>NC_037681.1:8945122-9545122 GCF_003255815.1 Theropithecus gelada
TTTGATAGTTTTCCTTCTAACAGTCAGGACCCTCAGCTGTAGGTCTGCTGGAGATTGCTTGAGGTCCACTCCAGACCCTGTTTGCCTGGGTATCAGCAGCAGAGGCTGCAGAAGATAGAATATTTCTGAACAGCGAGTGTACCTGTCTGATTCTTGCTTTGGAAGCTTCCTCTCAGGGGTGTACTCCACCCTGTGAGGTGTGGGGTGTCAGACTGCCCCTAGTAGGGGATGTCTCCCAGTTAGGCTACTCAGGGGTCAGGGACCCACTTGAGCAGGGAGTCTGTCCCTTCTCAGATCTCAACCTCCGTGTTGGGAGATCCACTGCTCTCTTCAAAGCTGTCAGACAGAGTCGTTTGCATCTGCAGAGGCTTCTGCTGCGTTTATTGTTTACTGTGCCCTGTCCCCAGAGGTGGAGTCTACAGAGACAGGCAGGTTTCCTTGAGGTGCTGTGAGCTCCACCCAGTTCGAGCTTCCCAGCAGCTTTGTTTACCTACTTAAGCCTCAGCAATGGCGGGCGCCGCTCCCCCAGCCTCGCTGCTGCCTTGCCGGTAGATCACAGACTGCTGTGCTAGCAATGAGGGAGGCTCCGTGGGCGTGGGACCCTCCCGGCCAGGTGTGGGATATGATCTCCTGGTGTGCCTGTTTGCTTAAAGCGCAGTATTGGGGTGGGAGTTACCCAATTTTCCAGGTGTTGTGTGTCTCAGTTCCCCTGGCTAGGAAAAGGGATTCCCTTCCCCCTTGCGCTTCCCAGGTGAGGCAATGCCTCGCCCTGCTTCAGCTCTCGCTGGTTGGGCTCCAGCAGCTGACCAGCACCGATCGTCCGGCACTCCCCAGTGAGATGAACCCAGTACCTCAGTTGAAAATGCTGAAATCACCGGTCTTCTGTGTCGCTCGCGCTGGGAGTTGGAGACTGGAGCTGTTCCTATTCGGCCATCTTGCTCCGCCCCCCCAGATGCTTGAATTTCTATCACCAGGCCTGTCTTTAGCCTGGGGGAGGGTATTAATCTATTCCTGAGGGATCTCCCACTATTGCCCAGACACCTTCTGGTAGACCTCACCTCCAACATTCGGAATCAAAGGTCAACATAAGGTTTGGAAGGGACAAATGACCAAACCACAGCAATCTCTTTCCCAGAAATACTTGTCCTGTATATTTTTCTATGTGAGATCCAACCATAACCTAGGCATGTCTTATGAGAAAAACATGCTGGTAGAATTCTGAGATTCAGTCCACTGGACACCTGTGGGAGGCCTGGAATGTTGCCTTTGTAAATCATCTCTACTCGTGGCCATGTGATTGGTGGGCACTGGGCAGAGGCTGAGAATGGTCTTCCTGGAGCCTCCCATTTAGGAGGGACAGGTAATCATAGTGAGCAAAGTGTAGAGTATGCTAGAAGAGATGATACTTGTGATGGAAATGATTAGGGCAGTAAAAGGGGAACCAGGAAGCACTGGATTGTAAGTAGAATGATCAGAAGAGACATAACTGAAATGATGCTTTCTAGGTAAAGATTGAAGGAGATGAGGAGTGGGTGGTGTAGCTGTTTGAGGGAACAGCATTCTTGGCAGAGGGAAATGCCAGGCCGAAGTCTCTATGGCAGGAGTACACTAGGCGAGTTCAAGGAAGAGTGGGAAAGTCACTAGGTCTGAAGAGAAGTGAGTGCTCAGAGGGTAGGTGGTTAGAAAGGGACCTGAGGACAGATGGTGTAGGACTGAAGGCTGTGATACAGTTCAGCTTAGACTGAATGGGATGGGGCGCTGCTGCAGCATTTTGATCAGCACAGTGATGTGACCCACTTAGGATCAGATGGTGACTGGGTAATTATGACATAGAAGGAGGGATATTCATTAGGTTGTGATTGCAATTCTTCAGGGAACACATGCCAGTCACTCAGAGGAGGGTGGTAACGGTCATGTTGATAAGAAGTGGTCATGTTCTGGGTGTAGTTTGAAGACACAGCCAAATGATGTATGGATTGGATGTAGCGTGTAAGAGAGAACAGAATAAGCTTTGGCTGAGCAACTGAAAAGACGGAGTTGCCTTTTCATTGAGATGAAGAAGACTGTGGGTGAATTAGGTTTGTGGGTTTGACCTTTTCTGTTTGAAATGTGTATAAAACAAGCGAGCAGAGATATGAAGTAGGCAGTTTGACTGACAATTTAGGAATTCAGGGTTGAGATCTGAGGTGGAGATAAAAGTATGGAAGATGGCACCATGTAGAAGACATATAAAATCCATGCGAGAGAATGAGATTATCTAAGAAGCGAGCCAGAGAAAGGAGAGATAGAAAGGAGAGATAAAAAGCAGAAGTAACCTAAAAGCTGTAATACTATGTAAGCATTTTTCTCTGTTTTTATGATGTTTCTTTCATTAGGGTCATTTAAAAAATTTATTTGCCACATTATTCTAACGAGTTCGCTCTCTATTTTTACAAAAACACATAAGAATGTTCCTCAATATCTGTATTCCACCAGGCCACTCGACCTACCCAGCATTTAAAGGTACATTTGAGTGTTTATGAAACGTTCTTTTAACCTCCTGCTATATAAAAAGGAAAAGGTCAAAAATATTAACAGCTGATGGACAAAGAAATAAATTCCATATTTGCATTTGGAAACAATAAAGCTAGTTAGAACTAAATCACAAAGTTATCTGGGATGAACACTGAATGTTTTACTTTAAATCTTTAACATAACTCAAAAATTATTAATAGTATTGGAGAATATGCAAACCTCGTATTAGTTTACATTTCAAAATCAATTATTAATATCAGAAAGCATGTTCAAATTTCTGTGAAAATTTAGAAGATATGTATCACAAATAAAGGCATTTGAAATGCTCACACAGGATTTTTAGGAGACAGGAGAGAATCACACTAATTTAAACAAGAAAAGTTTATGATAGAGAATGATTAACTATAACAAGAGATTGGAGTAACGAGATGTTGGCTAGTTAAGAAGTAAAACTCTGAAGAATATAGGAATATCAAATATAAGGCGCAGCCACTACCTCTAGGGCTGAGATAGAGTAAAAGCCTCTTCAAAAAGAACCTGTCTTCCCATGCCCACCAGAACTGAGATCCAGACCTTATAGGGGAGGATGTGGCATGACTCATGGGACAAGAGAGAAGCTATTGTGGTTCAGTTCTGGAAGAACTTGCTCTATCCTCTGAAACTTGCAGGAAATCCACCCTCTAGGGTGTGGGGAAAGCTGTTCACAAGGATGTGTCTCCCTGGAGGCATCCTACTACAAAACCATCCTAGGGGGAAGCTGGGGAAGCACTGGACGCCCCCACTGCAGAAGTTGGACGCTGGGGAAACCATGTGTGCTGCAGGAGTGAGACCTGCAGGAGCTGTCACAGGGGAGAAAAACCATAGGAGCCTGGCCAGTGAAAACCCTGAACCAGGAAGCAAAACTCTTTCCTCCTGCAATGTCTCTCCACTGCTCTCTGCTGACAACCTTTTAACATCACACCAGCTGGCAAAGGAAAAATATTGAAAAGGTTCCGATTCAGTTTCACAGAGAAGGCAGACAGTGAATTTGGACTGAGAAGCAATCGATTGATTACTGGACAGCATGGAACAATTTGTATGGGTTTGTGTAGCTTTATAAAATTATCAGAGTCCATCGAAAACACATTTTAAAAGTCACAGACATCGTTAAATACCAGAGCATTTCAATTACTATTTAAAGTTTTCATTACATTTTTATATTCCAACAAACATGAAATTTCCTGATACTTTGCCATAGTATCAATTTTGGGTGATCAGACAGAAAATTTAGAAAACTGAAGTATTACATTTCTGAAACTGTGTGTGTGTGTGTGTGTGTGTGTGTTTGTGTGTGTGTATTCTGTGGTAGTGGAGTAACAACCACAAAGATTACATTTATTTTAAGAATTGTAAAGTATGTGTAACATATAATTCACTATTATTTTAATTACTTTTAAGTGTACTCTTAAGTAGCTTTAAGTACATTCACAATGTTATGTAACTATCATCACTATCCATTTCCAGAACTTTTTTGTTATCCCAAACAGAAACTATACTCACTAAAAATGTCTCCATTACCTTCTCTTCCAATCTCTGGTAACCTCTACTCTCTGGCTCCACAAATATGACTACTCTAGGTGACTCATAGAATGAGCGAGCTATTTTTCTGTCTCCAATTTTTTGAAGAGTTTGAATGGGGTTTTTGTTCCCCTTTAAATGTTCAGTGGAATATGCCACTGAAACTAACTAGTTCTAGGCTTTTCTTTGTTCCCTTTATTAGCTATATGTCTGTTCATATTTTCTACTTTTTCACAAGTCAGTTTAGTATATTGTGTGTTTCTAGGAACTTGTCTCTTTTGTCTAGGGTATCCAAGTTGTCCGATGTACTGTTGTTCATAGTATTCTTCCATAATCATTTTTATTTCTATAAAATCAGTAGTGATGTCCTACTTTCATTTCTGATTTTAGTAATTTGAGTCTTTTCTTAGTCAATCTGGCTAAATATTTGTCAATTTTGTTGATCTTTTCAAATAACCAAATTTTGTTACCATTGATTTTCTCTTTTTCTTTATTCTATCTATCTCCACTCTAATCATTATATCCTTCCCTCTGCTAGTTCTGAGTTTAGTTTGCTTTTATTTTTATAATTTCTTAATATATATAAGTGTATGATTGATTTGAGATCTTTCTTCTTTTTAAATATATTTTTGTAGTCATAAATTTTTCCTTTATCCTTGTTTTCACTGTATCCTGTAAGTTTGGATTCTCTATTTTTATTTTCTATTATGTCAATGTATTTCCCTTGTGGTCCCTTCTTTGACCCATTGGTTGTTTAAGAGTATGTTGTTTAATACTTGTAAATTTTCCAGTTTTTCTTCTGTTACTCATTTCTAGTTTGAATCCACTATGATTAGAAAAAAATACTTGTATTATTTCAATCTTTTAAAATTTATTGAAACTTGTTTTATGGTTTAATATGTGACCCATCCTGGAGAATGTTCTTTATGCATTTGAGAAAAATGTGTGTTCTTTTGTTGTTCTGTAGCGCACTTTTTAGATGTCCTTTACGGTCCTGAAATGTAGAAGAACCTCACTTTCTGGAAAAGAATTCTTATAGTCACATCGTAAGAGAAAATCTTCTAGCTTGAAGTGGGAGTAGAGATTATACTTTTTCTGTTTTGTTTTGATTATTGCTTATTTATTTTTTGTCTTATCAGAATAATTCAGCTGCATGGTTAAAAGTTCAACATTGTAATTAAGATCACTATCATTTATTATGTAGTCTATTGCAATCCATCATTTTCCTCCAGTTTGCACTCTTCCTGCTCTTTTGTTTATTCTCTATGCATAGTAAGCTTTTCACATGAATTATGTCATGTCATTCTCATGCTCAAAGCCCTCTTTGGCTTCCCAAGATATTCAGCATAGGACTGGAAGTTCTTACCACAGCTTCCAGTGTCCTATCTGATCAGGTTCATGGCTTCCTCTCTGGCCCTGTCTCCTGCTCAGCATTACTCAGCACTGCCGTTCTTGCTCTTCCTGAATCCACCTCCTAAGCCCCATTCTCTTCATGACTTTGTAGATACTGGTCCCTCTGCCAGAGGTCAGAGAGCTTTATTGAAAGCATTTGATGAATAAATGTGATGCCTTTAACATGAATAAGTTAATGGGAAATTACTGAAAGGGGTGATGATATTTCATTGGTGTACCCAGCATTGGCTTTCCTTGTGTTAAAATATTAGAATATTTCTGTACCATTTGTTTCATAAATACCATCCAAGTTCCCAAGTCCTTTTGTATGCCCCATCCTCCTCCCCCAAGATTCCCAGATTCCACATGATAAAGTAACTCAAAATTTATGTTCTGGCACACAAAGGAACACAATAAGTCAGTTTCAATATGTTCATCATCACACTAGGTTGGGTCCTTCAAGATGTAGATGGAAAGCATGATTAGATGTATAAGAGAATTATGGAGAGATGTGCGGATAAAGGATAAAGGAGGAGAGAAAAGTTGTCAGTAAGACCTTTCAGTCTGTGATGTAAGGTTGACACCTGTGAAAAGAGGCAGGGAAGGAAGAAGTGGCCTAGCCCTCGGACCTCTGCTGTGCCCATTCATTGACTCAGATCAGCTCAAGGTGATGTGGCTGGCTTCTGAATTGGATCCAAAGGTGTGGCAGCTGGGGCTATCAGTCAACTCTGAGTGGAGAGCTGAGTGGCACAGCCAGTCTGATTGATTGGTTTCCGCTGGTATCTATTGTTAAAGATCTTGAATTATACTACTCCCGGTGGAAGAGTTTTAAATAGAATGCTGGCTTCATGAGATATCACTCTAAAAAGAATGCATTAGCTGTAGTATAAAAAGAAGATTAGATGCAAATAAGAATGGAGGCAGGGAACTAACAAGGAGCCCATGGCAAAAAATACAAGATAGTAGGAATTGAAATGTGTTAGGAATTTCAAGATTAGAAAATCTCTGTAAGCCCACATATTTGATTATAGCACTCTAGCGCTGGAAAAGTTTAGAAAATTCATCTGGGCTGTTGTTGGTGAAACTACCTAGCTTTGTTTTGGCATGTGAGATATGAGCAGCAGGAATAGAGAAACTTCAGTTAGTTTTTAATTCACGTACACTTAAGAGAAGGCTGAATTTAAGATATTTAGAAATAAGTGATAAATTTACCATAAGTACCTTTAGTCCTTAAACCTGCTGGCATTAGATTCCTTCTGCTGCTGTTTTATCACTCTTGCAGCCTCCAGGTGGAGTGCAACATTTTACAGAAGTCTGTAAATTCTTTGAATCAATAGTGTATGAGCAAGAATTTAAGTGCTGAAATCAGTGTTATTCGAGTTCAAAATTTGACTCTACTTCTTATAATTGTTTATCCGTCACCAACAAAATAAACTCTTAGATTCAGTTTCTGTATAAAGAAAATAATCCTTCCTAATGCATAGCATTGCTATGAGAACTAAAATTATCCATGCTTACTTTGGGAGTGTGTGTGCTATTACACCATTGATAGTTTTGACCAGCCTTACCATGCAACTAACCACTGGCATTTAGCTACTGAAATCCAGAAGAAGGCAGTGATGATGTTTCAGGGCAGAAATATGGGAAATTAGAATAGAACCTCAAGGAAGAGGAGACCGACTATGCATTGTTGGGATAAAGTTTAAAGGGAAAATTGTAAATACATTCTGAGCTGAAACAAGAAAGGAAGACATCATTCTGTAACCAAGACTCAGCATGAGAGATAACAAGAGAAATGAGATGAGATTTGGGAAAAAAATATCCATTAGCAGGGCTGTGTGGAAAGAGATGTGTTGGTGATGTGCCTCACAAAGAAGTCAGCTTTGTGTCCCTGGACCAAAGATCTTTGCCCCTGAGTTATGGCAAATTTCTCTTCTCAGATACTTGGAATCACTCTGTGATATTATCTTTTGACAAAAGTAACGACTGTCAGTTACTGTACTATGTTTGAAGTTCCTCTATACATACTCACACCACTGTAAAAAAATCTTGTAAGAAAAAACCCAAATGACCAACCCAAATGTCCATCAATGATAGACTGGATTAAGAAAATGTGGCACACATACACCATGGAATACTATGCAGCCAAAAAGAAGGATGAGTTCATGTCCTTTGTAGGGACATGGATGAAGCTGGAAACCATCATTCTCAGCAAACTATCGTAGGGACAAAAAGCCAAACTCCGCATGTTCTCACTCATAGGTTTGAATTGAACAATGAGAGCACTGGGACACAGGAAGGGGAACATCACGCACTGGGCCTGTCGTGGGGTGGGGTAGCGGGGGAAGGATAGCATTAGGAGATACGCCTGATGTAAATGACGAGGTAATGGGTGCAGCACACAAACATGGCACATGTATACATATGTAACAAACCTAGAACTTAAAGTATAATACTAATTAAAAATAAATACATAAATAAGAAATATACCCAAACCTATTTATCTTATCCCTTTTGAGTATGCCCTCTCATTAGTCAGAGATTCTAATACATGTTCTCTCAGAAAGGAATGGTGTTACTAAATGCATTTTAAACACCTAGTAATTAACAAATAAAAGAAATTAGAGTAATATTAATCTTTATAATTTATTATTAAGAGTAATTAAAGAGGCCTATACAGAGGGATATGTCATATTCATAAATTAGAAAAGTACTGACAAGATGTCAATTTATCAAAACTGATCCAATGCAATTCTGATCAGATTTCCTCTGTGTGTGTGTGTGTGTGTGTGTGTGTGTGTGAGAGAGAGAGAGAGAGTATGTCTGTGTATTGATGAGCTGTTTTGCAATTTTTAGGGAAATGGTTACATAAAACATTCTCAGCTTCGTTTTTAGCAGTAAATACAAATTTAAACTACAATAAGAACCACTATGCACCCAAAGGCATTATAAAAATTAAAAAGATAAACACAACAAAACATGTGCAATGTTGTGCAACAATGGAAATTTTCATGCACTCCTGCCAGAACATAAATGTCTGAATTCAACCAGTTCAGAAAACTGGCAGCATTTGCCAAACCTGAGCATATGTGTAACCTTGGTCATAGTAATTCCACTCCCAGGAATATAGCGAAGGGAAATACATATACATGTTCATCAAAAATGCCACATATACTTATAACAACATTCATAACAGCACTATTTGCAATAGCCCCAACCTGGGGACAACTTAATATGCATCAAGAGTAGAATGCATGATGTCTGGTGTATTTATACAATGGAATAATACAAAGCAATGAGAATGAATGAACCATACTGCAGTCGGAAATAATCTGACATATACACTGTTGAGCAATAATAGGCTAAGCCAAACATAAAGTATATTCTTTATAATTCTATTTATATGAAGGTCAAATTAGGAAAAACTAATTTATGCTGCCAGGAGAGGGTGGAAGTATTGACTAGAACTAGTAGGAAACCTGCCTCTGGCACACTAGAAAAATTCTAGCTCCAGATCTAGGTGCGGGTTACATGGGCGTATTCACTGTGAAAATTCACTGGGTTGTACACTGATGGTTTGTGACCTTTCTTCTATGTGTGTGTGTGTGTGTGTGTGTGTGTTTGCTAAATATCAGTTTATTGAAATATAACTCACATATTATAAAATTTATTTGTTTTTTTGAAGCTTTACTTTGAGTCGACAGTTAATAATTATGTACATATTTGGGGTACAATGTGATGTTTCATTATATATATACTCTGTGGAATGATCAATTCAGACTAACAAACATATCCATCACCTCAAATATTTATTATTTATTTGTGGTGAGAATATTTAAAATCCTCTCTTTTAGCTAATGTAGAGTACATTTTTATTCAGTATAGTTATCATGTTGTACAATAGATCACTAGAAATTATTCCTCCTGTCTTACTGAAACTTTGTATCTTTTAACTACAGCCTCTCTTTTCCCTCACCTACTTCCCCTTCCCCCAAGCCCTAGTAACCACCATTTTACTCTGCGCTTCTCTGAGTGTGGTTTTTTGGTTCCATGTATAAGTGATATCATGCAGTATTTGTCCTTCTGTGCCTGACTTATTTACTCAACATTATGTCTTCTAGGCTTATCCATGTTGTTGAAAATGGCACAATTTCATGTTTTTAAAGGCTAAATAGTACTCCATTGTGTATAAACACCAAATATTTGTATACATTCACCCACAGACAGGCACTACAGTTGTTTCCATATTGTTGCTCTTGTGACTAATGCTGCAGTCAATATGGGAGTACAGCTGTCTCTTCAACGTACTGATTTCATTTCCTTTTGATGTATACCCACTAGTGGCAGAGCTGTGAAACCCACCCAATAGTCCCATAGACAGTTTTTTTGACAAACATGGAAATTGACCTTTCTGGTCTTAAAGTTTGAAACTTACATTCATTTTTTCTGCATTCCTTCCCCAGGAAATGACCACCAGGCCTCTAAACAAAAGTATCAAAGAACTGAAACTCACCCATCACCACATCCAGACAGTGAGATCCAGGCTTCCTCATTCATCATGATTGTTTTCTTGCCCCTCTCTAATTCCTGGTTTCTTAACACATTGTTACATGTCTTCCCTGCTATATAACCCCCTAGTTGAAGTTGGTCAGGTAAATTGATTTGACACTGATATCCTGTCTCCTTAGTTGCAGCACCCTGTTCAATCCTTCTTCCTGGCTATACTCATCGTGCTAATCATTGACTTTCTGTATGGTGAGCTGCAGGACCCATACTGAACCCCTGGCATTTTGGCAACCTGTGGATCATGAGTGATTGTATTTTTAGTTTTTTGAAGAGCCTTCATATTGTTTTCCAAAGTGGCTGTACTAATTTACAATGCCAGTGATGCAGTACAAGGGTTCTCTTTTTTGTATACCTTCCCCCTACTTGGTATTTGTTGTCTATTTGATAATAGATAATCTAACATGTGTGAGGTGATATATTGTTGTGGATTTAATTTTCATTTCTCTGATTATCAGAGAGGTTCAGCACTTTTTCCTATATCTGTAGTCCATTTATATGTATTCTTTTGAGAAATGTCTATTTACATCCTTTGTCCATTTTTAAATAGGGTTATTTGTTTTTTTGTTATTGAGTTGCATGAGTTCTTTGTGTAATTTAAATATTGGCCTCTAATCCAATCTATGATTTGTGGCCGGGCGCGGTGGCTGAAGCCTGTAATCCCAGCACTTTGGGAGGCCGAGGCGGGTGGATCACAAGGTCAGGAGATCGAGACTATCCTGGCTAACATGGTGAAACCCCGTCTCTACTAAAAATACAAAAAACTAGCCGGGCGCGGTAGCGGGCGCCTGTAGTCCCAGCTACTTGGGAGGCTGAGGCGGGAGAATGGCGTGAACCCGGGGGGCGGAGCTTGCAGTGAGCCGAGATCGGGCCACTGCACTCCAGCCTGGGAGACACAGTGAGACTCCGTCTCAAAAAAAAAAAAAAAAAAAAAAAAAAAAAAGAACGTATATGAGTGTGTGTGTCTTTTTGGTAGAATAATTTATTTTCTTTTGGGTGTGTACTCAGCACTGAGATTGCTGGGTTGACTGATATTTCTGTTCATAGTTATTTGAGAAATCTTCAAACTCCTTTCCACAGTGGCTCAACTAATTTTTATTCCTACCAACAATGTATAAATGTTGCCATTTCTCCACAACCTTGAAAACAACCCTTTTTTTTTTTTTTTTTACTTTTTATAATCACCATTATGACTGGTGTGAGATGGTATCTCATTGGGGTTTAACTCAAATCTCTCTGTTGACTAGTAATGTTTAGAATTTTTTATATTCTTGTTGCCTGCTTCTATGTCTTCTTTTGAGAAGTGTCTACTGATTCCCTTTTCCCACTTTTTAGTGGGTTTATTTGTTCTTATCTCATTGATTTTAGTTTCTTATAGTTCTTAGATATTAGTCCTTTGTCAGATGCATATTTTGCTAATATTTTCTCTCATTTTGCAGGTTGCCTGTTTATTCTGTTGATAGTTTCTCTTGCTGTGCAGAAGCTCTTTCATTTAGTTAATTCTTTTTTTTTTTTTTTAGGTTGTGTGCACTTTATTGAATGCAAATTATATGACCATAAAACAATTTTAAAAAGCAAATATGTTTTAAAATTCTTCTATTGGCACAACTTCAAGACTCCATGTTACATTTTTCTTCTGTTGGTCTCAATTTTGCCTAAAGGTGGTACAAATTTCATTATATTGAATCTGGGTCAAAGCAAAGAACCACCACCACAAAACTCTGTTAATTCTGAACCTACCTATGCATAAATAGTATATTCTCCACTTTCTTTCTTTTTTTATTTATACTTTATGTTCTAGGGTACATGTGCACAATGTGCAGGTTTGTTACATATGTATATATATGCCATATAGACCTAAAACCATAAAAACCGTAGAAGAAAACCTAGGCAATACCATTCAGGGCATAGGCATGGGCAAGGACTTCATGTCTAAAACACCAAAAGTAATGTCAAAATTGACAAATGGGATCTAATTAAACTAAAGAGCTTCTGCACAGCAAAAGAAACTACTATCAGAGTGAACAGGGAACCTACAGAATGGGAAAAAAAATTTGCAATCTACTTATGTGACAAAGGGTTGTTATTCAGAACCTACAAAGAACTCAAACAAACTTACAAGAAAAAAACAACCCCATCAAAAAGTGGGCAAAGGATATGAACAGACACTTCTCAAAAGAAGACAGTCATACAGCCAACAGACACATGAAAAAATGCTCATCATCACTGGCCATCAGAGAAATGCAAATCAAAACCACAATGAGATACCATCTCACACCAGTTAGAATGGCGATCATTAAAAAGTCAGGAAACAACAGGTGCTAGAGAGGATATGGAGAAACAGGAACACTTTTACACTGTTGGTGGGACTGTAAACTAGTTCAACCATTGTGCAAGGCAGTGTGGTGATTCCTTAAGGATCTGGAACTAGAAATACCATTTGACCCAGCCATCCCACTACTGGGTAAATACCCAAAGGATTATAAATCATGCTGCTATAAAGACACATGCACACGTATGTTTATTGCGGCACTATTCACAATAGCAAAGACTTGGAACCAACCCAAATGTCCATCAATGACAGACTTGATTAAGAAAATGTTGTGCATACACACCATGGAATACTATGCAGCCATTAAAAAGGATGAGTTCGTGTCCTTTGTAGGGATATGGATGCAGCTGGAAACCATCATTCTCAATAAACTATCGCAAGAACAGAAAACCAAACACCGCATGTTCTCACTCATAGGTGGGGATTGAACAATGAGAACACTTGGACCCAGGAAGGGGAACATCACGCACTGGGGTCTGTCGTGGGGTAGAGGGTGGGGGGAGGATAGCAGTAGGAGATATATCTAGTGTGAATGACGAGTTTATGGGTGCAGCATATCATTTAGTTAATTCTTATTTCTCTATTTTGATTTTGTTTCATTTGCTTTGGGGTCTTCATCATAAATTATTTGCCAAGGCCAGTGTCTGCAAGAATATTTCCTAGGTTTTCTTCTAGGATTTTTATAGTTTGAGGTCTTATATTTAAATCTGTAATTCATCTGGAGATTTGTTGTTGTTGTTTTTCCAGAGTGTTGTCACTCAGGCTGGAGATCAGTGGTGTAATCATAGCTCACTAGAACCTTGAATTGCTTGGCTGGAACATGTTTCCTGCCTCAGCTTCTGAAGTAGCTATGACAACAGGCACATACCACCATATTCAGCTATTTTTTCTAACTTTTGATAGAAATGGGGTCTCATTATGTTGTCCAGGCTGGTCTGAAATTCTTGGGCTTAAGTGATCCTCCTGCCTCAGCCCCTCAAAGCGTTGGAATTACAGACATGAGTCATTATGCTTAGCCTTGAGTTAATTTTTGCATGTGGTGCAATATGTGAGAGGTAGAGGTGCAGTTTCATTGTTGTGCATATAATTAGCTCATTTTCTTATTCCCATTTCCAGAATAGGATATCCTTTCCTCATTTATTTTTGTTGACTTTGTGGAAGATCAGTTGGTGGTAGGTGTGTGACTTTATTTCTGGGTTCTCTGTGCTGCTTCATTGTTCTTTGTGTCTCTTTTTGTACCGGAATCATTCTGCTGTTTTGTTTACTGTAGCCTTGTAGTACAGTTTGAAGTCAGGTAATGTGATGCCTCTGACTGTATTCTTTTTGCTTCATATTGCTTTGGGTATTCAGAGTCTTTTTTGTTCCTTATGGATTTTAGAATAGTTGTTTCCAATTCTGTGAAAAACAATGTTGGTAATTTGGTAGGAATAGCATTGAATCTACAGATTTCTTTGGGCAATATGGACGTTTTAATGATATTTATTCTTCCAACCCATGAGCACATAATACTATTCTATTTGTTTGTGTTGTCTCTGACTTTATTCAGCAGTGTTTTGTATTTTTCTTGTAGAGGTATTTCACCTCCTTGTTGAGATGTATTCTCAGTTTGTATATGTGTGTGGGTATCTATTGTAAATGCTTTTTAATTCTTGATTTGGTTTCAGCTGAATGTGATTGGTATATAGAAATACTACTGAATTTTGTATCCTGAGGCTTTGCTTAAGTCACTTATCTAGGAGTCTTTTGGCAGAATCTTTAGACTTTTCTAGGTGTAGAATCATGTCAGTGAAGAGAAATAATTTGACTTCCTATTTTCCTATTTTGATTATTTTATTTTCTTCCCCTTCCTAATTGCTATGGCTAGGGCTTCAACTATGTTGAATAGTGAACATCCTTATCTTGGACTGATTTTTAGGGAGAAAGTTTCCAGGTTTTGCCCGTTCATTATGTTGTTGGCTATGGGTTTGTCATAGATGGGTCTTAATATTTTGAGATATGTTCCTTCGGTGGCTAGTTTCTTGAGGATTTTTATCATGACAGAATGTTAGATTTTATTACCTTTTTATATGTCTATTGAGATGACCATATTTTTTATTTTTAATTCTATTTATGTGGTGAATCACATTTACTGATTTGTGTATGTTGAACCCTCCTTGCATTCCAGGAGTAAAGCCTATTTGATCATTGTGAATTAACTTTTTTATGTGTTGTTAAATTTGACTTTCTAGTATTTTGTTGAGGATTTTTGCATCCATATTCATCAGGAATATTGACCTGTCATTTTCTTTTTTGGTTGTGTCTGCCAGAATTTGGTATTGCAATGATACTGCTTTTGGAGACTGAGTTAGGGAGCAGTCCCTCCTCTTCAATTTTCAGTAGTTTCAGCAGGATTTATATCACCTTTTCTTCGAGGTCTAGTAGAATTTGGCTATGAATCCATCTGGTGCAGAGCTTTTGTTGGTTGGTAGGTTTTTAATTACTGATTCAATTTCCTTACTTATTATTGGTCTGTTCAGGATTTCTGTGTCATCCTGGTTCAACTTTTGAAAGTTGTGTGTTTTTAGGAATGTAGTCATTTCCTCCAGTTTTTCTAGTCTGTGTGCAAAGAGATGTTTATAGTCATTTCTGAGGATGTTTTGCATTTTTGTGGGATTAGTTGTGATATCATCTTTGTTATTTCTGATTGTGCTTATTTGGGTAATCTCTTCTTCATTAATTTAACTAGCAGTCTGTTAACCTTTTAAAAACTACTTTTATAGAGCCAACTATTTGTGTAATTCTTCCTTTGTATGGTTTTTTTGTGTCTAAACAAAATTTAGATCCTACTCTGATTTTAGTTATTTCTGTTCTTCTGTTAGCTTTGCGCTTACTTAGTTCTTTGTTTTTCCAGTTCTTTAGGTGGAGGTTAGGTTGTTAATTTGAAATCTTTCTGTCTTCTTGATGTAGGTGTTTAGTGTTGTAAACTATTCTCTTAAAACTGCCTTTGCTGTGTTCTCAGTGGTTTTGCTGTATTATGTCTGTATTTTCACTTGTCTCAAATAATTTTTTGTTTTCTGCCTTAATTTTGTCATTTTCCCAAAGTCATTCATGAGCAAGTTTTTTAGTTTCCATGTATTTTGTGGTTTTGAGAGTTCCTCTTTGTAGTGACTTTTTTTAGTTCCACTTTAGTCTGAGAAGATGGTTGTTATGATTTTAATTTTTTTGAGTGTATTGAGACTTGCTTTATGACAAAGCACATGGTCCTTTTTAGAGTATGTTCTGTGTGCAGATGAGAAGAATGTATATTCTTTGGTTATTAGGTGCAGTATTCTGTAGATGTCTATTAAGTCCAGTTGGTCAAGTGTTATATTTAGGTCCAGAATTTGTAGTTTTCTATATTCATGATCTCCCTAATGATGGCAGTTGGGTGTTGAAATTCTCTACTATTATTGTTTGGCTATCAAATTCTTTCCTGATGTCTGTAGGTATTTGTTTTATAAATCTGCATGCCCCAATGTTGAATGTGTATATATTTAGGACAATGAAATCTTCCTGTTGTACCAAACATTCTAACATTATTTAATGCCCTTCTTTGTCCTTTTTTACTGTTGTTGGCTTCAAATCTATTCTATTTGATAAAAGAATAGCAACCTCTGCTCTCTTTTGTTTCTTAGTGGTGTGATAGATATTTCTTCATCTCTTTACTTTGAGCCTGTAGGTGTCATTACATGTGAGACAGGTGTCATGAGGACAACAGAAGGGTTAATCTTGTTTTTGTATCCAACTTGCCACTCGATTTCTTTTAAGTGGAGTGTTTAGGGCATTTATATTAAAGATTAATTTTCATATATGAGGTTTTGTTTCTGTCATAGTGTTGTTAGCTAAGTGGTCTGTAGTCTTGATGGTGTGGTTGTTTTATAGTGTCCATGTCTATGTGCTTGTGTGTGCTTTCGTAGCAAGTATCATCGTTTTGTTTTCATATTTAGAACTCTCCTAAGCATCTCTTGTAGGGCCAGTCCTATGGTGATGAATTCCTTTAACATTTGCTTGCCTGGAAAAGACATATTTCTCCTTCGTTTATTAAGCTTAGTTTTGCAGAATATAAAATTCTTGGCTGGCATTTTTTTCCCTTAAGAATGCTAAAAATGAGCCCTCAATCTTTTCTGCATTGTCAAGGTTCTGCTCAGAAGCCCACTGATCATCTGATGGGTTTCCCTTTATAAGTAATATGACCCTTTTCTTTAGCTTCCTTTAAGATTTTTTTCTTTCATATTGATCTTTGGTAGTTTGATAAATATATGTCTTAAGGATGGTTGTCTTGTATAGTATCTTATAGGAGTTATCTGGGTTTATTCTACCTACATGTTGATGTCTCTAGAATGATTGGGTAGATTTCTGTAAATTATATCCTCAAATATGCCTTTCAAGTTGCTTACTTTCCTTTCTCTATCTAGAATGCCAATAAGTCATAATTTGGTAACTTCACTTAATCCCATATTTCTTGAAGTCTTCTTTACTTAAACCTTTTTTTTTTTCTTTATTTTTGTCCGACTGGGTTTATTTGAAGGACCAGTCTTCAAGCTCTGATATATTTGTCTTCTGCTTGGTCTCGTTTGTTGTTAAGACTTTAAATGACAGTTTGAAATCTTTTTTTTTAATTTGAACTTCTTAATTCCAGCAGTTCTGTTTATTCATTTTTTAATACAGTTAGGTCCTTCAAATCTTTGATCATTTTTCTGGCTTCTTTGTGTTACATTTCAACTTTCTCTTGGATCTCATTGAATTTGTTTTCATCCATATTATGGATTCTATATGTGTCATTTTAGACATTTCATTCTGGTTACTATCTATTGCTGAATAGTTAGTGAGATCCTGAGGAAACACTGTGTGTGTGTGTGTGTGTGTGTGTGTGTATGTTTTCATTGTCTTGCCAGAATTCTTGTGGTGGTTCTTTCCCATTGGAGGAACTGACACTTTCCTTCTTCTTCTCCTTCTCTCTCCTTTTACTTTCTTCCTTGAATTTACTGTTGTTTTAATTGGGCTTCCTGATTTTTTACTCTTTCTTTTCCCTCGGAGATATTACTGTGATGTATATTGTAGATGATTACATGGCTTTGTTTTGTGGTGCTTTCAGGATGCCAAGGCTTTCTTGGCAAGGGTTTCTTGGCTGCAGTTAGTTTTGTAGCTTTCTCAGATGTTAATTGTTATAGTGAGGTAATTTCATTTGGTTGTTTAATTTAGGCTGCAGTCCTTACTTAAGAGTAAGCTCCAACAAGTTAGGATGGACCAGTGTCAATGAAGAAGCACAAAATGTGCCTTTCCTCAGTGTGCATTTGCCTTCAGTGGGGTGGGAGCTGCTGGAGAAGACTGAGGAGCACACTCTTTTAGCCCACACTCTCTGGGCCCCAATGAGAAGAGTCACTGCTGAGTCTGCAACAGTGCACTAAAGAGTGGGGCAGTGAGGAATAGATGATTCCCTCTCCACGTCAGTGTCTGCTGCCATGCTTGTGTTCTCCTTGACACAGGGTGGGGCTTTGGTGGGCTGTGCTTTTCCCTCCCTTAGGGGCAGTCGACACTGAGGGTTAGATCTCGAGAGGAATGTGGGTTCACCTCCTCCTTGCTCTTCAGAGTCAGTGGGGCACTTTTCCCTCACTGACCAAGGACGTATGGAATATCATGTTTTCATTTTTTCATTTTTCAGACTATGAGTTTCTTTTAAGGTAAGATGAGTCTCTTGGAGGCAAAATATATGTAGCTCTTATTAATTTCTTAATCCATTCAGTAACTAGATGCCTTTTGATGAAATAATTTAATCCACTTACATTCAAGTAATTATTGACAGGTAAAAGTTTGCCAGTTCCATTTTGTTTATTGTTTTCTAGTTGTTTTAAGATTCTTTGTTTTTTTCTACCTCTCTTGTTTTCTTTCTTTGTGGTTTGATAGCTTTATGTAGTGATATGCTTTGGATATATATTTTTTTTCTTTTGTTTATCTATTATAGGTTTTGCTTTGTAATTACCTTGAGGGATACACAAAACGTCTTATAACTGGTTATTTTAAGCCAATAACACCTTAATTTTGATCTCACACACACACACACACACACTATATTTTTACTGTCCCTAATTCCACATTTCATGTTTTTAATGTCATCATTTATGATGTGGATATTTTCTCAGTTATCCAGTGGGTAGTAATTTTTCAACTGGTTTTTGACTTTCTGTCAGAGGGAAGTCATCTATGAATATATATTTATTGGGTATGTTTGTGGGTAGAGTAGAGTAAGGAGCCTCCTATTCTGCCATGTCAAACTATCCTATTGAAACAGGTCAGTGGTCAATGGTCTCGTGTCTGAGGTGTTATCTGAGCTCATTGTCTCACAACCAAGAAAATTAAGGAGCTGGGACAGAAAACGTGAGGTTGGAGTAAAAGTTTAATTAGTGAAACAAGAAAGTTCTCTGCAGTGGAGAAGGGAGCCTGAGCACACTGCTACTTTTACAGTTGAGTGCAAAAGCTTTTATGGGAAACTCCTCTCATTTCTGTGGCTGTTTGAGTAACTTCTCTTACCTGTAAAGTTGTCTGTATAACTTTCCTTATCTATGCAGCTGCAAGCACACCAAGTGCAGCATCTCTTGTTTGTATAACTGTGGGTCTGTTTTAGGTAAACCCTCCTTCCTGTACAAGTTCCCATGGAGCCCACGGTGTATATGCCTGAAAAGGGGAGGACACTTTTTCCTGGGACTCTGTTAACAAAAAACAAAAGGCTTCTATGCTGGACTTTGTCTCCTTGTCTCTCTGTCCCTGGGCAGTCTGAGTTTGCCCCAGACTGCTCTATTTTTGCCTGTAGTTATCTGCCTAACTGATTTTTCTTTTTCTTCTCCCTCACTATTCCACTGACACCAAAATACACTATTTTAAATATACACTTAGGTGGTTTTTAGGATATTCACAGAGTTTTGCAGCCATTATCGCTATTTAATTCCAGAATATTTTATCACCCCATAAAAGAAACGTTATACCCATTATCAGTTGCTCCTCATTCTATAGCATACTGTTTTCAGGTTCATCCATGTAGTAGTATATATCAGTACTTCATTTCTTTTTATGGCAAATATTCCATTGCATTTTTTTTTTTTTTTTGAGACAGAGTCTCGCTCTGTCGCTCAGGCTGGAGTGCAGTGGCCCGATCTCAGCTCACTGCAAGCTCCGCCTCCCGGGTTCACGCCATTCTCCTGCCTCAGCCTCCCAAGTAGCTGGGACTACAGGCGCCTGCCACCTCGCCCGGCTAGTTTTTTGTACTTTTTTTTAGTAGAGACGGGGTTTCACCGTATTAACCAGGATGGTCTCAATCTCCTGACCTCGTGATCCGCCCGTCTCGGCCTCCCAAAGTGCTGGGATTACAGGCTTGAGCCACCGCGCCCGGCCTGCCCATTGCATTTTTATACTACATTTTGTTTATCAGTTGTCAAAGTCAAATTGAATATAAAGGAAAATTTCTAAATTTGAAATGTTTTATTTGGGAACAAGAATTGCAATTTGGGACATACCACAGACTGTGTGGTCTTTAGTATGTCTGAACAAAGACAAGATTCAAAGTGTTATAAAAAGGAGGAATGTTCCACAGTGTTCTGAAAGAAAGTTCACTGGCACTAGTAAGATTTTTGGGAGCTGGTAAGTTCTGATTGGTAAGTGACAATGTTGGGTAAAACTACTCTTAGAATCACAGCAGGCTGTTTCAGCAGCCATTGGATTAAACTGACTTCAGGTTACAGCAGACAGCTTTGGCATGCAGGCTTGCAAAGAGTTACATTCTTGGAGTAAAGTTTTATTCCCTGGGTGATTTCCTACCTGTTCTGTTGACTCTGTTTTAGTTGGTATGACAGGAATTTCCCTTGTGACTAATGATATTGAGTATCACACTATTCTATATGCATGCTATGAATTAACAAAAAATTAAAAATATACTTGTAATTTATTTTTTAGACACATAATATATTATGATATTTGGTAATTAATTTGCCTGAGTTATTGTTTTTTTTCTTTGAGACAATGTCTGGCTCTATCACCTAGGTTGTAGTGCAGTGGCAGGATCTTACCACACTGCAACCTCTAGCTCCCTGGCTCAAACCATCATCCCATCTCAGCCTCCTGAGTAGTTGGGATTACAGGCATGCACCACCATGTCCAGCTAATGTTTTATATTTTTTTGGTAGGGACAGGGTTTCACGATGTTGCTCAGACTGATCTTGAATTCATGAGCTCATGCAATCTGCTCATCTTGGCCGCCCAAAGTGCTGGGATTACAGGCTTGAGCCACCACACTGGGCCTTGCCTGAGTTTTAATGTTTTCAGCGGTACCTACCCTCATTACATACTTTCATTTAACTTTATTATGTGTATCTTTAATACTATGTAACAGTATATATATTTAATTGGGAATCTGTTTAATTTAGGCCAATTTATGTGTCGGGAAGGAGTAAAATGTCTTTAAAATTATCTCAGCATTTAATCAATATGCACATGACCCCTGTAGCTATATTTTCAAAAAATCCCTCTCCCTTAATCTAAAGAAGATAGGCATAGTAGAAATTCAGGCAGTCTATAGGAAGAAATGCCTTAAAATATAATCTCCTAGATTAGAAAATGGAATTTGGCAGATTTTTATAGATTACTAAAAGCAAATGATGCCACAGATTTAAGTAAGAGTAGAAAATGATTTAATGTGGTCAAATAGGTATATAAAATATTTAGTAAACAATTAAAAAAGAAACTTTGTTTTATTTTATTCATTTTTACCAGAAGACATCTCATAGCTCTAAAACACATGTATAGTCCTGAATAATTTACACCATTTACCTTAAACTGTTTCCAGACAGGTGAGTTACTTGCTATCCAAAAAGAATTAGTGATACCCCTAATAATTAGCAAACACTTAAAAATACTTAATATTGATGAAGATTCATTTAGATGTTCAAGAATTGTTGATGGAATGTCAAATTGGCATAAATTTCTTAAAATAATTGAGCCTTGTGTGACCATGAGTCTAAACTTATTGACCCAATAATTATACATCTGAAAACAAATATTAATTCATTTAGAGACCACAGTTTATATACAAAGATGATTATTGCATTGTTAAATTAAAATGGCAAAACTGAAAAATTATCTCATTGCTAGAATTTGTTAAATGAGTCATAGCACATCTTTATGATGCAATATTAATCAGGCACTAAAATTACATGTACAAATAATTATTGATAAAATACATGAAATTATAAATCATTATTAGGAAGTTTTTATGTTGTAGTCACTAAATAAACATTTTACATGAGTCAGCACTACTAAGCCTATCAAGAAACCTATGATGTTAGTACTATCAGTATTCATGTTATTCATATTTTATAGACAAGGAAACAGAGGTACAGTGGTGGTAAGTAATCTGCAGCTTATAAGAGGTGTAGTAGGGATTTGAGCTCCGTTTTCATGGTTGGAGTGCTTGGATTTAACCACTGTGCCATTTTGCTTCTCTCTAGATCAGGGAGTGTTAAGTGTCTTATTCAAAGTAATAAGGCTAATAATTATTAAAACCAGGCACTGTGTCTGAAACAGCAAATTCAAAGATAAGGTTCTACAACCTGGTTGCTTATGGTATCTCAAAACTCTCAGATGAAGGGAGATCTGGGAAATCTGTTGGGGGATTATAACATCTTTAAATACGTTAGAAATCATAAACACGGAAGAAGGAGTGGACAGGCTTGAGCACTATTATTGTGATGATGATGATTAGAGATGGTCTTGCTTTGTAATCCAGGCTGGAGTGCAGTGGCGCTATCTGATCTCTGCTCACTTCAACGTCGCCTCCTTGGCTCAAGTGATCCTCCCACCTCAGCCTCTGGAATATCTGGGACCACAGGCCCCCATGTCCGGCTACTTTTTTGTTTTTGTTGTAGAGACAGGGTCTCGCCATGTTACCCAGGCTGGTCTCAAACTCTTGAGCTCAAGGTGATCTGCCTGCCTGGGACTACAGGGGTGAGCCACTGGGCCCAGTCTTGAGCACCTTCTAAGAGCAAAATTACCACATGCAAATCAAAATTTTAAATGAATTTTAACAAACTGTTTTCAATTCAGAAATTTACATAACTAGAGCCATCTAGTTATTAGACAGGAAGTCTTGAAAAAAAGTATAATGGAAACATTTTGGCCAGACATAAAAAGACTCTCTTTTAGAAATATTGTGCTAAGAATTTCTGCGTGAGATAAAGTTTCTTTTAAATACCAGGAGTCTGCCAAAATGTCAGGATTCTTCAGAATTTTAACCTAGGCATAAACCATTAGAAACAAAGAATATTTGTAAAGCAATTGGCATGATAACTATTTGCCATTAAAGACAAAATGCTTCCTAATTTTATAAACATACATATCAAAATATGTATATACCATATAATAAGTAAATAAATAAGATATTAGTTCTAAGTATATATAGATAACTACATGTATCTTTTAGCAATAGGTGGCGTCCTCATGGGAGTCAGTAAACTGCAATCTAGTCTGGTCTGCTTTGTATGGTCAGTGTACTAAGAATGATTTTTATATTTTTAATGGGTTGCTAAAATAAGACAAACCAAAACAAGGGAGAATATACAACAGAGACTATATGTGCTCTAAAATGCTTAAAATATTTACCCTATAACCTTTACAAAAAATGACTGATTCCTGCTTTACATTAAATAATTTGATATCACATAATGACTTTTTTTTTCTCTACAAGATTAAACAATATTTTGTTGCCAAAATTTATTTGTCTAACAGCCAACAGAATTATAAAATAACAGTTTGGACACTAGAGGGAGACTTTAAATTTTTCTTTTTGATTTTCAGACAGAGTGTTCAAACGAATACACTCATATTAAACTTGAGATAAATTCAGATTGATTTGGTGTTATCTTTTCTAGGACAAGACATCACAGGATGGTACCAGTAATGAAAATTTTCCTTGAGTTTGCTTTCCATAGCTGCAGCAACAATGGTGTGTTTTTCTAATCTGGCTAATGACGTTGTACCAGATTCCTCTTATGCTCCTCAGACCTACTTATCCTCCGCCATCTCCCATTCTAGCTCTGTCTGGGTTCTGCTGGTCTTTCTACAGGTGCCACCTAGCGATCCTTCACCTCCTGCCCACAACACACACTCAGCCGTCTTTCCCAGAAATGCCCAGGTGTGTGCGGTCCCGAAGTATGGGGAGTTCATATTCTAAAAGGTGTTTTTGTATTTGCCTCCTCTGAGGACAGCCACCGCATGCTTCTCACATGGCTTTTTCAGGTATGCTTCCACTAACTGAGCAAGGGCTCAGTTTCCACAGTGACAAAGGCTGGCTGCATAATGTGTCCTTGTCTTGGCTCCCCTGCCTCTTCTGTTTTACTAGCTTTGTTCTTCACTTCTGCTGTGTGGGAGTGTGCTTCTAATAAAATAGTGGTTCATAAGCTCTCTACATTAGGCTCAGCTTTTTGAGAAGGCCAAGCTAAGAGAAGTTATGAAGGAGAAAAGAAAAACTCAGCTTCATTGTTCTGGAATCCATCTGGTTGCCTGGATTTTGATGTGAGAACACTTGAGATGTATCCTTATACTTTATTTTATTCAACTTTTACTTTATTTTACTTTTACTTTATTCAACTATTGAAAGGCAGTTTCTAGTTTTTGGTTGGTTGTGTGCAGTTAGCAGATATTGCCAAAAAGTTTCTCAGTGGTTGTGCCAGTTTATAAACCTCTAAGATGTGTAAGAGAGTTTTATAGGTATGTTACGATACTATATTGTGGTTCCACTTTTTATTTCCGTAATGATTAATGAAATCAAGCATTTATTTATTTATTTATTTATTTATTTATTTATTTATTTATTGAGATGGAGTCTCACTCTGCCACCCTGGCTGGAGTGCAGTGGCGCAATCTCGGCTCACTGCAACCTCTGTCTTCCAGGTTCAAGTGATTCTCCTGCCTCAGCCTCCCAAGTAGCTGGGACTACAGGCACACACCACCACACGCAACTAATTTTTGTATTTTTAGTAGAGATGGGGTTTCACCAAATTGGCCATGCTGATCTTGAACTCCTGACCTTGTGATCTGCCTTGCCTCGGCTTCCAAAAGTGCTTGGATTACAGGCGTGAGCCACCACTCCTGGCCTCAAGCATCTTTTTATATGTTGAGTGGCCATTTGGATATTTTCTTTTGTGAAACAGTTTTCTACAGTGTTTTCTTCTTTTTGACTCGTAGAAGTTACTTACGTATTCTGGGTGTTTGTCCATTGTGAGTTGTGATTATTTCAAATATCTTCCCCCAATGCACAGACCCGACATTTCACTCTTTTAATTGTACCTTTTGAGAGACAGATCGATTATTGTCCAGTCTATCAGTATTTTTCTTAGTAACTACAGCTTTTTTGTTGTACTTGAGAAATCTTTGCTCATTCCAAGGTCACGAGGATGTTCTCTTACGTTTTCTTCTGGTAGTTTAATTGTTCTACTGTTCATACTCAGATCTCCAGTCCATCTGGAGTCTACTTTTTATCAACTGTGAAGTAGGAATCAATGTTGACATTTTTCATGTGAATGTGTAATTGACCCAGAACTATTATTTGAAGAGACGTTTCTTTTCTCTTTGCACTACAATTTACCTCCACCATAATAAGGTGTGGGAATGTGTTTCTAGATTTTTCTGTTTAGTTCCTTTGGTTTATTTGTCTCTCTTACTGCCCACAGCACCCAACTTTAATTACTACATCTTTGTGTTAGGTCTTAATTTGGGGTAGTATAAGTCCTCTGGCTCTCTTCTTCATAATTGCCTTGACTATTTTTAGTTTTGCATTTCTGTGCAAAATTTTGAATCAGTTTGTCAAGTTAAAACATACGTACACACAACTTTTCTGAGACTTGGTTCAACACCCTGTATTGAGTGTGGACTCTAAAGATTGTTTTTGGAAGAATTTAAATCTTTATTAAGTCTACTGATACGCACGCATGATATATACCTCTATTTAGATTAACATAATAATGCAGAGATCTTGTATGACATATTTGGTTAGATTTATTTCTGAACATTGTCGTATTTTTTATTTCCAAAATACGCATTTCTTTTGTGTGTTTTTGGTATACTAGGATACACTTACTTTTACATCTTTTTGTACTTTAGAATTTTTGTTAATTTGTTTATTAGTTGCAATATGCCTGTAAATTCTTTCAGATTTTCTACATATACAATGTGATGTCTGCAAATAATATCTTTCCCTTTCCGGTCTTTACAATTCTTATTCCATTCTCTTACTTCATAACATTCATTCATTCTCCACTTCTAAGTAGAAGAGAAATTGTTAAAGTGGATATCTTTATCTTCACCTTAATCTCAACATTTCACCATTAAGAATTTTTTTTAATTAAAAAAGTCTTTACCAATTTGAGGAAGTTCTCTTTTATTCACAGTTTGGCAAGAAAGCTTGCATAACTGGCTAGCCACATGCAGAAGAATGCATCTAGACTCCTACCTCTCACCAGATAAACAAACTAACTCAAGATGGATTAAATCTTTAGATGTAAGACCTCAAACTATACAAATCCTAGAAGAAAACCTAGGAAATACCATTCTGGACATTGGCCTTGGCCAAAAATTCAGGACTAAGTTCTGAAAAGCAATTGCAACATAACCAAAAGTTGATAAGTGGGACCTAATTAAACGAAAGACCTTCTGCACAGCAAAAGAAACTATTGACAATGTATACAGGCAACCTACAGAAAGGGAAAAAATATTTGCAATCTACACCTAATAAAGTTCTAATATCAAAAATCCACAAGAAACTTAAACAATTCAACAAGAAAAAAATGGATAACCTCACTAAAAAGAGGGCAAAGGATAAAAACAGACTCTTGTCCAAAGAAGACATATAAGCAGCCAATGAGCATATGAAAAAATGCTCAATGTCATTAATTATCAGAGAGATGCATGTCAAAGCACAATAAGATACTATTGCACACAAGTCAGAATGGCTATTATTTAAAAGTTCAAAAATAACAGATGCTGGAAAGGACATAGAGAAAAAAGAACACTTACACACTGTTGATGGGAATGTAAATTAGTTCAGCCATTGTGGAAAGCAGGGTGGTGATTTCTCAAAGAATATAAAACAAAGCTACCACCTGACCCAGCAATTCCATTACTGGGTATGTACTCAAAGGAGAATAAATCATTCTGTATAAAGACACAAGTGCTCTTATGTCCATCACAACACTTTTCACAATAGCAAAGACATGGAATCAATTGAGATCCCCATCAATGGTGGATTGAATAAAGAAAATGTGGTACATGTACACCTTGGAATATTATACAGCCATAAAAAAGAATAGAATTATGTTCTTTGCAACAACATGGATTCAACTGGAGGTCATTATCCTAAGTGAATTAATGCAGGAACAGAAAACCAAATACTGCATGTTCTCACTTATAAGTGGAAGCTGAACACTGAGCACACATGGACGTAAACATGGGAACAATAGATACTGGGGACTGCTAGAGAGAGAAGACCAGGAGGGGAGCAAGGTCTGAAGGATAGCCTATTGGGTACTATGCTTACTAACTGAGTGATGGGGTCATTTGTATCCCAAACCTCAGCATCATACAATCTACCCATGTAATAAGTTTGCACACATACCCCCGAATCTAAAATAAAAATTGAAATTATAAAAAAGAAATGTTAAAAATAAAATAAAATATCAATAATATTGAAATTTATCAAACACTTCTTTTCCATCTATATTTACTTATTTTTTCTAGCCATTTTTATATTCCTAGGGCCAAACACTTGTTATCATATATTTATAAATTATTGGACTTTGTTCACTAATTAAAAATATTTTTGTTTATGAAAGAAATGGCAAGTAATTATAATATCTTTGTCAAGTCTTCATATCAAAGTTATGTTGGCCTCATAAAATAAGTTGTGAAGTCTTCTCTCCTTTTTTCTATGTGATTTTATGTAACAGTGGTGCTATTTGTTACTGAATTGTTTTTAAAAAGTCACCAGTGATACCTACTGGGCCAGGATATATCTTTGCAAAATGGTTTTAAAAATCAAATTATTAAATATAGAGGCATTCAGGTTTTCCATTTCTTCTGAATTATTCTTTCATTACAAGGCTATAGTAGTGAAGGTAATGTTATATAAGTGGCAGGAGAGACACAGATTAAAGAAACATAATTGAAAATCTGTGGCAGACTACCATGGTTACTACTTCAGACCCTCACTACGATAGTTGTAACTGTTACTACTTGAGACCACCATTATGAGACTGAACAAACAGGCATGAGCGCAGAAATGAAAACTTAAAACAAAAGAAACTATTTTAAAGAAAGGGGCCAGGGGAAAAAGAGGGCTGTGTGCTTTTAGTGAGTAAAAGTAGCTGCCCTGAGCTTCTACAGCCCTTTGTATTTATTGGGTAGAAAGAGCAGGGAGGAGGAGCCAACGACGTCAGCTGCTTGGTTGATCACAGGTTCATATTATTACTAACGGGCTTCAGATTTGCCTGATCACAAGAAACACTTGTGCCTGGGTCATGACTGCCCTCAGCATTCCTTCTGGACAGGAAAACATCCTGCTTTCATGAGAACAGTTTGCTGTTTACTCATATAGCCTCCAGTGGTATACTGAATTTGCACTATGCTCATTCTTTTGGCCTTCAACAAAAATCCAGAAATAGACCCATACACCTATTAAGCTGGATATTTTTTCTTTAAAAATATTAACTATTTAAAGTAAATGTTCAAATTTATTGGAAAAAAGTTTTTTTTTACTAGTTTCTCTTACCTGTTTATTATATGTCAGTGCTTTTCATAATATTATCTTTTTCATTCCAAATATTGGAATTTGTAGATTTTCTCTTTCTCTCTTGATGGATAGACTTCCTAGAAGTCTATCCATTATATTAATCAGTACAAATAACTAACCTTTGGCTTTATTGATTTTTTTTTGTTCATTAATTTCTGCTTTTTTCTTCATTTTCTTTCTGCTGCTTTCTTTGCTTTTCATTAGGTATTCTTTTCCTAATGTCTTGAGATGAATAATTAAAACTTGATTTTCAACATTCTCTATTTAATATAAGAACTGAAAGCTATAAATTTTCCTTTAAGCCTATGAAACTCTTAGTTTCATAAGTTTTGTTATGTTTTATTATCATTTTCATTCAGAATACATTCTGATTATTTTTTAATATCTTCTTTATGTTTAAATGTATATTAGTTTTTTTCAACAGTTGAGGATTTTAGTCATATATATATAAATTGGGTTTTTTTTAAGCATAATTTTGTTATGGTCAGAAGACATACTCTGAAAGATTTCAATTCTTTTCATTCGCTGAGACCTTCTTTTTAGCTTATCTTGTTGTTAGTCTGGGGAAATATCCCATGTGTATTGGAAAAAATGCATAGTCTGTCATGTTGTGGTTTCTTATATTTGTTAATTAGATTAATTATAAATTCCTTATATTCTAATATTTTGTCAATTATTTTGTTTGCTTGTTTTATCAGTTGCTGATAAAGCCTCCAATTCTGGTTATAGATTTTTCTATTCCTCCTTTTTAGTTTTTTTTTTTTTTTTTTTTTTTTTTTAAAATTTATTTATTATTATTATACTGTAAGTTGTAGGGTACATGTGCATAACGTGCAGGTTTGTTACATATGTATACTTGTGCCTTGTTGGTGTGCTGCACCCATCAACTCGTCATTTACATCAGGTATAACTCCCAATGCAATCCCTCCCCCCGCCCCCCTCCCCATGATAGGCCCCGGTGTGTGATGTTCCCCTTCCCGAGTCCAAGTGATCTCATTGTTCAGTTCCCACCTATGAGTGAGAACATGCGGTGTTTGGTTTTCTGTTCTTGTGATAGTTTGCTAAGAATGATGGATTCCAGCTGCATCCATGTCCCTACAAAGGACACAAACTCATCCTTTTTTATGGCTGCATAGTATTCCATGGTGTATATATGCCACATTTTCTTAATCCAATCTGTCACTGATGGACATTTGGGTTGATTCCAAGTCTTTGCTATTGTGAATAGTGCTGCAATAAACATACGTGTGCATGTGTCTTTATAGCAGCATAATTTATAATCCTTTGGGTATATCCCCAGTAATGGGATGGCTGGGTCATATGGTACATCTAGTTCTAGATCCTTGAGGAATCGCCATACTGTTCTCCATAATGGTTGAACTAGTTTACAATCCCACCAACAGTGTAAAAGTGTTCCTATTTCTCCACATCCTCTCCAGCACCTGTTGTTTCCTGACTTTTGAATGATCGCCATTCTAACTGGTGTGAGATGGTATCTCATTGTGGTTTTGATTTGCATTTCTCTGATGGCCAGTGATGATGAGCATTTTTTCATGTGTTTGTTGGCTGTATGAATGTCTTCTTTTGAGAAATGTCTATTCATATCCTTTGCCCACTTTTTGATGGGGTTGTTTGTTTTTTTCTTGTAAATTTGTTGGAGTTCTTTGTAGGTTCTGGATATTAGCCCTTTGTCAGATGAGTAGATTGCAAAAATTTTCTCCCATTCTGTAGGTTGCCTGTTCACTCTGATGGTAGTTTCTTTTGCTGTGCAGAAGCTCTTTAGTTTAATGAGATCCCATTTGTCAATTTTGGCTTTTGCTGCCGTTGCTTTTGGTGTTTTAGACATGAAGTCTTTGCCCATGCCTATGTCCTGAATGGTACTACCTAGATTTTCCTCTAGGATTTTTATGGTATTAGGTCTAACATTTAAGTCTCTAATCCATCTTGAATTAATTTTCGTATAAGGAGTAAGGAAAGGATCCAGTTTCAGCTTTCTACTTATGGCTAGCCAATTTTCCCAGCACCATTTATTAAATAGGGAATCCTTTCCCCATTTCTTGTTTCTCTCAGGTTTGTCAAAGATCAGATGGCTGTAGATGTGTGGTATTATTTCTGAGGACTCTGTTCTGTTCCATTGGTCTATATCTCTGTTTTGGTACCAGTACCATGCTGTTTTGGTTACTGTAGCCTTGTAGTATAGTTTGAAGTCAGGTAGCGTGATGCCTCCAGCTTTGTTCTTTTGACTTAGGATTGTCTTGGCAATGCGGGCTCTTTTTTGGTTCCATATGAACTTTAAAGCAGTTTTTTCCAATTCTGTGAAGAAACTCATTGGTAGCTTGATGGGGATGGCATTGAATCTATAAATTACCTTGGGCAGTATGGCCATTTTCACGATATTGATTCTTCCTATCCATGAGCATGGTATGTTCTTCCATTTGTTTGTGTCCTCTTTAATTTCACTGAGCAGTGGTTTGTAGTTCTCCTTGAAGAGGTCCTTTACATCCCTTGTAAGTTGGATTCCTAGGTATTTGATTCTCTTTGAAGCAATTGTGAATGGAAGTTCATTCATGATTTGGCTCTCTGTTTGTCTGTTACTGGTGTATAAGAATGCTTGTGATTTTTGCACATTAATTTTGTATCCTGAGACTTTGCTGAAGTTGCTTATCAGCTTAAGGAGATTTTGGGCTGAGACAATGGGGTTTTCTAAATATACAATCATGTCATCTGCAAAGAGGGACAATTTGACTTCTTCTTTTCCTAACTGAATACCCTTGATTTCTTTCTCTTGCCTGATTGCCCTAGCCAGAACTTCCAACACTATGTTGAATAGGAGTGGTGAGAGAGGGCATCCCTGTCTTGTGCCAGTTTTCAAAGGGAATTTTTCCAGTTTTTGCCCATTCAGTATGATATTGGCTGTGGGTTTGTCATAAATAGCTCTTATTATTTTGAGGTACGTTCCATCAATACCGAATTTATTGAGCGTTTTTAGCATGAAGGGCTGTTGAATTTTGTCAAAAACCTTTTCTGCATCTATTGAGATAATCATGTGGTTCTTGTCTTTGGTTCTGTTTATATGCTGGATTATGTTTATTGATTTGCGAATGTTGAACCAGCCTTGCATCCCAGGGATGAAGCCCACTTGATCATGGTGGATAAGCTTTTTGATGTGTTGCTGAATCCGATTTGCCAGTATTTTATTGAGGATTTTTGCATCGATGTTCATCAGGGATATTGGTCTAAAATTCTCTTTTTTTGTTGTATCTCTGCCAGGCTTTGGTATCAGGATGATGTTGGCCTCATAAAATGAGTTAGGGAGGATTCCCTCTTTTTCTATTGATTGGAATAGTTTCAGAAGGAATGGTACCAACTCCTCCTTGTACCTCTGGTAGAATTCAGCTGTGAATCCATCTGGTCCTGGACTTTTTTTGGTTGGTAGGCTATTAATTATTGCCTCAATTTCAGAGCCTGCTATTGGTCTATTCAGGGATTCAACTTCTTCCTGGTTTAGTCTTGGAAGAGTGTAAGTGTCCAGGAAATTATCCATTTCTTCTAGATTTTCCAGTTTATTTGCGTAGAGGTGTTTATAGTATTCTCTGATGGTAGTTTGTATTTCTGTGGGGTCGGTGGTGATATCCCCTTTTTCATTTTTAATTGCGTCGATTTGATTCTTCTCTCTTTTCTTCTTTATTAGTCTTGCTAGTGGTCTGTCAATTTTGTTGATCTTTTCAAAAAACCAACTCCTGGATTCATTGATTTTTTGGAGGGTTTTTTGTGTCTCTATCTCCTTCAGTTCTGCTCTGATCTTAGTTATTTCTAGCCTTCTGCTAGCTTTCGAATGTGTTTGCTCTTGCTTCTCTAGTTCTTTTAATTGCGATGTTAGAGTGTCAATTTTAGATCTTTCCTGCTTTCTCTTGTGGGCATTTAGTGCTATAAATTTCCCTCTACACACTGCTTTAAATGTGTCCCAGAGATTCTGGTATGTTGTATCTTTGTTCTCATTGGTTTCAAAGAACATCTTTATTTCTGCCTTCATTTCGTTATGTACCCAGTAGTCATTCAGGAGCAGGTTGTTCAGTTTCCATGTAGTTGAGCGGTTTTGATTGAGTTTCTTAGTCCTGAGTTCTAGTTTGATTGCACTGTGGTCTGAGAGACAGTTTGTTATAATTTCTGTTCTTGTACATTTGCTGAGGAGTGCTTTACTTCCAATTACGTGGTCAATTTTGGAATAAGTACGATGTGGTGCTGAGAAGAATGTATATTCTGTTGATTTGGGGTGGAGAGTTCTATAGATGTCTATTAGGTCTGCTTGCTGCAGAGATGAGTTCAATTCCTGGATATCCTTGTTAACTTTCTGTCTCGTTGATCTGTCTAATGTTGACAATGGAGTGTTGAGGTCTCCCATTATTATTGTATGGGAGTCTAAGTCTCTTTGTAAGTCTCTAAGGACTTGCTTTATGAATCTGGGTGCTCCTGTATTGGGTGCATATATATTTAGGATAGTTAGCTCTTCCTGTTGAATTGATCCCTTTACCATTATGTAATGGCCTTCTTTGTCTCTTTTGATCTTTGATGGTTTAAAGTCTGTTTTATCAGAGACTAGTATTGCAACCCCCGCTTTTTTTTGTTCTCCATTTGCTTGGTAAATCTTCCTCCATCCCTTTATTTTGAGCCTATGTATGTCTTTGCGTGTGAGATGGGTCTCCTGAATACAGCAGACTGATGGGTCTTGACTCTTTATCCAGTTTGCCAGTCTGTGTCTTTTCATTGGAGCATTTAGTCCATTTACATTTAAGGTTAAGATTGTTATGTGTGAACTTGATCCTGCCATTATGATATTAACTGGTTATTTTGCTCATTAGTTGATGCAGTTTCTTCCTAGCCTCGATGGTCTTTACATTTTGGCATGTTTTTGAGATGGCTGGTACCGGTTGTTCCTTTCCATGTTGAGTGCTTCCTTCAGGGTCTCTTGTAAGGCAGGCCTAGTGGTGACAAAATCTCTAAGCATTTGCTTATCTGTAAAGGATTTTATTTCTCCTTCACTTATGAAACTTAGTTTGGCTGGATATGAAATTCTGGGTTTAAAATTCTTTTCTTTAAGAATGTTGAATATTGGCCCCCACTCTCTTCTGGCTTGTAGAGTTTCTGCCGAGAGATCTGCTGTGAGTCTGATGGGCTTCCCTTTGTGGGTAACCCGACCTTTCTCTCTGGCTGCCCTTAAGATTTTTTCCTTCATTTCAACTTTGGTGAATCTGGCAATTATGTGTCTTGGAGTTGCTCTCCTCGAGGAGTATCTTTGTGGCGTTCTCTGTATTTCCTGGATTTGAATGTTGTCCTGCCCTACTAGGTTGGGGAAGTTCTCCTGGATGATATCCTGAAGAGTGTTTTCCAACTTGGTTCCATTTTCCCCCTCACTTTCAGGCACCCCAATCAGACGTAGATTTGGTCTTTTTACATAATCCCATACTTCTTGCAGGCTTTGTTCATTTCTTTTTCTTCTTTTTTCTTTTGGTTTCTCTTCTCGCTTCATTTCGTTCATTTGATCCTCAATCGCTGATACTCTTTCTTCCAGTTGATCGAGTCGGTTACTGAAGCTTGTGCATTTGTCACGTATTTCTCGTGTCATGGTTTTCATCTCTTTCATTTCGTTTATGACCTTCTCTGCATTAATTACTCTAGCCATCAATTCTTCCACTTTTTTTTCAAGATTTTTAGTTTCTTTGCGCTGGGTACGTAATTCCTCCTTTAGCTCTGAGAAATTTGATGGACTGAAGCCTTCTTCTCTCATCTCGTCAAAGTCATTCTCCGCCCAGCTTTGATCCGTTGCTGGCGATGAGCTGCGCTCCTTTGCCGGGGGAGATGCGCTCTTGTTTTTTGAATTTCCAGCTTTTCTGCCCTGCTTTTTCCCCATCTTTGTGGTTTTATCTGCCTCTGGTCTTTGATGATGGTGATGTACTGATGGGGTTTTGGTGTAGGTGTCCTTCCTGTTTGATAGTTTTCCTTCTAACAGTCAGGACCCTCAGCTGTAGGTCTGTTGGAGATTGCTTGAGGTCCACTCCAGACCCTGTTTGCCTGGGTAACAGCAGCAGAGGCTGCAGAAGATAGAATATTTCTGAACAGCAAGTGTACCTGTCTGATTCTTGCTTTGGAAGCTTCCTCTCAGGGGTGTACTCCACCCTGTGAGGTGTGGGGTGTCAGACTGCCCCTAGTGGGGGATGTCTCCCAGTTAGGCTACTCAGGGGTCAGGGACCCGCTTGAGCAGGGAGTCTGTCCCTTCTCAGATCTCAACCTCCGTGTTGGGAGATCCACTGCTCTCTTCAAAGCTGTCAGACAGAGTCGTTTGCGTCTGCAGAGGTGTCTGCTGCTTTGTTATTGTTTTCTGTGCCCTGCCCCCAGAGGTGGAGTCTATGGAGACAGGCAGGTTTCCTTGAGCTGCTGTGAGCTCCACCCAGTTCGAGCTTCCCAGCAGCTTTGTTTACCTACTTAAGCCTCAGCAATGGCGGGCGCCCCTCCCCCAGCCTCGCTGCTGCCTTGCCGGTAGATCACAGACTGCTGTAATAGCAATGAGGGAGGCTCCGTGGGTGTGGGACCCTCCCGGCCAGGTGTGGGATATGATCTCCTGGTGTGCCTGATTGCTCAAAGCGCAGTATTGGGGTGGGAGTTACCCGATTCTCCAGGTGTTGTGTGTCTCAGTTCCCCTGGCTAGGAAAAGGGATTCCCTTCCCCCTTGCGCTTCTCAGGTGAGGCAATGCCTCGCCCTGCTTCAGCTCTCGCTGGTCGGGCTGCAGCAGCTGACCAGTACCGATCGTCCGGCACTCCCCAGTGAGATGAACCCAGTACCTCAGTTGAAAATGCCGAAATCACCGGTCTTCTGTGTCGCTGGCGCTGGGAGTTGAAGACTGAAGCTGCTCCTATTCGGCCATCTTGCTCCGCCCCTCCTCCTTTTTAGTTTTATCAATTTTTGCTTTACATATTTTGGAAGTATATTATTGGCTGTATGTTGCTTAGGAGCATTTTATCTTCTTGCTAAACTTATGTAGGTACTGACATATTTTGGGTTTATTCATTTTCTTGCTATTATTGTTTTCATTCAATTTGCTTTACATTTCGGTTTCTCTGTCTTTGCCTTATTTTGAATTAATACAATATTTTAAATATAATAGACTCTATTGTTATTTATATATTCATATTAAATCTTTTAATGATTAACCTCAAGATTGCAATATAAAGTTTCACTTTACCATGTCCTTGACAATACTATGATATTATAATAGTTTAATTCCATTTACCCTTTTTGGTAGAATACCCTTTTGGTAAATGGAATTAAATAAGGGGCTAAATGGAATTACATAGAGAATAATAAGACATTATTATTGTGATACTCTTTCCTTTGCTCTTTTTTTCCTGCTTTTCTGTCCTTTTATCTGGAATCCTTTTCTTTTTGCCTGTAGAATTTCACTTGATATTGCTGTTAGTTTAGATTTGCTGACAACAGAGTTTATTTTTGTTTTTCCAAAACATTTTTATTTCACCTCCATGTTTTGAAGGATTTTATTTGCTGGGTATAGAAACCCAGGTTGTTGGATATTTTTTATCAGCACTTTTAAGATGTAATTACATTGTCTTCTGGCTTCTGATGATAAGTCAAAAGGTAATAGGGTAATATGTCTATTTGTCCACGTTGTTTTTGAGATTTTGATCTTTCCTTTGGTTTTCAGTAGTTTTGTTATGATGTCCACAGAGATATTTTTGTTTATGTTCATTCTGCTTGGCATTTGCAGAATGCCAAACAGAATGAAGTTTTTTTTTTTTGAGACAAGGTCTCACTCTGTTGCCCAGGCTGGAGTGCAGTGGCACTATCACAGCTTAGTGCAACCTCTGCCTCCTAGGGTCAAGCAATCCCCCCACTTCAGCCTCCCGGGTAGCTAGGAATACAGGCGTACACTACCACATCCAGCTAATTTTTTGTATTTTTTTGTAGAGACGAGGTTTATCCATGTTGCCCAGGCTGGTCTCAAACTCCTGGGCTCATGTGATCCTCCCACCTTGGCCTCCCAAAGTACTGGGATTGCAGGTGTGAGCCACTGCCTCTGGCCTTAATGCTTTTTCTGTATTTGCCTTGTTTCACTTTGTACTTCAGTCGGTATATTTTCAATTGATCTACCATTGACTTCCACTTTCTGGATTGCTGTGTATAAGAGACAGTTTTGGCAATATCCTCAGTGGCATTTTCACCTGAAGTAGTTCCCATGATGGGCTAGTTTTGTGTCATTCTGTAAGTCTCCTTCTGATAATGATGGAGTAACTTGTGGTAGATCAACCACCCACTGAGAAACATTAGAAGAGTTTTTTTAATCTCAGTTGATTCAGTAGCTTTCCAATGTCTTCAAAAGTTGTTGTTGTTTTTTTTATTTTTTATTTATTTTTTTGGTGTTTTATCTGATCCTGAAACATTGCTGAAGAATATCTTCATGTTGCCAGGAACTTGCTGATCAGGAGAAACAGCCTCATCATCACCTTCCTAAACTCATGGGAATATATCTAACTCGTGGCATGAAATTTACATGCAAACTCCGTGCTATACGATAGCCTGGAATATGTAGCTTTTATCTTACCAGCTTTGTCAATGATAAATAGAATGAATGGAGCTTCAGTGAGCCATTTCATCATATGTAGTGTCATATCCTTTGGCAGGATAACCTTTCTATCTTTTCTCTGAAAAATGGGGAAAATAATACCTTGTTTGTTACTACCTGGTTTATAAGAAATGGAGAAGTTTATGAATGATTATTTAAAAATACTTATTTCATTTTCAGAAGAGCACAGTAAGTAATTTCTCTATCTAACTTAGTCTGATCATTAAATGATGGAAAAAGCCACATGGCTGGGAACCAGAGATGGCTTCAAAACTGCTTCAAAGGAAATTTTATTTCATTGAATGGAATAGCGTGAAGTCAGAGTGGCTTGCTTGGGTTAATCGGGGGAAATTTTAGAGATCTTGAAATATCAAGGAAAGCCAATGAAAGCAATTCAGAGTAGAGCTGATAGAAAAGAGAACCATATGGGAAGAATAGAAATAGCTAATATGGATTTTTATGAAATGATTATTGTGCACAACAATGAAATGTACACCATCTTACTTATCTTTCAGCCAAACCTTTAATGAAAGTCTTGTCAATCACTAATGCACTATGACATTGAATCACTTATTCTTTCATTTTAGTTTATTTGTTTTAAGAGATGTGGCCAAATGCTGAATATGGCCTCAAAGTAGAACTTGGGTCAGGACAGAGATTTGCAAAGGACAAGTTTTTGTATTTGCTTCATATAAAGTATTTACTATAGTAAAAGAACTCTTAAAACTGTGACATAGTTACATTTATTTCAAATTTATTCCTTTCTTCCTGTTTAAAAATCTTTTTAATTTGGGGATTTGACTACAGTCTTTACAGTAAATTACTGTTAACCTTAATGATACATGACTTTAGCAATGCCATATACATAACCCAGTCCCCATATATAGCTAATATATTTGCAAATGTGAGAAAACAATAAAAAACTATAAAGTTGTCTTCCTGAGTATTGAAATCTGGTTAGAGTTTAACTCATCTTAATGTTTAAGAAAGAACAAATTATTATTCACAAAAGGTTACGATGATAAACCATTGATTTTTATGATAAATAATACAATGTTACAACTGTAGAGTAAAATAAAACCAGCAAAGATTCAGAATCACTATCTGTTTATTATTTTATTTTCAGAGACACATGAACATTAAACTTTTTTATTTTTATTTAAAATACTTTTACTGGCTGGGTATGGTGACTCATGCCTATAATCCCAGCACTTTGGGAGGCCAAGGTAGGCCTGACCTGATGTCAGGGGTTTGAGACCAGCTTGGCCAACATGGCAAAACCTCAACTCTACTAAAAAATACCAAAAAAAAAATTAGCTGGCATGGTGGTGTGCACCTATTGTCCCAGCTACTCCAGAGGCTGAGGCAGGAGAATCGCCTCACCCAGGAGGTAGAGGTTGCAGTGAGCCGAGATCCTGCCACTGCACTCCAGCTTGAGTGACAGAGCAAGACTCCATCTCATAAATAAATGAATAAATAAATAAATACTTTTACTTCCTTGATGTAAAGACATTAGGCTCTTCTATAGTCTGATTGTTGGTATCTCCTTAAATTCAAATGTTAAATGAAGTCTGAACCCCCATGGTGAAGATATTAAGAGGAAGGGGTTAGGGGGAGATGACTAGGTCCTAAGAACAGAGCCTGAAAGAATAAGATTAGTGCCCTCATAAAAGAGCCCCTAGAGAACTAGTTAGTCCCTTCTGCCATGTGAGGTTACAGAGGCAAAGCTGCTGTCCGTGAAGGCAGGAGGCCCTCACTGACTCTGTCGTTGCCTTGATCTTGGACTTCCCAGTACAGAACGGTGAGAATTAAATTTCTGTCATTTCTAACCCACCAGTCTATGGTATTTCGTTATAGTAACCTAAACAGACTAAGGCAGGCTCATTTGATGGAAAGAAGAATAAAATAAAAGGGCAGGATCCAGGGTTTCTGAACATTAAAAATAAATGTAATTTCAGGGTTTAGCTTCAAGACAGTCTTTTTAGGTCATTTGCTACATCCATATAATTGCTGTTACTGGATACATACAGGTGATAAGATATAGAAATTTGAAGAAATAATCTAGGAAATTTAGTCCCAGAATTTGTTTTGTCAAGTGGAACTAAACTTATTAAAATTGAGTTTCATAATATTTTACTGGATTCGTTCTATACTGTTTCTTTTTCAGAAGAGATAAAATGTTCTACAGGAATCCAAGCTTGTCACTCACTCAGGCCCTCACTTGGTGGCAGTATGTTAGAGAAGACGGCTTATTCCAGAGCCTGGTTCTCAGCTTCGCAATCTACAGATGATTCATTCTAGCCACATGTGCAAAGATGTGATATTAACTAGAGTACACATTGATTACTTGAACTTCCTTGAAATATCATTTTCAAGACAAGACTACTAAGGACTGTGAGTACATTCTCTCAATACTATAATAAGACTAATAATGATATCTTACATTTTTGAGGTTTGAGGAGACACTAGACCCTGTTGTGAGTACTTTACATGTATTGACCCATTCGTTTCTCACTGTGACATTGTGGACCAGGGCTTTCATGACAGCTATCTTACCAGATGATTAGACTAGGGCAGGCAGAGGTAAAGTAACTTGGCAAAGGTTACAATAAATGACAGAGCTAAGATACAGTCCCTGGCAGTCTGATCCCAAAGCCTATGCTCTCACTACCATTTGAATTGTCTATAGCAGTTTCTACGGCACATGAACTCAAAGTATCAGTGGCCAAAATACCAGACATAGATGTTAGTGATTGTGGAGCTCTTCTAGGCAGTTATCCTTCGAGGGATGACTTCTGGGGTATGGCCTCCTACTGTGTAGTCCGTCCATCATTTATAAATTATTGCCTTCTGTTAATGATGGCTAGGGCTCTATAATAAATTCATATCTAACAATGCTTTCGCAGAACATATACATGATCTGATAAGATTGTGTGCCATCGATAAGTCTGTGCCTTATGACTGTATGGAGGCTGAGGTAAGCAATGCAAGGTCATCATGCAAGCCCCCTGGATGTGCCATCAGTGAGGCATGAACACCTGGAGGCCCTGAAAAGACTGTGAGGCACTGTGAGGAACTGGCTTTTACCCTGAGTTCATACAGCATCACAGGTTTTGGAGCCCAGGTCCAGGTCACTCTTGTTGTTGTAGAATAGACCATGGAGGCTCAAGGGCAGAAGCTGGGAGACCAGTGAAAAGCCATCACTATAATCTAGGTGAGGTTCAGTGGTGCCTGGACCAGGGAGGCAGTGGAGGAGAAGGTGAGATGTGTTTTGAATTTGAACGGGAATAAGGTGGAAGAAAAAGAGAAGGAGCCAAGCATTTGGGGCTGCCCATCTGGAATGCAGCTTCCAGTTAGAAAGGGAGCCATGCGTATTAGCATGATGAGCCTGGAGCCAGACTGCGCCGGCTTAATTCCTGATTCTGTTATTTACTTCCTGCAGCCTCGGGCAAGTTACTTTTCTGTGCATCAGTTTCCTCATCTATAAAGTGGAATTACTGATAGTATTTCTTTACAGTGTGGTTGTAATGGTTTCATCAGTTACCATACATCAAACAGGTAGAAAATATTGTAAACATTGCAATAACATTTACATTTATTGTTTACCGAGATGGGGAAGACTGTATGGGGGTCTTTTCGAGAGAAAAATTATTGATGCAATACTGCTTCCATCGTAGCTCATCATTGATGTGTCTGCCAGCCTTATATGTCTGTGAGCCCCTGGGGAAGGTTAGTACGGGTCTCATTCTAGGAAAGCACTTTGTGCAGCCCCTGGAATGGGGGAAAGCCTCCAGCATGCCTGCTAAGAATGTACAGTGTTGGAGAAGCCCTGGTGGTCCAGGGGATAGCTTGAGGGGGAGGCTTAACTTCTTTCTTGTCTTATCAGTCCCTAAGATATCATGAACAGGAAAGGGAGGAAAAAAAAGTCTTTCTCCTTTACCAGTCTTAGGTTATTTGCCGGGGCCCTGCAAATCAGACTGACAAAAGACAGCGTAGCAGGAGAAAAACAGATTATTCAGATTATTATCCTGTGCAGAGTACGAGGAGGAATCTTAGTGAAGAGTAGCACAAAGGGATAGTTAGAACTTGGGTTTACATAGCATCCCAGCAAAGAGCAATGCCTTTGTAGTGGTGACAAGACCTTTAGCCTTCCGAGGCGGAAGATTAACACACGGGGGCACTCATGGAGTAAGCTTTGCTTGTACAGGTCCATCTCAGTGTGGATGTTTTGTTCTTTTCGTAGCCAGAAAACTTCCTTGTGAAAGGAATTGATGGAAGTTCTCATTTCTCAGGAGTTTCTGCTTTTACTCAGATAAGGGTTGTGCCGGGAAGGCACATGCGTCTGTTGGGTCTCATTGGCCTCCAGTTCAAAATAACGCTTATGCCAAAGTGGTTTATGTTGGGGTGGCATATTTTGATCCTCAACAAAAGTAACATTAAAAAATTGAAACATTGTACTTGCCACAGACATTCATTTCAACACACCCCAATGCAATAGCATTTAAACTCTCACCGTGATCAGGGGCCCTAGATCTGAAATCGGACTAGGTTGATTTTGCATCTCTGTTTTGCTTCTTGATCCATGTGTGACTTCGAGTGGATTGAAAGGCTATTCTAAGTACATTTTGCTGCCTGAATTGAATATAATAATATTGAATGCCCTACGGGGTTACAATAAGGACTAAATGACCATGTATATAAAGACCTTATAGTGTTTGGCATATAGTAAGTGTTTGATAAATATAAATTTTAAGTTTTGTTATTATTATGTCAATTCTCCTACTAAGACAGACACTATGAAGGATGTTCATTTGAAGCCAAATTCGATGGTATATTCTCTCTACTATGCATGGGAGGAAGAGCTATCAAATTGTAAACATTTTACTTTTTAGAAATAGGATGCCATCTATTTAACTTCCCTTGCTGCTTTTGACAACCTTTGCAAACCATTGATGGAGACCAAGTCAAAGACAGAAACCCTGTGCATGATGGAGGAACAGCACCTGAATCAATCTGGTACCTTTCAGAGGCTACAAGGCACAGAGAAAGCTTAGCCTTCATGGCTCATTGGTGTTGAAAAAAATCTTGAGGCTCATCTTATGCAAACTCCTCATTTCACCTTTGAGAAACTACTCTGCAGAGATTAAATATTGTGCTTTGGGTCACACAGAAGTGTTAAGACCAGAACACTTGTTCTGTGATACCAAGTAAGGTTGGGGACCATTCTTCTCCATCACTGATTCTCAAATGGTGGTCCCTGATCTAGCAGCATCAGCTTCACCTGGGTGGAAACTGATTAGAAATACAAGGTCTCAGTTTTGTCTTAGGGCTGTTGAATGAGAAACTGTTGGGGTCAGGCACAGGAATCTGCGTGAAAACAAGCTCCAGGTAATTTTGATGCATAAGCATATTTGAAAAGTACTACTACTCTTTGTTGTGTTTACACTGACCATTTTTCCAACCTATTAATATATATTTCTGCATATCGAGATAGAAATGTAAGGAAGCCTGAATATACACACAAAAAGAAGAAAAAGTAGAGATCTTTTGGTAGTATCCAAGTCACACACATCCCCACACTTTTTGTTTTCCCACAGAAGACAAGTTATCTATTTATTTTACCATCTTTAGGTCTCACTACTAAGAGAGCAGCTCTCTTCTGTGATTTATTGCAAAGATACAAGTACATTCCCAGTTTCAATATTATTGGCTGGATGTAGTAATGACTATTGGCTCTTCCAAGCATGTAAGCATAAATACACCAGAGAAGGCAGAAGGTGTATTTGTTTGAGAAATATTATTGTTTGGTCCAACTATTTTGTTATTTTTCTCCAAAAATATAACAACATGAAAAAGTAAGGTGAGAGTGCCAAGAAATTGATGTTTCATGGCAAAGCCAACAGTCTCTGGAATGCTTAAATCGTGTTACATAGAGCTGTTACTTCCTTCTCCCTGAGCATCTGTAGGTGGTGCATGAAAGCTGTTGAGTGTAATATAATAATGATTTTTCATAGGTCTTTCTGGACAGATCTTTCTCACTCATCATCAAACTCTATAAAAGTGCCTGGTGATATTGTAGCTCCTGGAGTGTTTTGATTATTTTGTATGAAACTTTATAGCCAAAGCATTGGGTTTCTAACACTCTCACAACAAAAGAATAAAATAGTTTGATTATTTTATAAAAAGTTTGAGATGAGCTGGTTTAGGGCATCGATAGTCCTTGGAAAACATTGCTAGGCTTCTACAGGATTATCTTCACAATTTGGGGTAATCGGGCCAAATTAAAATTGGTAATTTTGAGGCTTAAATTGGAGTTTCAATCTTAAGGAGGGATTTTGGATGTGGATCATTGATTATGGGAAGAATTACATATATTGTCAGCCTTCTAACCACTTCACACATGATAATCATTATTCTTGCTCTTTCTCAGAATCTTCATCATCATCATCATTAATGTCATCACAGCTGACATTTACTGAACGTTAGCAATGTGGCAGGCACTGCAGTAAGAGTTTTCATGTTTCTACTCATGTAATCCTCAATGGAACCTTAACGGTGAGTAATGTCATTGCCCATTTTATAGATTAAGGAACTTAAACAGAAGGATAAGATTAAGTAACCCAGGATCACAGGGGTAGGGAGCAATGCTCAGGATAGAAGTCCAAGATGTTTGTCTCCAGAGCACTCTCTTAACCTCTATATGCTACTGTTTTTTCATTGCCCATTTTATAGATTAAGGAACTTAAACAGAAGTATAAGATTAAGTAATCCAGGATCACATAGGTAGGGAGCAATGCTCAGGATAGAAGTCCAAGATGTTTGTCTCCAGAGCACTCTCTTAACCTCTATATGCTGCTGTTTTTTCATTTCTTTAAACCTGACGTCACTGCTAAATTATGTGTGATTACTTCCTCTATATGAGAAAACAAGATTGAGAAAGAGGAGAAGTCTTGTTAAGGTCATAGGGCCAGCAAGTGGAAGGCTGGTCTGTGTGGGCCATTTGCAGCCCCTGCACTGTCTTTCACAGTGCTTCGCACACGCTTTTGGTGTCTTGTGTTTTTCTGTGTCTTGCCTTTGGCTCCAATGTGTGGTGATTTTCACAACATTTGTCCAAGAACCATCTAGTCTTGGCCTTTTCTTTTTTTTTTTTGAGATGGAGTCTCGCTCTGTCACCCAGGCTGGAGTGCAGTGGCGCGATCTTGGCTCACTACAAGCTCTGCCTCCTAGGTTCATGCCATTCTCCTGCCTCAGCCTCCTGAGTAGCTGGGACTACAGGCGCCCACCACCACGCCTGGTTGATTCTTTGTATTTTTAGTAGAGATGGGGTTTCACCATGTTAGCCAGGATGGTCTCCATCTCCTGACCTTGTGATCCGCCCGCCTCGGCCTCCCAAAGTGCTGGGATTACAGGTGTGAGCCACCGCGCCCGGCCGTTCTGGCCTTTTCAAGTGAAGAAATAGAGAATGTGGCTGAATACTGAGACTGTGCTAAGAAAGATATACAAAACTTCTGATTCCATCAATAATTATGTTGTAGAATGTGCGACTGACGGTCCAGAGGGAATAGAAAGCTCAGTTCCAGTTTGACTCACTGCTGTTTATTCCTGTGTGCTGGCAGGTTGCTCATTAAATGAATCTCTGCTTGGATTTATAATGGTTGCTAACAGATACACTTGATATTACTTTTTAAAATAATGAATAAGTAAGTACTGTCAACTAGTAGACATTAACAAATATGTTTTGGACAAAATAATGACCTTATACCATTTCGCTTCAACCCTCTTTCTGCAGAAAGTGAGATGAATGTGACTTACAGAGGTGTAGTGAGAATTAGTCTGTACACCTAAAGTGTAGAGTCCACGATTTGTTACCGAGGAGGCACTCAAAAATGGCAACAACTGTTTGCTATCAGAAACTGATTGCCTCAGAGTGTAGGTTATCTAGTGTCTCTCTTTGAATACAAAAACTGAGTGTGGGAGAATGTTTATTCACTTAAATTTAGCTTTCTAGTGTTTTACTTTGCAACTTCTCAAGCCCAGCTAGTAATCCACCTTCGCATTAGCTGGATAACTCTAAGAAGTAGGACTGTGTCCCTTTCTCCGTCAAATGCTGCTGTGAGGCCCAAATAATTGTGAGCTGAGCATCTTACTACGTGTTTTGCTTTAGATGGATTTATGTTGCCACCTGGTATTAAAAAAAGATGGAAAGTAGGCTCTTGATTTTATCCCCTAAACTTTGAGGAATTGGGGAAGATTTAGGATAATTGATGGAGTTTATTACTTAGTTTGTCCAGTGCTCCTGGGTTTTTCCCAGGAGGTCTGGAAATGGAACCCATCTCTGCTCAATATTCTAAACTCTCCTTAACTTCCTACCACTGAATATCCCTCTGGTTTAAGTCAGTCTTCTCAAAAGCAGGATGTGCGCACTTCAGGGAATGGAAGATTCCTAGAGTTGGAGGAAGAATATACTGAAATTTTCATTTCCATTTCTTTTGGTTTAAGCAAAAGTAACTTAGCCATTATTATCTTTAATGCTGGCATTCTTCCTCATGGCCTATATGTTGGTAGGGCTGTCATAGCTGTCATGCCATTTGCTTTTGGTGAATAGTGACTTATGGAAGATTTTTTGGAACCAGTCAAATGGATTTGCGAGTTATAGTAACCACCTTTACCTAAACTAACCTAAAAAAGTAGATGACAACTTAAAACATCCTGCAAAAACAAACAAGCAAAACATAGTTGAATAGTGGTAATTCAAGCACAAGCAAAAGATAAGAAAGTGGTCAAATTGACCCTTACACTCTTGGTATGAGTTCTGTGTCAGCCATCTCATGGTAAAATTAATGACAGTTGGTTAGTTCTGACAAGATGCCATTCTAATAAATTAGAAATGCAAGGTTAGTTACATCCATTATTGCTGACACTTCCTACTCTAAGTATATCTTATCTTGAGACTTTAGCTAATGATAGCAGCACACCTATACAATTTACCAATAAATAAGGCAACACACCAAGTCTACTATTATGTCCTTTGTTTCCTCTGTCATATTAGTGCCTCTAATCTTCCTAATCTTTTCTTTCCATCCTTCTCTTTGTAGCTAGACTCACTGTTCACAAACACAAATCAAATTGCATCAGACCCACTCACTCCCACTCCCAGCTTAGAACTCTGCAGTTGCACTTAGAATCAAATTAAAAGTCTTTACTGCAGCCTGTGAGGCCTGGGATCCAGGTTTATCCTAACCCTTCAACTTCGTCACATACTCACCTTCCTTTCTGCTACCTACTCTATGGTCATCCTGTTTTTTTTCTCCATTCCTAGTACAAGTCAAGTTCTTTTCTGTCTCAGGATAGTTGCACAAGCTATACTCCTGATACTAGCTGCCATCTCTATTCCTGTGGAGTTCAACTGTAAATCTATCCAAATATGTACATTTCTCATAGTCAGTGCTAAGTGCAGCAACTCTTTCACTTTAGAAGTTATAATCTGCTTAACCAAGACTGCTGATCTCTAGAAACTTCGCTAATGAGTATGCCTTTGAATTATCATGTGTTATTTTTTTCTCACTCTTACAATAAAATAACTGGGCTATTTGGTATTTCCTGTTGCTATCTGTATAATTTACTCACCATACTGGATCAGATGATCAAGGTCTGCCAACTATAGAAGGTAACGGAGGACAGTTGTCATAGCCAATGACTAGTTAGCCAAAAAGGATGTACTACCATCTCTGCCAGAGGAAGGCAAACCGCTTCTACCTGTACTGACTAATTGAGTCGGGGGAAAAGTGTATTCCTAGTAAATATTAGCATACCAAGTGCTAGGGGTTGTGTTGGTCTCTTCAATAAATACATGACATTTAAATCACAGCTTGATTAAATTTATAACAACTCACAGCTATTTTTTTTTTTTGTTTCTTTTTTGAGACGGAGTCTGGCTCTGTCACCTAGGCTGGAGTACAATGGCACAGTCTCAGCTCACTGCAACCCCTGCCTCCCGGGTTCAAGCAATTCTTCTGTCTCAGCCTCCCAAGTAGCTGGGATTACAGGCATGTGCCATGATGTCTGGCTAATTTTGTATTTTTAGTAGAAATGGGTTTTTTTTTCCATGTTGGTCGGGCTGGTCTCGAACTCCCGATCTCAGGTGATCCGCCCACTTCAGCCTCCCAAAGTGTAGGGACTACAGGCGTAAGCCACTGCACCCAGCCATCACAGCTATTCTTAAAGTGTCATTCGGATTCACCATTCTTGCATTTTAAGAGTCCTTTATGATATCACTAAGCTACGCTATTTCTCCCAGAAGTAGAGTATTGCTTTTGATTTACCAGTTTGTCGAGGTGGAGCAGGCAGGTCCAACGGCTCCACTTGGCCCTTTCTACCATGGTAGTCTTTACTCCAGAGTGCAGGGGATCCACATGGGACTAATGCCAGTTCTAAATGCATTTATGCATATTTTATGGACATACCATAAAATAGATCTGGCAGTCTACAGGGCCACTGTGAGACAAATTTAGATAGACTCTTTATTGAGTTTCTTTCCATAAATCCCCACTGTAACCATTCAACCATTGTATTCTCAGGATTGGTGTCAATTCAGAGCTAACATCTAAGAACCCCCTGAAGGTCTGGGCATCTCTCATTCACATAGTCCGTCTTTAAATAGCTGCAGGTTACTCTGGGAAAGAACTGGGGAGATTTACAGCATATACTTGAGGCCAAGTTTCAGGATACTCTCCCAATAGTTCCCCGACTCTCTCCTCACTCCAGGGGCTCAGGATCTGTAAACTGGCTTAGGTGTGGTATCTGGCTATGGATTTATACCAGCACCTCCATGAAGTTATATTTTTTTTCCATCAGAGATAGTGATTTCTGGATTATATTAATCAAGTCATATCATTTTTGGCCACCCATCTATTTTATTCATAGGAAGCCAGTAATAAGCCTCCACAGATTTCTAAGTGTCAATACCCTCCGATTGCTACTGCATCTCTGTGGTCTATCACAGAAATTGGGCCAACTTTGTCTCTGATAATTAAGCCCCACCACTGGATCCCTGCCACCCTGAAATAGCATCATTTCTATTGAAATCAGAACAGCCAGATCAATGGCAAAATCTCTCATCATTTCAAGGCTACATAGAATACTCACCGAGAGCTCTTCAGAGATGCTGGAAGATTCTCGCCAATCTGTTTCTCTTTGCTTTGCTATGGGGTCAGGTTAGGAGGTAGCTAAGTGTGTTGCACATGAGAGGTCCACTCTCCCATGTCCATCTACTTAAGCCTCCAGTTTCCTTTATTTACAATATGCTAAGGAAGCTTCCCTCTCAACTCTGCTTATAGGCCACCATAGATGCAGGCTTCAACTAATCAAACAACCAAACCCTTAGAGCTACTCCCAGCTATGTGAGCTAAACAACAAATCCCAAATTTTTGAGGTAGTACATCCATGTTTCTTGTTCTTTCTCTCTATGCATACACACACACACACACACACATATATGTACAGTGTCTTCCTTGAGAATATGTTCCATAATTCTTTTCCCATTTATATAAGAATATACATTACATGATTTATATATTAATATCATATATAAGTAATATATATACTATGTTAAAATATGTATACATATATGTATATAATAATAAATAATAGTTAGGAGTATTAATTAACAAGATCTTCCATTCCTTGGAGCGGTGATTAGACACCTAGAGACTCATAGGCAAATAAGCGATTGACAACCCTAAAGCAGAGGGGCGTGAGGAACTGCTGTGGGATCTGAAGTCATGGAAGAAGGGCCACCTGAAGGCAGCTGCAGTTGTGAAAGGTCATGGCTGCTACCAGAGGCATGGTATAGGAGGAAGCAGGAAATAATGCCCTGCTCTCTGTCTTCTGTCTTCTGGTCTTTTGGTGATCACTTGCTGGCTGAAACCAATTGGAAATCAACCAGCAAGGGAGCCCTGGTGATGTCCTTTGTGTAGATCAGCCTCCCAGGAAATAGAGAAAGATAGAAAAGATTGCAAATGATCTAGAACAGAACTATGCAAATGGAGAATAACCAGCAATCCATTAAAAAATCAGAGACAATGTACAATGTCCCGAGTTTACATTTCGGAGACTCATACATTGTAATTCTCATCAGTGAAACAAGAAATGAAACTTTATTTGGAATTTGTCTAAGACTTGTAAAGTTACTTTTTGACCAAGGAAAATCTTTTTGCTTCCTGGACATAACTGAAGGTAGGCATTGCTCCCACAGCTGTAAACTTTCCAATTCCCCCCATCCCCACTGTATTGAGACAACATTAATTGAGGCATTTTTATGCATTTCTGTTTCTGCCATGCCCACTGGGATAAAGGGGTAAAGACATATGTGTTGAGGGAATTTCCAACTCGATGCTTAAATTACTTCTTTTTTCTATCTCTTTAAATTCATGCCTTTTGGAAATCATATTCCCAGAAGTATCCAATTTTCATCTTTAATAAAATTGTGGTTGAGAGATATTTGCTTGTTAATGGTAACTGATAGTATAAATCTATTTGAGCATTGTCATGTTCATAAACTCTTCTCTTTGATACTGTTCAAGTATTACAGGTGTCCTTCCTTACCGGCTTTGTAATCCCAAGTAGAGCTCTGTTAATATTTTATTTATACAAGGGCGTGAGTCCACAACCCTTTGGTGGTCAGACCACCCTCGGTATGGAAAGTATTGTTATAATAAGAGATATGTTTACATATGATATTTCTTAGACCTTAGTAGGGATCCTGATCTTCAATAAATAGAAGTATATACTGAAACAGAAATTAACAGACTATAATTACAAACGTTTGTACACATATAAACATTATGTATTAACTTGGTAATTTGGGGTAATCTAGATATATAGGAAAACTAAAACCTCATCTGTAATTCCACTATTGGGATGTTCATTATTAACATTTTTGTATGTATTATGTCAGTGCTTTTTTTTCTTGATGTACATATAGTTTATATATATATATTTCTATGTCTATATGTTATAAAATCTATATATCTTACATATATCAATACATATATGTGATATAACATTGATATCAATTTGGATTTTTTCTAATTAATATACTATTTGTATATATTTTAAATAATCTACAATGTAATCTTTAGTGATTTCATGTTGTTACATTATTTTAACTAGTCATAATTTATAACCAATTTCCTATTTAAGAAATTATAAACAGTAGTCTATCAAGCCCCTTAATTTTAGAAAAAAATTATATGCATTTATAATAAATACTTCAAAGTATAATTATCTGCAAGTGTACTTACTGAGTTAAAACATTTCATGGATTATTTATTTTTTAAAGTTTTATGTACTAATGTAAAAGAAATACAATCAGTTGTTTTGTCTGCATTCATCATAGATATTTTTGTATGCACTGGATATGAAAAGTGTCAGAAGGTTTGAAACCCTGACGGATTATTCTGGGCAGAACATTTTCTTTTTTGACAGAATGGTTGGCTCCTTGGTCCTGTCTCTCTGCTTCATTGAACAGGAGTGCCTGTTCTGTTTGACTTCATCCATTTTGAAGTTTCAAACGGTCACAGCCTCTAAGACAGAGTGACAAAAGGCCATCAATCAGCATAAATTGGTGCTCTTTCCACAGGTCTGATCCTGGGTTTGGAGAGACTGTCACTGGCCATTCGGGGTGTCAATTTGTCCTTCATATTGATGTAGCTAGTCCAGAGGCAGCAGGTCGTGGTGCATGGTAAGGATTGTAACATTAAGTGCCTTTTTAAAAACCTGAAACACACGCATGCAGCTTGAATTTTGAGAGCACCCTGCTTTCTCCTAGAAATGCTGTTCACTTGTTAGCAGGTCAATATTGTTCTTGAAAGTATTGATTTTCACTGACCATACGACCATCCCTGTATGCCTCCTTCTAGGAAGAAACCATGCAGAGCTCGGATATTAATTTTGTGGTTGTCTTTTAAAAAAATTATTACCTTCGAGCGTCCAGAGGCCGAGCTGGAGAAGCAACATTAAAATCAATGCCCAAAAAAGAGCTCCTGGGTAGACCTTATATTTGGCAATAGTAGAAGCTACTAAACAGCCTTTGTTTTGAATGAGTATAAAGAAAAATAATAATCTTTTCTGCATACACTACTACCCATTCCTTCTGGGGACAATGTCTTTAGTGGTGATGTAAGAGAGCAGATGCATGGCATGTAAGTGCATTACAGAATTTTCCTAAATGCTTCCTCTAAGCTGTCTGAGAGAAGGGCTTTCAGGATGACTGACTTCCCATTCTGACTAGTGTAGGCTTGAGCTAGCAGTTCGCTGAGTGTGCTCTCTCTCTTTTCCTCCTTCCCTCTTTCTATCTGCTCCCCTCTCTGTCTCTGCTCCACCTCTCTCTCATTCTTCTCTCCCTACTTCTTCCTTCTGTTTTTTCTTTCTTCTACTTTATTTTTTGGTTTTTTAAAATTGCAAACGTAATACACGTTCATCACGTTAATTGTGGAAAATTTAGAAATGCAGAAAATTGTAAAGACGGGAATTAGCAAAATCATCTGTAATGATTTCACAGAATGAAATGCTTTCACAGAAAGCATCGATTTCACATCCATTTCACAGAATGAAATGCTTCATGTTGATGGGAGTGAAAAGGAGTGTGTGTGTATGTGTGTGTGCACAGCCATGTTTGCACACATACATACACACACACACAGGTATCCATATATAATTAACCAAGATGGCTAGCATTAATTTTTTATTAATAAGACCAATCTGGTTATTTTTAACTAGTAATTCTCTTTTAAGAGATGGAATGTTGTCAATGGAAAGTGTTTTTGCCACTGAAAAATTAAAAGCGGATGCAATTTCTGAAAATATATTTCCAAAGAGTGATGTAGAGTCTCTTCTGTTCTGAGTATTGTTTTGAAAGTGCTCGAGGAGGAAGGTGGGTAGTCTCAAAATGTCTCTATCAAAAGACCGCCTTCTCCCTATTCCTCTGTCCCCCTGCCCTCCAGGGCAGATGTGCTACTGTGCTATAGGAAAAGGCTCCAAAGGGGTCATTAAGAAATTGCAGTTAAGGTTAAAGATGTTTAGAATGTGTTCAAGAGTAAAAATTGATTTGGAGACTTCACTTGGAAGCATTAAAAATTATCTCAAGCCAGAGAGGCAGGCTCCAAGCACTATAATGCCCCAAAGGAGGGTCTGCTCAGGACAGAGAATGCACAACTAAGAAATAGTGCCTCTTACAGAAAATGCCTGGGACCGCCATCTCTCCCTTCATCGTCAACCAGTCATGCAGCCTGCCCAGGTGGTCTGAGCTGGGGACTGGCCATGCCTTTGGCTGTCCTGTGCTGTTTAAAATAAAGAGACATAAAAAGAAGGCAGATGCATGTATGCAACCATCAGAGGTTGAAATGTGGCAACTGATACAGTGATCTTACTCTGGGATTGCTGTATTTTTGTTTAATTGTAAATATGAGCAGGAGAGAAATTCCCATGCCCAGACTCAAATAGCGGTTTTTTTCAAAGCTGTTACTGTTTTCTCTCAGTAGATGGCACTGTTTTGAATGAGGACAGTTTGGTTGAGTTCAATTGGAAAAGTGCCCAGAATAAGGCTTCTTTGAATGAAGAGGAATGCATTGTCATAAACTCCAAAGCTTTGCTACCAAAGATAGAAATAGCATAGTAGCAAAAGTATGTTTTCTAGCTCTTAAATCAGCACTATTCCACAGAAATATATTGGGAGCTACATATGTATTTTTAAAGTTTTATAAAGCAACATTGAAATAAGTAACATAAAAGGTGAAATTACTTTTAACAAAGTATTTCCTTTAACCCAATATATCAAAAATATGAAAAATTCAACATGTAATCAATAATACAATTATTAATGAAATATTTTGCATTCAGATGGCTAGCATTTCAAGTCCTCAATAGCCAGTAACTAATATGGTATTATAGTACTCAATCTGGCTGGTTACTCCTCTTTTTCTCCCTTCTTTCCTGAAAAGAAGTGTGATTTTCCAGAAAACTGGCCTGAGCAGACTCCATGTTTGCACTTTTTAAGAGGAAATTGTTGTGTTGAATTTCATCCTGGCTAAAGTAGGGTCTTTGACCATGCAGGAAGATGTATGTACTAATGCCACTTTTGGTCCTATAGCAGACTACAATGCTAGCATCTGGGATAACTACTAGAATGTTCTCTGCCATCCACTAAGCATTGAATCCCTCCAGACACTGTTACAACAGGTAAGAGTTGTCCTTGTATTTATAAAAAAGCTGAATTAAGCAAAAAGTTTGAAGAGACACCGTGTGGCTTGCGTCTTTCTCCATCCGTTTCTTTCCATTTAGTCCATTGAACTGACATTTATAAAGTTCCAAACTGCCTCCCAAAGTTTGTCAGGTGCTGAAGACGCACAAAAGAAAAAGGCCGCTTCCCAGAAGATCACAGTGCTGTGGGGGAGTGGACAGGTAAGCAGACAATTACACAGAATTATTAAAACATGTTCATAAATAATAAGGGTTAAAAAATGCACATACTTTCAGATAGAGGGTGCTTGTGTTAGGAGATGGGGAAGTGAGGTAAGCTTTCTGAAGGGTTTGGTGTCTGAGCTGAGTCACTGAAAGATGAGTAGGGCCACAGGACTTGGCAGATGGCATGTTCAGTTCCGGGAGGGTGAGGATGCACCAGGCAAGGCCAGCGTAAGCACTGCCTGGAGGTGTGAGAGGGCATGGTATGTTTATAGAACTACAAGGAATTGAGGTTTTCTGATGTGTCTAGAGCGGCAAGAGATGGACGATGCCTGGATCATCAAAGGCCTTGTATTTTATGTGAAGGCATTAAATTCAATATTGAAGACCAAAAGGATTAAATAATTTTTATTAGAGGAATGATATGGGCAGATTTCAATTTCAGAAAACTCACGGTACCTTTGGTGTGGAGAATGGGATTGAAGGGGACAGGATGAGGTATGGAGACTCAGGTTTTGGGCTTTTAGCAGCAACTCTAGGAGGAATTACGAGAGCCTGACATATAGCAGTAGCCACAGAGATCAATTCCTCTTGCATTTGAGAGAGATTTGGGGAACAAGATTAATAGGAAGGGGTGATTTGCTGCATAGGAGGGAGACCAGCACTAAGGAGAGAAAGAACTGATTCAGGTTTTATAGGCTCAGAAGTTTCTATAACTTTGGGGATGTGTCCTCCAGAAAAAAGTAATACAAAATTAAGAATTTACATGGTGATGCTGGACCCATGGGTCTGGAGAACTAGGGATCATAGATGCCTTTGGATGTCATTGGCAGGTGGGTGAAGCCACAGGAATAGATGATACTACCAGGCTGGAGTAGGAAGAGAAAGCTGTGGCAAGAAGTTAGAGGGGGAACAAGCAGGATTACTTGCAGGTGGCTAAAAGCAAAACAAACTGGGCCAAACAGGTGAGCACAAGGACCTGCCCTCTAGTAGAAAGGAACTATTACAACAGGTTGTAACAATGTAGAGAGATTGCTATCATCCTGCTTTAGGCACAAGTAAGATTGTAGCGAAGATGCAACTGACCACAACTGATTAAATTCAAAATGGCCAAAATCTTGATCTACTGCTGACCCTTTTATCAGAAAATGTATGACACTATTACCATAAAACTTCCATGGGGAAGCCTCTCACTTTTATCATGCACCTAATGCCGTGACCAGATTGACCACATTTAGTCAAGAAAAGGGTGGCACCCCCCGATTCTGGAAATTGCCTACCCATTTCCCAGAAAATCCTTCCCCTTATTATAGAATACTCTGTGACTTAATTATGCTTACCCATATAGTGTCTGAGCCCTGACCATGTTGTGCACGCTCATTCGTTTGAGCACACACACACACTCCTCTCCTGAGTGTATGCCTGCTTCTGCTCCACAATAAAGCTTCTATACTTTCAATGTAGTCTCACTTTCAAATTCTTTTGCATTGCAAAGACAAAAACCTGTACTGGGCTACTGACAACAAAGCTTTGGAAAATCTCTGGAAAAGCCCAACATTTGACTGTGGGAAAATGAAGAGAATTATCCAAAGTAGAGTGAGCAGGAAAGGCTCCAAGGATGTGAAGAAAACGAGGCCAGAGTGCTCTGGAGGCCAACAGGAAGGGAGTCTCCAGAATCGTGCAAGTGATGCATTTTCAGGTTTGCTGCCATTCGCAACAGACAACCTACTTGCTTTCATGATCTAAAGAGGGCTTAAATGTAATTTGCAAATATCTTCAGAGAAGAAGCACAGTCTCTACAGTCTATACTGTGTTACAAGTGACTGCTACCAGCTCTTCATTAGAAGGTTGTTCTTTCTTCCATTTGCCATGAACTACCGGGGTCAAAAGAAGGGTTGGCACTATCCTAGCTCCCTGTTCATTCTTCCAAATCAGCACTCTTTTATACCCCTTTGTAACATACCCCATTTCAATGCATACATTAGGTGGAAGGTATGCAGTCTTCCACCTCCTCATTGGTGGGTGCCATTTACACACTCCTGGTCAAAATCCTCATTCATGAATGATACTGACTTCCTTAAAGTCATCATGCTTAATGGCTTCTATAGCATTGAATAAACTGTACTATTTCCTTCACAGTGACTTCACTTCTGTTCTGCGGCTGACGTTGGAACTTCTCTTTTTGTAGCTGTGGTCCCTTATATTTCCATTCTATTATGTAAAAAACAGAAACTGATCAGGCACATGACTTCTGAGCATACTTTGTTGAAACTCTAGTCTCCCTCGCTGGTCTCAACCTGGTCTCTGGACCTGGTTACTGTCCACAGCACCATCCCTTATTCTCCTTGTTTCATTTCCCATATCACTAAGCAAAATAAGAAAATACTGCAGTTATTAGTAAGAAACTGTGTCAGATCCTCCTACACTACTCCTTTCCAGGTGCCCAGAAGATACTTTCTCATCACAGACACACACAGGAACCAGGCAGGAAATGATTACTAGGTGGTGGGGAATGGGCTCCACTGGAGGGCTGGATTTTATCCAGTGTCATTCAAATTTGAACCTCTTAGAAGACCATTTAGGTGAAACAGAACCAGCTGGATATGATTTGTGGCTTTTACTTTCATCCCTTGTATCTTCGGCATCTGCAAATAAAAATATAAATAGGTTAAATTTTGTTAGGTACTTGGAACATCAGTCCATAGTAAGTGCTGTATGGATGGATACAGAAACACATCTACTATATAGAATTTCTTTAACCTATTGGAAAAATATGCTCTTGGCTCTCTGGCCTCTTGTCACAGGAACCCAAATCATTCCAGAATGCCTCTGGGCATAGTAACTAGGAGAATAGCTCAGGAAGGACCTGGGAAGTATCCAGTTCAACCTCCTCCATCTCACAGAGGCAGAAACTGAAATCAGAGAGGGTAAACCACTACTAATCACCCTCTGATTGTGGTCCCTCGAGTTTCCCATATCATGGCAACAAAATAAGATAATAGAGCTAAGGCTTCTGAAGGGGCTGTAGCCATGTATTCAGCATTCATTTAATGAGAATATAATTCCAGTGGCTCTGGTAGAAGTCTGCCTTAAAATGAGTTTACAGTTTTGGAGATGGTGCAGAACACGTCTGAGGCATATATAAAACAAGAAGAGGCTAGGGCAGAATTTCTAATTCCAGGGAGCGTGAGGCTACTGACCTTGCAGCATGAACAGAGCTGATGAGTGAAGGCGGTGAGATCACCAAGACTGTCACTTCGGAAGGGGCCCAGAGCCCAGCTGTGCTGCATGTCGATACAAAACTCGTGTACAGATATTCAGCCAGCATGCACCAGCTGTGAGCGGAAGAAATTACTCTCACTGTGTTTCTGACCCACTTGCTCTCTGTGGCTTTGTCCACAGGAGGTGAAAGAAAGTGGTTTCTGGGCCCTGGCACTGTTTAGTGCTGGGGGAATTATGGTGAAGCCCTCAGTAGAGAAGTAGCTGGTTTAGTAGAAGACCAAAGCTGCACTGCTTTCGACTTTGCTGCCACAGGACATCAGGTCCCAACCCTCAGTGTAATCAGACAGTGGGAAAGAACATAAGTACCTAGTAGCCTTGGATGTTTAGGAAGACATGTTTATGTTCATATTTATATTTGATATTTGTGTTAATACATAAGGGGTCCTTGCTAACCACTTCTCACAGTCTTCTTCTACTCTGAAGATCCACAAACTGGCTGAGCACAGTGGCTCATGCCTGTGATCCTAGCACTTTGGGAGGCCTTGACGGGCAGATTCCCAGAGCTCAGGAGTTCGAGACCAGCCTGGGCAACATGGCAAAATCCCGTCTCTACTAAACACACACACACAAAAAATAAGTGTGGCATGGTGGCACATGCCTCTAATCCCAGCTACTTGGGAGGCTGAGGCAAGAGAATCCCTTGAACTCGGGAGGCAGAGGTTTCAGCGAGCTGATATTGTGGCCATTGCACACCAGCCTGGGCAACAGACAGAGCGAGACTCTAACACTAATAAATAAATATCCACAAACAATTGTATTATTTCTGATAAAATGACTATTTCTATTTCTGGGTAGACAGCCAGAATTTTCTGTACCTTTTTGTCTTTCTATCTGACTTCTAACAGAGCCAATGCCCTCTTGAAATATAAAAATGACCATCTCAGTGTTTTGTACATTCTCTGCTTCTTCTATCTTGTCCTCCTTCATTCCAGGGTGAAAGGAGAAAGATTAAGCTGGACATATCCCTGCTGTCTTTTCCAATTTAAAAAAGAATAACTTGCTTTCCTAAAACCCTAAAAGCCAGAAACTGGGTGTGATTTTTTCTTGCTGGTATGGGTTGCACATGTAATCTACCATAGTGTTGAATTATTGATGCTGTATTTCTGTTTTTCATAATTTTGTAAGACGCCCTGTAAACTCGGTTTCACTGTGGGCTTTCATCCTGATTTCACATTTTATTTTAGCCCATGACAACAATTAATAATTTAGTCTTCAGTTACATGTTATCAATCTCCTTGGGAGATTTTCAAGGCAACACCGACTGAAATGAAATTCTCTCCATATTCTTGGATGTTTATTATGGAAAGATACAGCTGCACTATTTTTCTGAAGTGTTACATATGAGCCATACATCAATATGGTTACCCAGCATGCACATATGTTAATGTGGAGATTTAGCAGAGGTTATTTTTCACCTACTGAGTTTAGTAAGGTTATTATGATAAAGGTGGCCAAAGGGATTTGTGAGAAGACATGCTATTTAGGAGACTTCCACAATGAATTTTGCAGTGCCAAGGAAAACACCCTCTGTAATGTAAAGCAAATTGATTTAAGAGAGAATTGTGTGCAAGCTCATCTCAAGAGGTGGGAATGGTTGACGGAAATAACTGAACATTTTTGTCATTTCTAATTGCTAGAGTGAATGATAGGTAATGGAGGTGGGGAATTGGGAAGTTTTATTCTTTTCTTCACTGTAGTAAGTAGATTGCAGGAAAAATATGTTTCTTTTATTTTGGAAAGGGAATTAAGGCTTCTAAACTTAATGTATCACAACCTGACAGTTTTGCAAAAAAACAGCTTAAATTATTAAAATTTCCTATATTGGATTTATAGATGCCAAGGAGTCACTAATAATTTCTTCTCTTTAACATCTACTCAAGTGGTCTCTATGTAGTTCTGAAAATAATAAGCGAATCACAAGTATTGGTGATTGTATTCTAGTACAATTGTGCCTACTGGAGGATTCTAGTGCCAAAAAGGTAAGCAGGAGGATTTCTTTGTATAGGATAGCCTGCTGGGCTGACTCACAAATGAACACAGCCCCATCAGAACTGACTATGCTGCAATAATAACTTTGACCTTTCTATCCCTAAAGTATCATCAAGTATGAGGCTCAGAACAGGCAGAAAATGCCTTTCTAGCCATTGTTCTGGTTAGTTGGTATTCATATTAATGCAGATGCATTTGCATATGTTTCAGCCAGGAAAGGACCCTGTGTTGTGAAATCATAGCATTTTGTTATAGTCCTTTGAGAGTGAGGAGGCATTATTATGAAAGCACCTGTGTTCCTGGACCTTCACCAATGCTGGGCACTAAATACATGGTATTTCTTTGATGCATAAACAAGTGCAAGGCACTTCAAACTCCGGGTATCACTTCATATATATTGGCAACATCTCACACTATTTTCCTCCTCTGCACTAGAAGTATTTTTTCCAAGCCAATCTCTTAGACTTTCTAAACTGCCTAATTGCCTGCTCTGTCTCATGTCTTTTGCTTCTTCCTCTCCAAGTCGCCCTGCACTGTTGGAATGGTTATGCCATATTGTGGTTTAGGTCTCCTCTACCCGTCCCTTCTTCTATTTCAGGGTTTTTCCTTCTGCTCTGGAATAACAAAGGCCTAGAATTCATCTGTCCCTGGGAACACCACCATTAGCTTTATGCTTTTGCACTTCCAAGTCTTGTTGTTCTTAGAGGCATTGGACTTGGAGCTATTAGAAATGGAAGGTGCTGCATGATGCTTCTGTTAAATATCTTCAGTATTCAGAAGAGTAAATGGAGGGGTAAAGTCACACAGATGGCAAAGAGCAGTGCTGGAATGTAAAGAAGTTCCCTGACCCCCATGAGCTGCCCTGGAGAGTGCTCTGACAAAGCTGGGGTCAGGGGGTGCATCCTTAGCACTTGGGCTGTCTCTACAGGGCCTTATCCCAAACAAAACCCTAACAGCCCTGTGGGGAGGGTGTGGTGGGCTGAAGAGAAGAATGAATAAAGTAGTGGAGGTGGGGAAGGGAGGAGACAGATGGAAATGTCCTGTAAAAACAAGGAGGGAAGTCTAAAAGCACAACTGCATGCATCCAGTTTGCTGGTATTTCCCAGGTGCAGGTGGTGCCCAGAGACTGTGATGACAATGGTATAATGCCTGAGCCCCAGTCATGTCTCCATTGCTATTTAGAATGAACTGCAGAGGAGGTTCTGGTCACTGTTCCATATAATCTGCTGCTTAAACCCTGATTTTTTTTTTTCCCTTATATGTTTTTAATTTCAGGAAAAAAGTTTTAACATGGAGAATATGGCTTCCACTAAGCTGGGATTTAGTATTTTGAAACATATGAAAAAGATTTCTAAAATCGAAAGGTCTACACTTTTTCCTCTTTCCATCTGGAGTCAACTGAATATTCAACTTTTCCATTGAACAAACAAACAATTGTGCTCCTGACTTTTTTCAGGCATTAAACAATAAAATAACAAAAATGAAATGCAAATAAATGTACTTTTAAAACTTTAAACCTACAGCAAAAGATTCTACTGGCTAATAATGCTACCTGCCTGAAACTTTATATTCTGATATTTTTTTCTTAACGAAATATTTTTTAAACTTTTCCCTATTTTTCTTCTTACAATTTAGGTATCCAGCATGACGTGTTTGTCTGCCTTGTTCCTTAAGATCTTTATTAGGATTTTAATTCTGCTTTTATGATAATATATCATAAAAATAATTTGAATAAATTTATATACACTATGACAATGCATCATACATTTTAAAAACCTGGTCTGAGTAGTTTAACTTCCATTCATCTACAGGTCTTATATGTCAGATGATTTTACTTATCTTTTATGGGGCAGCTGTTGCTACTCAGGGAGAAAAAAAAGAAAAAAACGTGCATTGGGTAAGTGTCCTCTTTATCTGGATTTAAGGATCTGGCTCTCAGAGCTCAGACACTTTGTACAGTATTAGTCCCACTATAAATTTAAAATTTTATACAATGAAAGATATTGAAATCCTTACTTACCAAGAGGATTTTAGATATCCCTCTGTGTAGGAATGAATAGTAACAGGATGCATGGTAACTGACGGATTTTAGGATGTATCTGACAACTCCTCTTCATTTAAACCCAATGAATGGTGTAACCTTAATGGTAAAGCTTTAGCTAATTCCATGCTGCATAATGAATTGCCTTCGATATTTTCTTCTTCAATTAAGAAAAGAAACACACACCTAAAGAAAGAAGTAGCCCACATAAAGGAACTAGCACTACACTGAAGTGAGACAAGCGAGTTTGAGAGTCTTCTCTGCTGCATACCAGCAATACTATCTTGAGCAGTTTTTTTTGAGCTTGTGCAATACTCTTGAGTCCTTTTCTGAACTGAAAACAGGGTGATTTGTCTGCTGTGTAAGTGGAAAGAGTTTGAGGAAATAATAACGTAGCTGGCCTACCTTAGGACCATGACCCTTTCTTGTCTTCAGCACTGAAAACCTTAGAGCTTGTGACCCGGAAGTGACAAGCTATTAAGTTTGTGATAAGGTGCTGTGCAACAACAGGGAAGTGATACAATAGCCTTGTGATTAAATTAGATTTTATCTGACGTTTTGGAGTGATTGGAACATGCATTTTTGCTTTTGAGTCAATGGCCACAGTACTTTTTATTAAAAAGTCAGAGCTATAGGACTAAACACTGGGAAAAAATTATGGACTATCTTAGGTCATAAAAAAAAATGCCAGAAATATTTTATTTCTTAAAGCACTCTCAAGTGATAAACAGATGTTTTTATACCTGTTGTAGGACAAGAAGAGTCTGAAGTCATTTCTGAGTCTAACTACAGTCCACATCCATGAGAATCTGAGGGTGGGACATAAAAATATGCACATATAATTATGGCAAAGAAAGTTTTGAGTGGAGTGGACAGCGTAACTTTCTCCAGGATGGTTGAAATCTACTTGCTTGCGTTTGACAAAAACAAGCTATCGTGGAGAATGGAAAACATAGTAGTAGATGATACTGCTTTTGTTCTGCTCCAGGCTTTGTTATTTTATCTCACACTGCTTACGCTTCTTTCTGAAACGACTATTAATCAACCATTGCACAAAGGGAAAGTTGTTCCCCTATCCATGAATATATCATTATCCTAATTTAGGTGCCATATATTGAATTTATAATGTAAGGTATAAATATGAATTTTGCAATAATTCAAATCGGAAGAATAATTTACACCACAAAAGAGAGAATTGTGTTATTTTAATATCTGAATATTCAAGTTTTTGATAGAAATGTTAGAATTTGTCAAATTTAGGCATATAAGCATACATTGAATTTTCATTTAAATTTTTATATACCTTATAAAACCAAAATTATAGCCCCATAATTGGATAACAAATTCAATTTGTATGTTGTCAAAACTAGTGGATTGTAGAATATTAGTTATTATTATTGTAGTTATAATTACTCTTGGAAGACCCAGAAGTCAACACATATGGCACAAAGAATCTGAAAGTGCTAGAAAATTTAAATCTGTGTTAATTATGAATGACACATTTATTTTATCTCTTGTCTTTACCTCACACCTTTAAATGCCATGATTTTTCTAAGTTTTCATCATCCAAAATACCAGTTGTTATGCCTTCTGAGATACTTCACTTATTGTGTAAATAATTATTGAGAGCTCTCCATCCCAATCTCTCTCTGTGCGCGCGCACACACACACACACACACACACACACACGAGGAGAGAGAGAGAGAGAGATACATTTATTTCTGAACCATTTGAGGATGATTTACATACCCATGGCTTTAATCTCTAAGTACTTCAAGGTATATTTCCTAAGAAAGTCATATTATCTTACTTAAAATTAGCACAGGTATCAATGCTAGTAAATTTTACATTTACATATTTTAATTAATCTGCCACTTACATTCCAATTTTATCCTTTGTAAGCATTTCCCCCCCTAGTATAGGTTTGTGTGGAACTGGGGCTGCATTTAGTTATGTCTGTTTGGCCTTCTTTTATCTGGAACATTTCCATACCCTTTTATTTTTGCCTTTTAAAACATTGACTTTTTAAAAAATAATTTTTTTAAAATAATATTCTCACTTTGAGTTTGATAGATCCTTGGGATTAGATATAGATTTTGCTTTTTTGCCATGAATACTATATAACTGGTTGTGTCATTTTCAGAGTCTCTTATCTGGAATCACATGATGTCTATTTGTCCACTTTTGGATGATGTTAATTTTGGCCCACTGGTGTGGTGGTCAGTTTCATGCATCAGCTTGGCTAGGCTACAGTCCCTGGCTATTCAGTCAAAACTAATCTAGGTGTTACACTAGAGGTATTTTTTATATATATATATATGTATGGCTAAAGTTGACTTTCAGTAAGTGAGACTCCCAAATAATCTTAGTGGCTTCATTCAATCGGTGGAAAGGACTTACAAGCTGAGCTAAGGCTTCCCTGAAGGAATGGTTGTTCTTCCTGTGGACAGAAGCTTTGGCTCATGCCTGAGAGTTTCAGCTGCCCTTCTTGATGGCCTGCGGTATGGACTTCTCTACTCAGCCCTCACCATTGTATAAGCCAACTGCCTGCAATAAATCTCTTTATATATGTCTCCTACTGTTTCTTTTTGTTTTTTCTGGTTCAACCCTAACTGCTAAAGATTCAAATCTGCATTAGTTTCCTATTTCTGTCATGACAAATTACCATAAATTTAATGGCTTAAAGCAACAGAAATTTCTGTTGGTATCATATCTGATGGATAGTGTGGGTCTCCTGTATATGTCTCAGGATTCACCCTACTAGATAAGAGATTCCTTCACAGATTTTACCTGAATAATTCCATCTCTACTTTTATCTTCTGACTTAGGTGGCTGAAAGGATCCATAAATAACATGCCAATGTTTCCAAAGAATCCTCTTTGTGTCTAAATACTCTGACCTTTTCATTCTTCTGACACATCAAGCTGTTTAGCCATACCTTTGGCTTTCTCTCCAGGGCATGCTTTCCTGAGAGTAAATTTCCTCATGTTAAGGACTTTTGATATTTGGAATGTCTAAAAATGACCCATCTATCTAGTTCTGCTTCCTTGCAGCTTAACAGTTTTCTGCTCAATTTTTTTTTCTCCTAACATTTTACTATAAGAAGCAAAAAGAAACCACGCTGCACCTTCAATACTGTGGATGAAAATATTTTCAGTTAATATCCAAGTTCATCATTTATATATTGTACTTTTCACATGACCATAGTTGCATTTTCTCACTCTGCTACGAATGCTGCAGGCATGAACCTTCTGTAGTTTAATCTGTCCTCCTTGTTTGTGTCATGTTTTGGGAGGGGAAAGGAGTGAGCAGATGAAAAACCAAGATTCATTATTTTCTCCAGACCTAAAATCTTCCATCTCTTTTTCATATTTTATGTAATTTCTTTAAATGTTTCTTCTCCTTTTACTCTTATTGGTATTGAGAAGAATTATCGAATTATGGGAATAATTTGATTCTTATCCAATAATTTAATCAACTTATTCTAATAATTTTAATCTTAGCAAGTTTATTTAGTCCTTGTTTTTCCCCTTAATATGATAATTAAATATCTAATTGTCTTTTAATTTTCAACTTGCTTTCTTCATTCTGAATTTTTTCTTCTTATATTTTTGTTTTATCACCTGGATTTTGAATCTGCATTCTTAAATTCTGCTATATCTTAAAGCATTGGTAGGTTTTATTCCATTCCATGGAGAATGTTTTCTTCCAGAATGAGTTCTTCTTCGTTCCTAACTTCTTTTATCTTTCTCCCTCTCTCTCTCCTTCTTTCCTTCATTTTTTCTTGCTTACATGATTATATTTCTTTTATTTGCTTACCTAGTTGCCATGCTAATTATGATCATCTTGTTGACATTATAATTGTCAGCTGTCTCTGGATTCTTACTTTTCAGTGACACAGTGTAGGTGAACACTCCTGGGCACTCTTCTTGCATCTTCTGCTGTGGTTTGTCTTTTCTTCTGAGTATGCTAGATACTGTCTGTTGATACTTAATACCATCTCAAATCCTTTAAACTCTAATTTGTACCCTAATGGCTAGAAACCTGAAACCTGTATTTTACATATTCTTTTGACATTTCTGGCCTACGTTTTCACCAGTAAGAAGCACTTGAAAGATATTTGGAAGATTAAAGAGAAAGGGAAGCCGTTATTCCCTGTTGGCAGCAGCAGTGGCTCCTGGATCCATCGACCCATAGGCAGATAATGGATTTGAGGTGTGTAGTTATTTCTCAGTAAGTTCCTTTGTTCTTTGATACTACAGGTAGTTAAAATACTTAGATTTTTTTCTTGAATTGTTGATATACTCAAGCCACATTTTGAGGGTTAATGTAGTTTTATGAAACCCATGGGATGAGAACATAGTTTAGCAATGTCAGATAATACTAAGTGACATCTTTGCTGGACATTTGGGCTCCATCTCTTTGGAGAAGCTACTAAATATTCTGAGGTTAGGGCTACTTCCTTTAGCCAGGGGTGCACACAGCTTCTCTGAACATCAGTCATGCTAATTTTGATTTAAGAAATGTTTTATTAGTCTCAGAATTAATGCATCTAGGTTAACAATGTAAAAATGTTCAAGATGACATATTCGGAACTTGCTATTAATAAAAAGTGGGTCTTATGTGGCTGTTCCTTGTGACATTATCTGACTGAGAACATTTGACTGAGGATCTGACTCAACATAAAAGTCCTAAACCCTTTTGACTGCCTCTCCCTTTGGCTGACATGGGGAAACAAAACTATTTCAACACTAATTGGAACATCAAGTTTGTCTTGGATTTCTAAGTCAATGTAAGTATAAATCTAATTAAAATGACAAATGGGATTAATAGAGCTCACCTAGGTCCCTCAGAGGCTGCCATGATCAAGGGAAAGTTGGACACCAGCATTGCAGTGAGTAAGGAGGGTTCAACCTAACTGGCAACCAAACTCACAAGATCCAGTCGGCTCTCCTCTAATACGGCACATACTGAGAGCCTTACAGGAACATACAGTAGGAAACACTGTCCATACTGCATCTTGTCTCATAGCACGATAGCTACCAAGTTACCAGGATTTTAAATGCCCTCTCCCATAAGGAGCAAGTGTACTTGCTGCACATGAGAGCCAACGTGTGCTTGCCAAGTTGACAGAGAGAATTTCCACCATATTTATCCTATTCTGTAACATAGGCCCAGGGCTCACTTGCCAACTCACAGCTTCCCAAGCTCAGGTGCCATCCTACAGGAAAAAAAAAAAATGTTCACAACAAACAAGGCAGACACGCTTTCCATATTTTTCTTAGCCTTGTTTTCAGGCATTACTATAAAAAGACAGACCATTCCAGGCCTGATATTAACACTTTTCCCAGAATTAGATAGATTTCTCCAGGAAGACAGGCCAAGATTTCAATCTGAAGGCTGATTCAGGACCTAAATAAAGTGAGGAGGAAACACTGGATGTATCTTTCTCTATCTGCTTCAGGTTATAATTCTATGGCTGCAGGGAGTCTAGATGCTCCTAGGATGAGCCAAGACAACACCATTTTGGCAGAATTCTTACCTGCTTTCTATAGCTCTAAGCAGAGATTGCCACTTATAATCTAGAATCTGCCATGTGTAGGTGACAATAGGTTTAACTGACTTTGCTTCAGAGTAAGATGATGTCTTCTTGCAGTAGATGAAATTCAAAGTTTGATTTTTTTTCCCTCTGTCTCCTCATCAAAAAAGCAACATAAAAAACAATACTCTGCTTGATTCTTTCATATCACATGCAACTGATGAATTAATCAGAAGAAATGCTCTTGAGCTGTCTGTCTCCTGGTTCTTTATCCTACTCCTGGCAGGGCTCTTTGCTGATCTTTCATTAGCGCTGATGAGCCCAGGGTGGAAAGGTACTTCTCTCTTTGTCCCTGAGAGAATGTCATCTTGGCCATCTCATACTTTCAATCACCACTAATAGCTATTTTGGCACAAATTCAGAGTAGGTTCAGTGGGGGGCAGAGGAAATATTTGGCATTAGCTGGATTATTTTAAATTTTCAACCCTGCGATGTTCCTGTAGGACAAAATAGGTGGTGCCAGAAAAGACAGCTTGCTTTCCTTAGAGCCCACGGGAAAGGGTGCCTGCAATGCTAAGCCATTGTGAATCCCTGGCCCTCCATCGGATGCCGCGCTTCACAGGCTTTATGTTCAGTCAACGGAAATAGCAACTGCAACTGTGATGTGTTTGCTTTGTGGCCAGTATAATGATCTACTGGTGATTGATTACAGGGGTTGACTAAAGAAAAATAAGGGAAAAAGCCAAGAGTAAGTTTTCAGGACTCCTCTTAGATGTAACATAATAAACTTAACTGCTTCAGTGCTGAGTTGCTGTAGGTCTCCCAGCAGTATATTAAGAAAAATTTATGTTGTTGGTTAATATGAAAAAGACAGAATAGATATAGGTTGGGCTGGCACATTCCTACATAACCAGATTTGAGGAGCTTACCTCCTCCAGGGACAGATTTGGGACTGAAAGGGAAACATCTGGGGTTGACAGGGACCTGGGCTCAGGCTGCTTCTTAGTTTGAAGGAATTGAAAACAACAGACACTCTGAAACAGCCCCAAAGGCGGGCATTTTGCCTAGATGCAGTATGGCACAAGAGTTGAAAGGATAAACTTTGGAGTCTGGCTTTAATGCCTAGATCCACCAGTTGTGCATATTTGGGTATATTGTTCAACATTTCTGAAGCTCAATTTCATCAATCAGAATTGAGAAAATAATATCCTCAGTTTGATAGGGTTACCTTAAGGAGTTAATATGATAACGTGATAAATGTGATAATGTGTGTGTGTGTGTGTATGGTGTATATGTGGGTATATGCATGCATGTGTATGTACATGTGTATGCATGCATGTGCATGTGTGTGTGTATGTATGCATATAATGAATGATATGTAGCATGAACTTAATTGTTCAATAATTGATAGCCAGTATTATCTGTCAGATCCAGACACTGTTTAAAATATCTCAGCTTATTCTAAGACAGCTTTAGTTTTTAACAGACTCTTGGTTTTCTTACTGACTACACACTTGATGAAAGCCCAGTTCTCCTAGAAAAGGATATCCTTGATAAGGGGCATGGGTCACCCCAGATTCACAGGGACCTTCTGCTATGTGCCTTCCTATTCATTGTTTGGGTGATTGTCTTCCATACTCACCAGGCAGAGAGAGACGAGGGAGCATTAGGACCTTGAGATCTTAATATACACTTATGTTTACATATCTGCATAAACATAACACATTATCATTAGTGCTTTAGTTTCTTTTTCCTTTTTTTTTTCTTTTATTTTTTCCTTTTTATTTTTGAGACGCTCTCCCTCTGTTGCCGAGGCTAGAGTACAGTGCCTCAATCTCTACTCACTGCAACCTTTGCCTCCCAGTCTCAAGCAATCCTCCTGCCTCAGCCCCCTGAGTAGCTGGGACTACAGGCCTGCCCACCACACCCGGCTTTATTTATGTATTCATTTATTTATTTGTATTTTTTATAGAGTTGGAGTTTCGCCATGCTGCCAATGCTGGTCTCAAACTCCTGGGTTCATGCTATTCACCCGTCTCAGCCTCCCAAAGTGCTGGGATTACAGGCATGAGCCACCACGCTCAGTTCCTCAGTTTTTTAATCAAATCTTTTCTCTTAGACATGAAAACATACATTCTGAAGGGAGTGGAAAGGGGTCGCACTTATAGACACTTCGTAGATTTGGGCTTGGGAGATCAGACTGACAGGCTGGTGTTTTACTTCCGGGTTTGATGCCAGTGGGAGCTGGCTCTGTGTTAGACACTGCATGTCAGAGGGAGAGACTACTTCTAAGCGCACGTAATTTCCACCTTTCAGACATTCTGAAACCTAAGTCAAAATGTCTCAGTTATGACATTACTTGACCCTAAGTCAAAATGTCTCAATTATGTATCAGGAAATATTAGGCTTGCACATTTGCATCTCAAAAATCAGCTGGTGTTCAAGGAAAGCACTCTGGGCAGCCTACGGCCCTTCCCACTCCTCTTGCCCCCACATTCCACCTTCCTCATCTCTACCTTGCTGTCAGCTCTTGGTCCAGAGCCACTCACTCTGGTTTGGTGGTTGTCTGTGCTCTCTCAAAAGCCTGAGCCTTCTCCTGCAGGCTTAAGTTCTGTCCATCCATTTGGCTAGAGGCGTCTTCGGCCTTGACCAGGAATGCTCCATCTTAACCCACCAGAACCAACCCTGGCTCCAGTCCCTGGCCAATCAGGCCAGTCTTGTTACTCTGCTGGGTGCCGGAGAACAGCAAAGAATAGAACGTGAAAAGAGTACAGATCTAGTTGGTGGAGCGTTAAACTGAGGCTACCTTTTCATGGAAATACGGTACATTATCTTCTCTGTGTGACAAATATAAGCTTAGGGTTCAAGAGCTAAATAAATATAGATGCTTTGGAAAGAATACGTTGTTTATTAACGAACTCAACTATTATCAGTGTCTGAAGTGCTAAGTATTGGCTTGCCCTTTTGTTGTAACAAAAGTTGTCATATCCCCCACTCAGAGTAGAGGCAGCACTCGCAGTTCCAGTACAACTTCTCTCTGTGACCTGGGACAAGCCTGTGCACCTCAGTTTTCTCATCTGGGCATCACTAGAGTATCTGCTTAACAGAGTTATTGTTAGGATGAAATAAGGCCGAGCACAGTGGCTCATGCCTGTAATCCCAGCACTTTGAGAGGCCAAAGTGGGTGAATCATCTGAGGTCAGGAGTTCAAGAGCAGCCTGGCCAACATAGCGAAACCTCCTCTCTCCTAAAAATACAAAAATTAACTGGGCATAGTGGCGGGCACCTGTAATCCCAGCTATTCGGGAGGCTGAGGCAGGAGAATCACTTGAACCCAAGAGGTGGAGCTTGCAGTGAGCTGAGATCGTGCCACTGTACTCCAGCCTGGGTGACAGAGTGAGACTCCATCTCAGAAGCAAAAAAAAAAAAAAAAAAAGAATGAAATGAGATATGTGTCTTTAGGAAGAGGAAAGGGAAAGGAGTATTTTCAGTGTCTCAGCATTGTGCTTGACATGTATGTCAACTCCCGCAAGTCTAAGCAGCCCAGTCAAGGTAATTGTTAATTTCCTAATTTTATAATTGGAAAATCCAAGGTGAAAATCAGGCTTCGATCCCAAGTCTTTTTGGTCTCAGAATCTGATCTCCTTCTGTTGCCTGTAATCTTGTCATAGCTATTTGGCTAGCAGTTTAATCTTGACAAGAATTTTAACTTCCGGCCAAAGTAGAGAAATGAGACTGAGCATGACTGTTGGCTTGTATCTTTGGTATTGTTCTCCTTTAAGTTAGTTAGGGACACCCCAATAGCCAGATTACTGTTGTACACGTTTCTAGCTTCCTTAGTCTAGTGTCTCATCCTTTGTTCAATTCATCAGTATGCTTGAAGAGTAATTTAAAAATTGTGTTGTTTGATATTTCATCAACTTTTACAACTTTCTTGAACCTCTTTCCATCAACCTTTCTTTCTCAAAGAGACCAATTTATCTGTTAACTGTTTCCTAGTGGAAGGATGTAAGAATAGGTTTAGATGAGATGCCACAGTGCAGATTTGTGAGGCTCAGGGCCTCACAAAGAGTTGATGAAGGCAAATAAGAATTATTTTAAAAAATTAGAGTGAATTTGAACTACCCAACTAATAATTTCAATTTTGAAATATAATTGATATAAATTAGTGATAATACTTAGGCATATCATTTTATAACCCTAAATTGAAAGATATTTCTTTTTTCCAGGCTTTATACCTCTGAATTTTGAGATTTATTTTTGTGATCCTAAGGATGAGAGGTCCACTCCTGTGCACTTCATATATATATATATGTAAAATTTAAAATAACTCAGTGTCTTCTAAAATACATATGTGCTTAATTTAGAAAGGAGGTACAACAGTAATGTTTCTATTTGTTGTTCTCAATAACTTTTATCTAACTAAAGAGCGATGATAGGTATTTGATACAGCCGACTGAGGGAGCATAGTGATCTTATGGTGATTATTTTCTGTTGCTATTGAAGGCAAATGTTGAGAGGCATGACCAGCAACAGATCGTGTGGGTGGGAACGGAATGCCCATGTAAATGTTCTGCCTCTTCTTTTCTTTTTTTTTGAGACAAAGTCTTGCTCTGTCGCCCAGGCTGGATTTCAGTGGCATGATCTGGGCTCACTGCAAGCTCCATCTCCCGGGTTCACGCCACTCTCCTGCCTCAGCCATCCGAGTACCACCACATCCGGCTAATTTTTTTTTTTTTGCATTTTTAGTAGAGATGGGGTTTCACCGTGTTAGTCAGGACGGTCTGGATCTCCTGACCTCGTGATCTGCCCGCCTCGGCCTCCCAAAGTGCTGGGATTACAGGCGTGAGCCACAGTGCCGGGCCCTGCCTCTTCTTTTCTTGATAGAGTTCATTTCAAGATCTTTGATTTGGAAACAATCTACAGCTGTCACTAATGCAATACTGAAAATTATATACACACACATTTTATCCACTTAAAATATGAGCACATTTTGAGGGAGGAAATTTTTTTTTTTTCCTGATAAAGTCCTGGAAAGCAATGCATGGAGATAGGCAGTATTCTGGCTTTTGATTAAGAGAAATCTGAGTTTGAATCCTAGCTCTGCTACTTGGGCAAGTTACCATATCTCTGAGATTCTTTTTCCTAAAGTGCAATACAGGATAATACCTATTTCATGGGACTTTAACAAAAATGGAGCAAGATATTCAAGATAAAGTTTGGAACTCTATTTCAGGCTCTTAGTAAGTGCTCATTAAATAGAACATTTCTTCCATTTTGCTCATTGATCTCATGAGCTAGACTAAGCTCCTGCCCTCTGTGCCCACTCTACTTACTTTCCCTGGTGGGCAGAATGACTTTTTCCCTTGACGAATTTAGGATAAGAAGCTAGAATGTTGCCCTGGCTGCCTCTTTTCTCTGTGAGTCAGTCTGCCTGCAGAATGGTTGGTCTACCTTCTTGTTCTGCCTGTAGTTTGGGGACATATGTTTATTTTGGCCCATTGCAGCTGCACATCTAAAACAAATCTTCTGTTCCAGGTTTGATCAACAATAAACTCTGTCCAACACTCATTTATATCTCTCAACTGATCCCAAGCTCAGTGGAGAATAAGATGTTGGGATTCTTCAAATACCACATATGTAAATAGTGAGATTGGTTTGTGGTTAGGTTAACAAAGTAGACCATCTTGAAAGAATAATGGACAAATGATTTTTGCACAAATTATTTAAGAATTACTGGAAAAGGTTCAGACAATTTTTAATTCAAGGAGAAATATTTCATGACCTAAAATTTTGCCATCAAACTTTTTATTCTTTTAAAGCCCTTTTCCATAGTCTTTTAAAGAAATATAATATTATAAAAAGTGATTAAAGACCTTAAATCACAGTTTCCTAAGAATCATAAATGCTCCCCTTTCCACGTGGAAAAGTGTAAAAAACCCAGAAGCTGGGAGATGGAGTGTGTTCAGAAGGCAGAGAAGTAGGAAGGAGAGAGATGAGGGATCTGAGAGCTAAGTGTGACCTAATGCAAAAATTAGTTGCCCTCCATCAGCCTAATGAACTTTGCCTACGTCCGCAGAAGAAAATCGCACACAATAACTGTTGGTGAGATGAATGAATGAACATTTATATACATATGCTCAGTGGAAATACAAATACCTACTCACACCACTATTAATTATGAGCAGTTGCTGGCTTGAAAGAGGGTTCCCATTTTACTTCTTGTTGCATATGAAAAGAGAAGGTGCCCCATGCATATATTGTCTTTTGAAATCTTTAGTTGACTTTATTATAACAACTGTCAATAAGGTGAAAATTTTGAGTTAAAGGGCATTTAAGATGACTATAGATTTGAAATAATGAAATAATGAAGTACCTGGTTGTACATCAAATATTTATTTTCAATGGTAAAGTACAATCTATGCAAGATCCTTACATTCCTGGCATTGTGGAATAAAGAGTCTGGCTCAATGGCATTCTTAAATCTCTACACTCTTGATATTAAAAGTGATCTTACTTATGTGAGACCCCAAACCTGCCCATATGAATGAGCTCATGTACTTTATTTCATCAATAAAACCCATATTTAACATGTATGTATTGTTTCAAATGATGCCGCACTATTAGATGGGCTTGCAGACAGTGTGGCTAAATTGCTTGTGAGTTCCAAACCACTGAATTGAGGCTCTTTTAACAAGATGATCTGCCATCTCATCAGTTTTTCTTTTGACAGCTCGACAATGATAACGTCAAGTCTAGCATCGAGATGTTCTATTTTGATCCCCAAATGAATTCTCATGTTTGTTATCCATGAAAAATGAAATTATAAAGAGGCAACACTTCAATCAAAGATTTCAAAGTGTGCCGCACACATAGACCCTGCTGAAAGAGGATGGAGTACCTTGTCAGAAGGTCTAATGTGAGGATTAACATGGGGCCAGTGTGATGAGTGCAAGTCTGGAAAAAAAAAATAAGTTTTGTTTTTCGTTTTTGAAGGGACAGGAATGGAATAATGAATTTATTATATTTTCTACCCTTATAATAATTTTAAATTATATTTCCCACTATGGAAGCTACTGTAGCTGACCCTGATTGTAAGCCTTTGAGAAAATTTTATCATTCTGACTAAATATGCAGAGCCTGCCATACTTAGTAAGAGGTAAACATTTTTAAATCTCTAAATGGATTTGCTGGCAATAGGTGCTCTTTTATCTTAGTCTATACATTGGTTTAATTAAGGTAAATTTAATACAAAAGTATTCTGTTCTCGGACGTGGATCAAGGGCTTTGGGGGAAATTACAGAAGGAAGGCAAGGACAGCAAAATTTGTGGAACACTAACTTCCAGACCAGCCAGTAACATTTCCAGAATGGCTAAGAGCATTCAATAACAGCATCACCCAATGTCCCTTTATGCCAAGAGGGACTGATCCTATTCAGGTCTGCGGAAACGAAATCTATCAGGCACTGAGCCATTTCTAGTTCTTCATCTGCTTGCGCTCAGTCAAGAAGAGTCAAAACAATACTTGCCTGGTTATGGCCTGCCCTATTCATCAGAGATTTAGAAAACTACCATCAAATTTGTGGGTGATGGCAAACTCTTGGCTTTCTCTAATACACATTAAATAACCAGGTCACTGCCTGGATAACAGAATCATTTTCATAACCTACATTTTAATTTATTTCAACTCTTATTGTAAGACTACACCAAAAATAAAAGTCATACGTAATTCACTATTACATTTGCTATAAAAACGCTACTGTAGACTTCCACATGAAAAAATCATTTTAGAATTTTGCTTAAGAAAATTTCCCACTTTCCATTAAGGAGAAACTCATTACTGCTTCTCTTTGGGCTCAGTGTAAACAGCAAGCGCTGCAACAAAAGTTGTTAACTTACTTAAATTATTTTCTTTGACTTTCTACAACTTTTTATATTTTAATATACTTTTATATTACAATATGTCACTGTGAATATTTTTGGCCAACAGACTATATAATTTCTGCTAGCTTCAGCTTTGGCTACACCGTATCTATATGAATATGTTTTTTTTTAAATTACCTCTGAAATTTTTGTACATAGGTGAGATATTAATATAAATATACAAAATAAAACAAAATCTAGTGTCAGAAATGACTAGGTAGGCCCAACCCTTTTGTAGGGCAAGAGTACAAGTGGAGATCCATGTACCATATATTTAAACAGTTAAAGCAAACTAATAAACATATTTATGTGTGTGTATATATTTACAATTCATATATAGACACCTATATATAATATTCTACATTTATAAATATGCTTTCATAACAACAAAATGTGTATATAACCGAAAGTCAGCAAAACATAAAAAAGAAATGAACTTAATTATTGTTTACCATATAATAGTCAATAGTCATCTCTGGGGAGGTTACTGGAATATGAGAGAGGACAATGAAGGAAAACTTTCATTTTAACTCTGTTATTTGAATGTTTTCTTGAACTATTTGTGTAGTTTAAATCATATGGAACAAAACAAATACAAGCCTCCGAAAGTGGAATCTGAGACAGCAGACTCAAGAGAGGCTTCTCTCGGCTTCTCTCCTTTATTTATGTGTCTCAGAGGCATGGCTTTTCTGTCCCTGAGTAGCTGATCTCTCCTGGTCTTAAGGTAAGTTGTTTCTGTAGGATCCTCCTTTTGTCTGTGTTACTTAGAGGGTCAGACATGTTGGGGCCATTTCCTCCCGGCTATAAGGTCGGCTAATCCCAGCTTCTCCGATTGGTTTTACAACTTTGTATCTAGGGAAAGCTAGTCTTTTGACTTATAAGGTTGCAGATTAATGTATTAGTACCTTTTCATTTTGTCTTTTATCTCAAGTTGCCCCTAAAATTGAGAGTGGCGGATAAGGTTGTTCTCATTATTTAACAGAACTAAACTTAATACATTCTATTTAGCTTTTACAAAGCTAAAATGCTTCCAAAGCATTTGATCACCCATAATCCAGGTACGCTCTGGGTAAGTGGAAAATAAAACTCAGTATCTGTACAACCTACACAGCAGCTAAGGAATATGGATCTTGAATAGATATACTTTGATTCCTTTGTTTCAGTGTGTACCACCAAAGCAGATGAATAAAATGAGAGGTGGAAGAGATTTTCTTGTGGATAAAGCTCAGTATTTCCAGACAAAGCTCACGAAACAAAACTCCTTTGATTCATTCTTTTAAGAACACAAAACTCAAACAGTTCTTGATTAATGTAGGTAGTGTCTTTACGGTTAAGGCATAACAAAATCTCCTTCTATCAAACAAATATTGTCTGGAGCAAGCTGGGTACCAGACCCATCATTCATTCTCAGGGTAAATGGCCACATCCTATAAAACTGTCCTTTCAGAATGAATTTTGCACTCAGTATGCCATGCAAGCACCCAGGAGCTGCTGCCCAATACAGTTGTTTCCTGGCATCCTAGGCTAGAAGAGGCCAAATTACACATGTTCTAATTACTCTGGTCATACTAATTAGTATTTCATTCATTGAAGATATATTTGCAAAGCAGAAAATGTAACAACTCTGGTGCCATGAGACTAAAATGCCTTAGTTGTTAGAACAAATCTGTACTCCAAAATACTGTGCACACAGGAGCCTGAGATACATAATTTGGATCCATTTCCATTAAAGAAATGGTTCTCCTCCACTCGGTCCCATAATGTAATTAACATTGCAGGTCTCATGGCTCTCTTTAAGAGAATTAGAAGCCATGAGTCATTTGAGCATCATCAGAACGAGCTCTCCTAATGTAAAATGACTCAATCGCAGAGATTGCTATCTGGCAGCATTCCGAGATATCAAGACCTGAAAGCCAGCACTTAATCTGATTTAGGGCCTCTTAAAATATTCTTCAAACTTGACTAGACATTGTTCTGGTAACAAAGATCGAGACTTATTTTAGGAACCAGCCAGGGTCTGAGCTGTCTTAGCTGTGTTATTGATTCCTTTTAAGTAATTGCATTTAATTTGGAAACCTACGGACAATGACGCTGATGAAGAAATGTGGCTATTCCAAGTAAAGTAACAGTAAGTGTGTGGAACAAAGACAGTATAAAATTAGAAATCTTTGTACAGATATGCTGTTTTTCTACTTCAGAGGTCTTAATGTCAGGATTTAGTCTATTAATCTATGTAAGGACATTTTCAGCATAAATTCAATAACAGTGAAAATAAAATTCTAACAGGCATCTTAGTAGGATTCTAATGGTTTATAGACGTTAACCCATCAACATGGTAATCGTTCAAGGTAGAAATGTGGAGTAGATGTAAGGTACTATTTTAACATTTAAAATGTTTCCATTTTGGGTGTGTATCGTGATGTTTTTGGGTCATATTACTCCCTTTTACTTATTCACAAATTGGATAAACACAGTGTAGCAACAAGATGGCTCACAATTAATTTTGGTAGAACTGAATATAGGGTAAAACTTATACACCACTCAAACAGGGAAGGAAATGGACAGAATGGTCAAATCTCCAAGTTTCATTAGGAAACGGTGTAGGCACCCAGGATTTTCCCACTGACATTAACAGTTCCTTTTATTCCTCATCAAGATTCCCAGTAGAATTTGTAAACTTATTTATTGGCATATCAAATTATATTTTCAGGTTGGGTAGCATTTTGTAATTCCACAGAACTTGTTGAGGCCCTACTGTGTGCACGTTCAGACACTCTTTACCCCATGCAGACTCATCCTCTGAATTCCATAGAGTCAACTTTGATGCTCCCATCCCCCACTATGAAAGACCTTTGTCACCTGGATGTAGGAGCTACAGAAAGACCTTGTTGCAAAGCAACCTATGACATAGCAAACTCTTTTACTAGGCATTCGTAAGGAAGACGTGGCATAACATCTATCCCCAAATGTCTTATCAGTTGCTATATTTGATATCTATTTGAGAAAACAAGAACAGAGTTAAAATGCCAAGCCAATGACCTCTTTCCAATTCTGGCTTTGGGCAATAGCCTCAAAGACCTAAATGGATCCCAATGGAGAGATGTTTGGAGGAAAATGAATACCTTTGTAAAAACATAATTGATATTTTTATCTTGGCAGATTATCTAACTAATTTTATCTGGTCTGTCAAATATTTTTGGCAGGCTTTATTATTATTATTATTATTATTATTATTATTATTATTATTATTATTTTGAGACAGAGTCTCGCTGTGTCCCCCAGGCTGGAGTGCAGTGGCGCGATCTCCGCTCACTGCAAGCTCTGCCTCCCGGGTTCACGCCATTCTCCCGCCTCAGCCTCCCTAGAAGCTGGGACTACAGGCGCCCGCCACCACGCCTGGCTACTTTTTTTGTATTTTTAGTAGAGACGGAGTTTTACCGTGTTCGCCAGGATGGTCTCGATCTCCTGACCTCGTGATCCACCCGCCTCGGCCTCGCAAAGTGCTGGGATTACAGGCGTGAGCCACCGCGCCCGGCCCGGCAGATTTTCTTATTTTTTAATTTAAAAATATTCTTTAGCTTTTAGAGTAGTTTTAGATTCACAGCAAAAAAGAGCAGAGAGTACGGAGATTTTTCAATGCCCCTTTCCCTGACGCACCCACACATCCCCCACTATCAGTATCTCTGCACCAAAGTGGTACACTCGTTCCAGCTACTGAATCTATATTGACACGTCATTATCATTCGAAGTCCATAGTTTAGCTTAAGATATGCTCCCGGTTTTGTACATTCTTTGGCTTGTGACAAAAGTAGAATGAGATGTATTCACCTGCATAGTATCATACAGGGTAGTTTCACTGCCCTAAAAATCCTCTGTGCTCTGCGTATTCTTTCCTCTCTTTCCCTAACCTCTGGCAACCACTGATCTTTTTACCATCTGCATAATTTTCCCTTTTCCACAATGTGATATGCTTGGAGTCATTCTCCATCTCTTTACATTTAATATATACGTGTCTTTATATTTCAAGTAAATTTCTTATAGAAGATAATTGAGTTTTATTTTAAAATCCACTTTGACAATCTCTGCCTTTTAATTACTGTATTTTGATGGTTGAGTTTTAAAGTGATTATTGATATAATTGGATTAATATCTACAGCATTTGTTACTGTTTTCTATTCATTGTTCTTGTTGTCTTTTGCTCTTTTCTGTCATATGTGATTTTAATTGAACATTTAATTTATTTTATATGATTTCATTTTATCTCCTTTCTTGGAACACCAATTATGCTTCTTTTTTTTATTTTTTTGAGTTGTTGCTGTAGAGTTTGTAATATACAACAACTAATCCAGGTCCACTTTGAAATACCAGTATACCACTTCATGCATAATTTAAGTAACTTATGATAACAAACTATTCTTAATTTTTTTCTCTCATGTCTTGTGTCATTGCTTTCATTCATTTCACTTATACATAAGCTATAATTATCAAATACATTGTTATTATCTTTTGGTCATAATGCTTTATGTTATATCAATTAAGAATAAGAAAAAATGACTTTTTATTTTACCTTTACTTATTCCTTCTATAATGTTCTTCTTTTATCTATATCAGAATTTCTGACCTATTTCACATTTCTTCTCTCTGAAGAATGTCTTTTAACATTACTTGCAAGGCAGGTTTACTGACAATAAATTCCCTCAATTTTTGTGTGTCAAGAAATATTCTATTTTTCCTTCACTTTGGAGAATAATTTCACAGCATACACAATTTTCTTTTATATGCTTGTTGGCTGCAGGTATGTCTTCTTTGGAAAGTGTCTGTTCATGCCCTTTGCCCACTTTTTAATGGGGTTATTTTTTTCTTGTAAACTTGTTTAAGTTCTTTATAGATGCTGGATATTAGGCCTTTGTCAGATGCATAGTTTGCAAAAAAAGTTTCCCCACTACTGAGTAGGTTGCCTGTTCATTGTGTTGATAGTTTATTTTGCTATGCAGAAGCATTTTAGTTTAATTAGATCCTATTTGTCAATTTTTGCTTTTGTTGCAATTGCTTTTCATATCTTCATCATGAAATTGTTGCGAGTTCCTGTGTCCAGAATGGTATTGCTTAGATTGTCTTCCAGAGGTTTTTTTTTTTTTTAAAGTTTGGTTTTACATTTTAAGTGTTTAATTCACTTTGAGTTAATTTTTGTATATGGTGAAAATAAGGGGTATAGTTTCAATCTTCTGCATGTGGCTAGCCAGTTACCCTAGCACCATTTATTGAATAGAGTCCTATCCGCATTGCTTGTATTTGTCAGGTTTGTAGAAAATCAGATAGTTGTAGGCATCAGCTTTATTTATGAGTTTTCTATTCTGTTCCCTTGGTCTATGTGTCTGTTTTTGTACCAGTACCATGCTGTTTTTGTTACTATAGCCCTGTAGTACAGTTTGAAGTCTGGTAGCATGATGCCTCCAGCTTTGTTATTTTTGCTTAGATTGCCTTGGCTATTCAGGCTTTTGTTGTTGTTGTTGTTGAATTTTAAAACAGTTTTTCCTAGTTATGTAAAGAATGTTGTTGACAGTTTAAGAGAAATAGCATTCAATCTATAAATTGTTTGGGCAGTATGGCCATTTAACAATATTGATTCTTACTATTCATGGGCATGGAATGTTTTTCCATTGGTTTCTGTCATCTCTTATTTCTTTGGATACTGTTTTGTCGTTCCCCTTGTAGAGATATTACACCTGCCTCGTTAGATGTAATCCAAGGTATTTTATTATTTTGTGGCAATTTTGAATGTGATTGCATTCCTGATTTTGCTCTTAGCTTGACTTTCATTGATGTGTAAGTGTGCTAGTAATTTTGCACACTGATTTTGTATCCTGGGACTTTGTTGAAGTTGTTTCTCAGCTTAAGGAGCTTTTGGGGTGAGATTATGGGGTTTTTAGATATAGAATTATGCCATTTGCAAACAGAGACAGTTTGACTGCCTCTCTTCCTATTTGGTTTCCCCTCTTTCTCTTACTTAATTGCTTTGACCAGAACTTCCAACACTATGTTGAATAGGAGTGGTGAGAGAGGGGGATCCCTGTCTTGTGTTTCAAGGGGAATTCTTCCAGCTTTTGCCCATTCGGCATGATGTTGGCTGGGAGTTATCATAGATGGATCTTATTGTTTCGAAGTATGTTCCTTCAATGTCTAGTTTATTAAGAATTTTTAACATGAAGTGATATTGAGTTTTATCAAAGGCTTTTCTGCATCTTGAGATAATCATGTGTTTTTTGTCTTTAGTTCTGTTTATGTGATGTATCACATTTATTCATTTGTGTATGTTGAACCAACCTTGCGTCCTGGCAATAAAGCCTACTTTATCATGGTGTGTTAGCTTTTAGATGTGTTGCTGGATTTGGTTTGCCAGTATTTTGTGGAGGATTTTTGCATCTATGTACATCAAGGATATCAGCTTGAAGTTTTCTTTTTGTTGCTGTTTTTGTGTTTCTGCCAGGTTTTGGTATCAGGATGATGCTAGGACTATGCCAGTCGTCTCAGTTCCTCAGTGGCAGCTCTTCCATCTGACTGTATCTAGTTGGCCATCTTGCTCTCCCCCTAGCTTTTATTCTTAAGTATAACACAAAACAATTCTTTCTTTCCTTTCTGTTTATAGAAGTTATTAACTGGGTTTAAGATTTTCATTATATGTAATAGAACTGTCTGAATTGAAAATTGTCATGATGATAATTGACATTAAACCTCAAATATTAAACTAGCTACAGAAAACTGAAATACTGCTGAATTCCAGTTGATGGTAGAATGGTTTAAAATCCTGAATGTGATTAATTTTAGGTTATTAATTTGGCTACTATAAAATGTACACACCTATACCTATTTTCAGCTGGAATGGAATGTAGAAATTTCATCTAAAGCACTCTATTTCAAGAGATCGAGGCCCAAAAAGTTAAATGACTTGCCAAGATCACCTTGCTAGTTAATATCATTTCTGAGGTTAAAACCAAAGACTTTTTTCCCTGTTTCATTGTTATTTGTTTAACACCTCTTTTCTTTTAGCTCAACATACAACAATATGTAACTAATAGCCATGACAAGAATGAAAATCAACTAGAAACTAGAATAAATAATTGGGGAGACTGGTGATTTTAAGAAGCTCCTTTGCTGCTTCTAAAAGCATGGTTGGCCCAGGAGTCAGTTTCAAAATTCTGGCCCAAGTTGGGCCAGGGTGATACTCCAGAACCTCTAGTTTTTAACATGTAAATCTATTGATACATTTTATTTATTTATTTATTTATTTATTTATTTATTTATTTATTTATTTATTTTGAGACGGAGTCTTGCTCTGTCACCCAGGTTGGAGTGCAGTGGCGCGATCTTGGCTCACTGCAAGCTCCGCCTCTCGGGTTCTCGCCATTCTCCTGTCTCAACCTCCCGAGTAGCTGGGACTATGGGCACCCGCCACCATGTCTAGCTAATTTTTTTTTTTTGTACTTTTAGTGTAGAGACGGGGTTTCATCATGTTAGTCAGGATGGTCTCGATTTCCTGACCTTGTGATCCACCCTTCTCGGCCTCCCAAAGTGCTGGGATTACAGGCTTGAGCCACTGGACCCGGCTATACATATTATTTTATATATGTATCAGGTATATGAGAGTACTTGTTACAGGCATAGAATATGTAATAATGAAGTCAGGGTATTTGAAGTATCCATCACCTTGAATACGTATCATCTCTATATTTTTGGAATATTTCAAATCCTGTCTCCTAGCTGTTTTGAAATATACGATGTATTGTAGCTATCTATGTCACCTTAGTCTGCTGTTGAACACTAGAATTTAAACTGTGAATGTGAGTCGGTGGGCCAGAGCATGCAAAGTTCCTAACGTTTCCTTGCTGTTACACTATTTATGAAAATGAAGTAGATGTATATGGAGTAAATGTAAACATTTATTTATATAAAGCAAGTTATATTACTAATGAGGTCATAGATACAATTAAATTTTATTGAAAAGAAATAATGCTGAACTCAAAAAATTTCGATTAAAGACACATCATTTGCTAAATTGGCACTACAGCTTCTCATGCTACTGATATAATTTTGACCACCAAAGGGATCCATATAAAAATTAGAGTAGTAAAGATCAAAATGATTTTTCAGAATAATTTTGAAGGAATTGAGAGGTGGTATTTTTTGCAAATGTTTTTCTCACAGGCACTGGACAACTAGTCTAAGGACAACTGTCCGTGGTGCTGGAAACAGTTCTGCATAAGTATATTGTCTTCTATCATGCCCATCCCTTCTCTTGCCATCCCTTCAAAGCAAAACCCCAGCATGTAGCAGGAGGAGCAGACATGACTTAATGTCTAATTGAATCTGGAATTTAAATAATACAATTAAGTCTGGGCCCCAAATTATCAGTACTTAAGTTTTATCCAGTAATAATAGTGTTGGTGCTACATAAGGAAGGGAGACAGGATGTGTAAATTTGTCTCCATGTGGTGTTTTCCCCCCGCCCCCATTTTTATAGGGCAAGTCCCTGAGATAACCCATGGGTTCAAGAGAAGAGTTCTAGCTTTCTTGAGAAACAGCCAAAATGTGACCCGGAGCTGTGCATTTCTTCACAGACTCTTTGAAGAATCCTTGAGGGTTTTATGATGGGAGCACTGACATTACTAAGAAGCTCACAGTTAGAAAACTGGAGCATTGGACCCAAGACATAGGGCCTTTTCTCTCTCCTCACCGCTTTATTCTCCTTCTGCTCTCTCATTTTCCCTCCCCCTCTATCCAGACCTCTCTGCATAAGTGTGATTTAAATAGCTCCCCATGGTATTTCCTCTCTTCCCTTTGGTGGTCACACTTTCCTAAGAGTTATGCACATTTCAAATCAGGGCCAGTGCATGGTATTGTGGCCCATCCTCTTTTTCAGAGCCAGACAGAAGTGGAAGCCGGACTGTGAAATGTCACTTTGATGAGAGCATGGTTGGACCACATCATCCGGACAGCATAACATGACTGTAGGCACGAGCCCAGCTCAGGTCTAGGGAGGGCATATTCTCCTTCTGGGAATCATTACAACAGCTCAAATCTAAAAAAAAAATCCAATAAAATATGATTTCGCACCTGGTGGATAATAATAAACAGTGATTGCCCACCTGTTGCTCATGGGCTCTGCAACTATTAGGTGTCTGCCTTACCTCCTGGTGCCAGATGATTTTCCAACAATTTGAAACTTCCTCTGCATTTTCCTCTGCAAAAATAATGTCAGTAAGGTTTCAGGATGTGCAAAGGTATAATATGATAACCAAAGGAAAGATTGCAACTCAAGACAGGCATGAAATAGCAATTGTGATAGTGATGTCTTGAAGAGATGTATATTTATTTACCAGTAGATGTCCTTAATCCAGATTTGAGATAAGAAACAGAAAGTCTAGTTACTGGCAACCGATACTTGTTTGTAATAATACTTTCCCAAGTGTTATTTGGCAATTAGTTAATTTTTAACATATCATTGCTCCCAGTAGAAGCCATTCATTTCTGGGGGCAAAGAAACTGATGAAAATTGTGAAATCAGGAACCATTTTATAGGAATATTTGAATGAAGTAGGTCAAAGTCTGAAAGGTGGGACCAACTGTGCCTATCTGTCCTAGACAGAGGGCAAGGAAGGATAATGACTAGGTCTGTAGGCCACGTGCATATGGACAAGACCACATTCTGATTTAGAAAACAGTGGTGATTGAGTAATATGTTTACTCTTTCTGCTTCATGTCAAGTCTGCCTTGCTGCATATTCATTCCAGCAGGCTGATAGATTCCAGTGATGGGACTGGCTTCTTTCCAGCACAGATATAGGCATCTTCAGTGGCAAAAGAAGAAGCGGGCTTTTTTCTCTTTCCTTTGGAGATAGAAGAACTTTATAGAGTTCTTTGACACAAACCAACACAAACTAAGTAGAGTTTACTGACACTTAGTGTAAACTGACACAAACTAAGTAGAGAGTAATCCTGAACCACCAAACAGGCAAAGAGAGTAAATGGGTAGAGCGTGATCTACAAATCAAATTTAAAGTAAGATATTGGTAATTGTGGGCGAGAGTTAGGCAGAAAAGTCTGCCTGGAAAAATGATGACACTCACTTTTAATATATTAAATATTTAATATATTGGTAATCTCAAAGAAACTGGGATTTAGTCAAAATGGTATAAATATGAATTTGTAATGATCTGAGCTCATTGTGGGATAAGCTGATGGTATGACAATTAATGATTCGGACAGCTTGTATTTCACCTTTTGGTATAGGCGTTGGCTCTTACCTTTTAGGTTGACCTCCTCCTCTATGCCTTTCCTCTTCTTTGTCCTCCACTTCTCTTCTCCTACTCCTTCTCCTCCTCCCCTTCTCTCTTCCTTCTCTTCTTCCTGTTTAGCTTTCAATAAATACTTACTGGGCTGAAGTAAGCTAAATGAAAATAATGTGGAGTATCTTCTATTTAAAGGGATGAATCAAAATCACTGTAGGTGAGAAAGCTTTATTCTTTTCTCTTAAAGCTTAAAGCCAAGCTATCATTGCTTTAAGATTTCTTCCGTTTATTTTGGAATTGTCCATCTAGCCAAGAAGCAGTAATTACTCATTTTCAGTGAAACTTAGTGGTGTGCTCAAGGATGGCAGTGGAACATAAATTTCAGTTTGCCCAAATATGCCAGAACAAGTGAGTACAACATTGAACATACATAAATTTTGTCTGACTCATTAACAAAAGTAAAATGAGCAGCAATATTTCACTTATAACCCACTATGATGTTCTAAAATTATAGCAACATTTATTTATTGGCATATTCACCATATGCCAGTCACTGTATCGTTCGCTAATATTAAACTCTATTGAGAATTGTCAGAGCCATAGTTAAAGTTTAAGAACTAGGGCATCTTTTAAAAAATGCAGTAAAGTGGCAACTATTTTCTATAGCACAGGCTTCTGTGACTGAGGCTATGTTGACACTACCGATATGTATTTAAAAATGCAAAAAAAAATATTGTGAGCAGTCTTTAGTCACCCTTGTAAAACAAGCTCTGTTACCAGCCTCTTGCTTATTTCACTTTATTCATAACACTAATTATTTTTATATATTTTTGTTTATTCATTTATATGTGTTTCTCCCTATTGAATTGCAGGCTCCATGAAGGAAGTGATCTTGTGTATCTTTCACACTATAATCTCTTTGGTATATCATTTGGCTATTGCTACCATTGCCAACAATGCTGTCCATACTCATGAACCTGTGGATCAGCAGAGATGTCTCTTCTTGAGAGTGTGGTGGCTGGGATCATCTTTTTCACAGTGCAATTCAGCAGGTCTGGATCTTGCTCCACACTTCTCTCATCCTTCTTCTGGGACTTGTTTTTTATATGGCAATGACAAGATGTAAAAGGACAAGCAGGGAAGTATATAGCTATTACATGCCTACATCAAAAACCTTGAAAAACTTCAAATAAACAACTTAACAATGCATCTTAAAGAATGGAAGCAAGAGCAAACAATACCTAAAATTAGTAGAAGAAAATAAATAAAGATCATACCAGAAATAAATAAATTTGAAATGAAGAAAACAATATAAAATATCCCTGAAATAAAAAAAAAGTTTTTTAAGAAAGATAAACAAAATTGGCACACCTTCAACCAGATTAAGAAAAAATTAGGGAAGACACAAATAATATCTACGATGAAAAAGGAGACATTACAACTAATACAACAGAAATTTAAAAGATAACTAGTGTCTACTATGAGCAACTATATGCCAATAAATTGGAAAATCTAGCAGAAATTGATAAATTCCTTGACACACTTGGACTTCCACCTGCGTGTCTCAGCCAAGTCAAGGTACATGGCCAACAATAAAGTCAGAATGTGGAAATACAATGTGCCCATGATGAGCCCCTGGCAATGGTGTGGATAAAAGAGGCTTACAACCCACCAAGATTAAACCATGAAGGAATCCAAAATCTGAATAGGCAATAACAGATGCTGACAAGGATGCAGAGAAAAAGGAACCCTCATACAGTGTTGCTAGGAATATAAACTAGTACAACCACTATGGAGAACAGTATGGAGGTTCCTCAAAAAACTAAAAATAGACCTACCACAAAATCTAGCAATCCCACTCCTAGTTAGGTATATTAGTATATAAATTAGTATATAAATTAGTATATAAAAATTTAGTCTAAGAAAATTAGTATATAAAAGAGGTATCCACACTCCCAAATTTATTGCATCACTGTTCACAATAACCAAGATTTGGAAGAAACCTAAGTGTCCACCAACAGATGACTGAATAAGGAAAATGTGGTATATATACACAATGGCATACTATTTAGCCATATTAAAAGTGAGATCCTGTCATTTGCAACAACGTAGATGGAAGTAGAGGTCATTTTGTTAAGTAAAATAAATCAGGCAAAAAAAAAAAAGAGATAAATTTCATGTGTTCTCACTTATTTGTGGAAACTGAAAATTAAAATAGTTAAACTCATAGAGATAAAGAGTAGAGAGTTGGTTACCTGAGGCTGGGAAGTATGGTAGAGTATGTGAGGAATTCAAGATGCTTATGGGGAAAAAAAAATAGAAAGAATGAATGAGAGCTAGTATTTGTTAGCACAATAGGGTCACTATAGTCAAAAATAATTTAGTGGTACATTTAAAAATAAAAAAGTGTATAATTGGAGTATTTGTAACACAAAGGATAAATGCTCAAGGGGCTAGACATGCCCATTTACCCATATGTGATTATTACAGACTGCATGCATATATCAAACTGTCTCATGCAACCCATAAATATGCACCCACTATGTACCCACCAAAAATAAAAATAATAAAAAGTGGACAAGCAGAACAGACAAGTTTTCCTAAGGTCTAGGTTCAGAATTGACACACTTAGAATTCCATCTGCATGTCTTAGCCAAATCAAGGTACGTGGCCAACAACAAAGCCAGAGTGTGGAAATACGATGTGCACAGGATGAGATCCTGGCAATGGCGTGGATAAAAAGCATGGTAATCAACTGGAGCCAGTCTTTTGAACAATCAGTGGGAGAATGCACACATGCCTTTGATTTTTTTACTCCTTGTATCATGCTCTTTGCAGTGTGATTTTGAACATTCCCTAATCAGGAGGTAGACTGTTTCTCCACCTCTTTAATCGGGGTTAAACTTGTGACTTGCACTGGTGAAAATAAAGGCACAATATGGTATTCTGAATTCATGCCTAGACCTCCGAAAGCTGTGCATGCTTTGATCTTTTTCTGGATCCCCTGTTACTGCAATATCGGTAAGCCAAGCTAACCTGCTGGACGATGAAAGACACGCAATCTCTCAGCCACTACCATTGCCCCCAGCAGACAACTGCCAGGCATATGTGGGAGGCTGTCCTAAACCTCACAATTTCAGCCAATGTACCAGCAGTCCACAAATGCATGAGAAATGCTGTAAGGACAGCCCAGGTGACACGTAGATTCATAAGAAAAAGTAAATGATTACTGCTTCATATATTTTGGATGTCTCCTTCAAATCTCATGTTGAGATGTAATCCCTGGTGTTGGAGGGGGGACCTAGTGGGATGTGTTTGCATCATGTGGGTAGATCCTTCATGGCGTTGTTCTATCTTCACCATAATGAGTTTTCACAAGATCTGATTCTTTTCAGCAATACCTCACTTCTGGTACCAATTTTTTGTGTTAGGTCATTCCTCCATTGTTATACAGATACCTGGCAACGTGGAAGCAGTTTTACAACTGGGTAACAGATAGAGCCTGGAAGACTTTGGAGAGCTCAGAAGACAGGAAGGTGATGGAAAGTTAGGAAATTCTTAGAGACTGTTACATGGTAGTAACTGAAATGCTGATAGTGACATTGACTGTGAAGTTCAGGCTGATGAGGTCTCAGATGGAAATGAGAAACTTATTGGGAACTGGAGCAAAGATCATCCTTGTTGTGCCTTAGCAAAGAACTTGGCTGTATTATCTCCATTCCTTAGGGATCTGTTGAAGTATGAACTTAAGAGTGATGACTTAGGGTATCTGGTGGAAGAAATTTCAATCAGCAAAGCATTTGAGATGTGGTCTGACTGCTTCTAAAAACCTATGCTCAGATGTGGGAGCCAATAAATGACTTAAAGTTGAAATTTGTATTTAAAAGGAAAGCAGAGCATAAAAGTTTGGAGAATTTGCACATATGGCAGAGAAAAAATAAGCATTATCAGGAGAGGAATTCAAGAGAGCTATAGAGCAACCACTTGCCAGAGAGATTTGCTTAACTAAAAAGGAGCCAAGTGCTAACATCCAAGACAATGGGAAAAAGGTCTTGAAGATATTTCAGAAATCTTCTAGGTAGCCCCTCCCATCACAGACCCCAGAGGCCAAGGACAACCCAAGAGTCTCTTGAACATGGCCCAGGGTGCCGCTGTTCTGTACCACACCAGGAGACTGCTCTTTGCATCTTGACCATTCTACCTCTAGCTGAGGCTCAAAGGGTCCCGGATACAGCTCAGGTTGCTGCTCCAGAAAGTACAACCCACCATAAACCTTGGATGCTTCCATGTATTGTTAAGCCTGAAGGCACACAGAGTGCAAAAGTGAAGGACTGGCAGCTTCTGCCTAGATTTCAGGGGGTGTATGAAAAAGTATGGTGACCCAGGCAGAAGCCTGCTGCAGGAATGGAGCCCTCACAGAGAACCTCTACTACGGTAGTGCCAAGGAGAAATGTGGGGCTGGAGGACCCAGACAGACTCCCCACTGGGGCACTGCCTAGTGGAGCTGTGAGAAGGGAGCCACGGTTTTCCAGACCCCAGAAGTGTAGATCCATGGGCAGCTTGCACCTTGTGCCTGGAAAAGTCTCAGAAACTCAGCTCCAACACATGACAGCAGTCACAGGGACTGAACCCTGCAGAGACACAAGAACAGAGCCACCCAAAGCCTTGGGAGCCCACCCTTTGCAGCAGTGTGCCCTGGATGTGGGACATGGAGTCAAAGGGTCAAAGGACATTATTTCAGAGCTTTAAGGTTTAATGACTGCCCTGCTAGGTTTCAGACTTACATGGGGCCTTGTAGCCCCTTTCTTTTGGCCAATTTCTGCCTTTTGGAATACAAATGTTTACCAAATGCCTGTACTCCCGTTGAGTCTTGGAAGTAAATAACTTGTTTCAGTTTTGCAAATTTTTAGGCAAAAGTAACTCATTTCCAGATGAAACTTTAGACTTAGGACTTTGGAATTTTGAGTAACACTGAAATGCAAAAGTTGAGACTTTTGAAGAACTATTGAGAAGGGATGATTGTATTTTTTCAATGTGAGAAGTACATGAGACTTGAGGGGCCAGGGGAAGAATGATAGAGTATGGATTACCCCTCCAAATTTCCTCTTGAGGTGTAATCCCTAGTGTTGGAGGTAGGGCTTGGTGGAAGGTGTTGGGTAATGGGGATCGATCATTCATGGCTTGGTGCTGTTCTCACGTAAGTTCTCCATGAGATATGGTTGTTTAGAAGTGTGTGACACCTCCCTCCCCCCTTGCTCCTGCTCTCACCATATGATATGCCAATTCTCTTTTTGGCTTCTGCTATGATTGTAAGCTTCCTGAGGGCTTCCCAGAAGCCAAGCAGATACCAGCGCCATGCTTCCTGTACAGCTTGCAGAACCATGAGTGAATTAAGCTTCTTTTCTTTATAAATTACCCAGTCTCAGGTATTTCATTGTAGCAGAGCAAGAAGGCCTATGAGCCAGGGATTTTTTTTTTTTTAAACAAAAAGAGATAATAGAAACAAGCACACCCAGTGTCTAGCATGGCAAGAGTAGGGACCAACTATTGAATAAATCATGGAACTCCCTGAGTTGCATATTACAGAAGCCATGAACTCTCTCTGTGGAAATATTAGCATATATACAAACACATCACATTTTACATATGATACTAAGGAAGTCATAGACCACCTGTCTATGGATTCCAGTGAGTTCTCATAGCCTAGATCAAGCCTTCAAGATGGCTGGCCTCACAATATGAAGTCAATATACAGATTTTATTTTTGAAAGTTTCTGGATTCTTTCCATAACTAAACACGGACGAAAACTTTGTCTCACTTATTTCTTCCCTGCCAGTTGTGTTGAGCCCACTCACTCTCTAACATATCAAACAGTATCTTTATCCAAAGCTTTCTTGTGACAAATGGTATAAATTACCACGTGATCCTCTGTGTCCTACGGCTTTTCTGAGGCACAAGAAACCCCTGGTCATGCAAAATAAATATACAGTTCTAGGAAACACAAACCAATAGCCACAGAGCAAGACAATTCTGAGGGAAAGTCCAGATACCTTTCTCAAGTTATTGGCTGGTTGTTCACACATTTTCTGCATTAAGATATAGAAAATAATATTTACAACTTCAAGACATGAACAGATGAGTGAGTGGAGCTTTTCATCTGCAGTACCTTATTATTTTCTGTTTCTCCTTCTCTTTCCTTCAGGCAGAAGAAAATAAGTAAATTTATCTAAAATTTTGAGTTTGCTGTCTTATTGTTACAATAATCTTTACTGTGACATTTGAGAAATTTCTTCCTTTTCAAGTGAAATCAGGATAGGTAATTTTTTAAGTTGGATAATATGAACATAAATTAGAATCAATAGGTTTTAGTTTTATGCAATCATATAATGACATGGCCAGAAGCCCAGTACATAAATCCTCAACTGAAGAATGCAAAAATCTTAATTTTACCACAGTTCTATAAAATTAGCAAAGGAGAAATCTTAGGGCTCACTGGAAGTGTTAATCAGCGGAGAAGATAAAACTTTTTGGTTATCTTCTTTGACTCTTTGATCCTATGAACTAGAAGTATTTTTGAAATATGCATGTAGATCTTCAATATGCTTTTTTTCTCCCCAGGATATTTTTATTAGGCAGAGTACATTTTAGTATACATTTTCCAAAATATTTTCTTTTTTACTGTCCTATTTCACAAACATCCTGGAGGCACCGAGTGACTTATCTGAGCTACTTTTCAAAAGATTAACACATTGATGCATTCTGTTTTGATCTATTGGATATTGAAATAAATATTTTAGGGATCATGCTAAAAATAGCATTATGATATTAAACTCAGATTCATGACTTAACTTTAAATTCTTAATTTATCCTTTAGGAATACATATTTATAACATAATTGTTCTTTATGAGTTTAAACATTCCTTAAATGTGTTATTTTTTCTGGACCTATGAGAAATGGGAAAAAGCCACCCTGTTATTTTTACATGTCTGTATCTACCTATGAATATAACATTCCTGTATTTAAATACACATGCAAATTATACATGTGTGGGTATGAGTGCTCATAAAAGAAACAACTCTACAATACTGCTTGCACCTTTCCTTATAAAATTTAAACCGGTGTTATTTCAGTCATGCCTCATGCATTGAAGCTAATAACAAATACACTGTTTGGTACATCAGGGCACCAAAAAGAAACCACTCAGGAGCCACTTAGGGAAGTTGAGTCTAGAAAGTCACATAAACCATCTAGTAGGACAAGAAATAAACTTATTGCATGATAAATATAGCACCTTTTTAAGGTGGAATCTACAAATTTCCCCATATATGATCTCCTCATACTCCTCCATTTGGCATTAAAAAGCTGTGTGGCTAGGATACTTCTTATTGTTTGTAAATGTCCGCTTTACAAAAATCTGTAAAAATACTGAGTAAGGTGGTTGAGTTAGTATATTAACTGACCTTTAAGGTTCTTACCAATTCCAAATATTTCAAGATTTTTTTTTAACCTGGGCCTGCTCAATAACCAGGTTTATTTCTGGCATTAAAATAGCTAAGAGCAGAGTTCTACTTCACAATGAAAGTGAAAAGAGTTCTGTTGTCCTGTTCCCCTGTGAAATTAGCACAACTAATAAAATTTACATGAAACAACCATTTAATTCTCTGGAGATTGTCCTAAGAGCATACACAAATGCAGAAGCTTTTTTAAAAGAAAATTTACTACAACTTGGTAAGAAGAGTTAGCGTATCTGGCATTTGAATCATGATTCACTGCTTTATTACCCTCTTTCAGCTCAATACAATGGAAACTCCACTCTATGTGAGTGCAGCCATAGACACAGAGATCTCTCTCTCTCCATGTCCTAGTTGAGGGTTATGTTATCTCCATAGAAAATGTTTTGCTAGAATTTCTCATCCCCGTCCTCCCTAGTTATGTGTTAGAGGCTAACACAAGGTTACATAGTATATATTTTTATTTATATGAAATAGCCAAAGTAAGTAAATTTGTAAATATAGAATACAGAAGGGTTTGGGGAAGAGACTAATTGCTTAATAGGTATAAAGTTTTATTTTTATTTTAGGTGATGAAAATACTTTGGAAGTACATAGAGGTGCTAGTGGGGGAAAATTTGTCAATGTATGAAGGGTCACTGAATTGTTCACTTTAAAATGGATAACTTTATGTTATATACATTTTACCTCAATTAAACATACAAAGAAACCGTTTTCTGGAAAATAAAAAGGTGGTGGATGTTCAGGAAACAAAAACATTCCAGAACTTTAATTTTTTTAAAAAACTCAGTAATTTTCTTGTTTTATATAATGGGTAATAGAACAATAATTTACTAAACTAAAATTTCTGTGTTTTCGAGAGTTAGGTATTTTCACTTTGGAGCCAGAAATCTCATTTTCAAGCACTGAGTGCCTCTGGTTGTGGGTAATCATTAACCTCAGTATCCTTAGCAGAAAAATGGAATCAGCAATCATCATTGCTCTCTATGCTTCACTGGGTACTTCTAAAAATCAAATACAATCTGTACAGTGGGGAAACGGCTCCGTAATGTACTATGAATACAGAAAGTCACTTGGTGCTGTCACGTTGCCCAATTCCAGGAGTTGCCATCTACTCAGCCTGCTGTTACGCCCTCCTGCCTTTGTGCAACGCTGTCAACTTGACCATTATGGAGCTGTATGGCAATACCTTACTTGAGTGCCTATATAGCATTTGTTTAGTAATACATGAATTTTATTACTTATTTTCATTTAGAAAATGAGAACACGTTTTGGAAGAATAATTTTCCAAAGGATAAATCTGGAGAGTTTTCAGCCAACCATTTTTTTCTCCTGTGTTTTCTGTCTATTGGATTTAAAGCCGTCTTAGGACATATTTTAATGTGGTGGCTTCTGTCTTGGTTTCTTTCGTTTTTCTGGTTACTAATACTTCTGCCACTAACAAAATAAGGTATTTAATAGATGTGCATTCCCAGAGTTCCACATTTTGATCTCTAATGTGCTTTCTCCTTTTAAAGCATGATTCAAGGAAACTACAGACTTTTTGGCTCCAGCTGTAAATCTGATCTTGCCAGTGACAGGGTTAAGTATCATGGGTGAGTTCAAGTGGTTATTTTATGGTTGCCATATTGAAAAGCCATGTCATAACAATTCTCCACTCCCAGAGCTGTTGCAGCGCTGATGTAGAGTCAGCCACAGTCAGCATAAGACTCCCTGCTTAGATAAACAATGAACACTTGGTCCCACTCAGCTATTGTGTGGATGTCGAAAGGTGGATCATATTAAGCCTACCAAGCAGGGCTTTTTTATTGACAGCCTAGCAGAAGTGGTTCAGAGCTCAGAACACCTTTACCAAGGAAAGCTTCAATGTACAGCAACAAACCCCTAATCTAAGAAATTGTGCCATTTGAGATATATTATGTCTTGTTCATTGCACACAGGATCTGCCTTCTTAGGCTACTTTAAATATATATTTGCTTTCATTAAAGAATGAATACATGCTTATTACCAAAAAATTATAAAATGCACATAAACTAATAAAATAATAAGTAATCAGCTATCACATTGGTGTATATACTTAAACGCACTACACTCACACATTGCAAAATGGCACTATCACTGGGTTATTGTTTGGGGACACATTTTTAAATCCAAAATAAATAGTGAACATCTTTCTATTAAATATTTCTAGAGTATTATGTTTAATGACTGTGCAGCATTCCATTGTGTGGTCGTGGCACATGTAATCCACCAATCGCCTGTTTTACATATTTTGGTTATTTTCTCGGACTTCTGTAGAAAATGCAAACATTTATTTCACTCTTGGAATAGTTTTAGAATAGAAACTTTTTTTTTTTTTTTTTTTGAGATGAAGTCTTGCTCTGTCGCCCAGGCTGGAGTGCAGTGGCCGGATCTCAGCTCACTGCAAGCTCCGCCTCCCGGGTTCACGCCATTCTCCTGCCTCAGCTTCTCGAGTAGCTGGGACTACAGGCGCCTGCCACCTCGCCCGGCTAGTTTTTTGTATTTTTTTAGTAGAGACGGGGTTTCACCGTGTTAGCCAGGGTGGTCTCCATCTCCTGACCTCGTGATCCACCCGTCTCGGCCTCCCAAAGTGCTGGGATTACACGCTTGAGCCACCGCGCCCGGCACAGAAACATGCTTTTTAAGGAATTAGTCACCACAGGTAGCTTTTGTAAACTTCTTCATTCAAAAATGATGACACTTGTCTTTAAGTGTCTTTAACTCCGTCTTGGAGTGCAGCTCTTCTTGGAAGCACATTTCTTCATCAGTGGGAGGTATGTCTTTTACAGCTGCACTGTCTCAAACACATTCCTACTCCTCATTTTCTGAGATTCGTTTTTTCTACCTAAGCCCGAGAAACAGGGTGATTATTTCTTGCTCTTTGTACCCATTCTTGGGGAATATCTCCTGAGCCACCCAGAGTAAATTAGCTTTTAGAAGACAGTTTAAAGATATCTATGAAATGAGGGCATGCTTGAATATCAGAACTTTATTTCCACAGATGCTTTTGAAAGTTCATATTGTAAAGTCTAATTTCCCATGGTTAATTAATGCTAATAATTTTCTCGAAGGCTTATGGAGGGAAAGGTATGTTGACTGGCCTTTTACTGCAAATACGCCAAAAGTGATTTCCAGGAAAGGTGATGTGTATTTTCCTGCTAGGACATTCCCTGCAAGTAAAGTTTTACCTATTCAGAAGTACATCATCGGGTTAGCCCTCAAACATAGGTAAACAGAGTTCAATAAGAAAGTTAGTTAACCTTGCATTGGCTTTAGAAAAAAAAATTTATAACAGGTTGAGTGCTCACACACTCATATACTTAGAAGAATGGCGAGGATTGAGAAGTTTTCACTTGTAGGATTCTCATAAGTCACCTAGTATAAACCCTTCATTTTATAAGGAAGTCAAGTTCAGGAAAGATGAAAAGACACATCAAGGTCCCATAAACTAATTATAACTAATTTTACCTAAATCATAATTAGGCTATTTATTTTTGATCCCCAGTCTATTTTGTTCCCATAAAAAATAATTACAGACTACTCTGAGATTCATACCACACAAAAAAGGTAATTTCATACATCTTCCAATTGCCTAGAAAACCAAGGGAAACATTGTGAGTAAGCAAAGAATAATAGTTTTAGAAATAGTTCACCAAATAGTGTGAACCTCACAGACCACAGAGCTTTAAAATTCCAGTTCTAGATAGTTGTGTTGACTTTGGTCAACTAATAGTCTCTTTGTGTCTCTATTTCCTCTGTTCAGTAAAATGGAAATAATAATGCAATAAATATTTATCTCAGAATTATGCAAATTCTGTAAGTTAAAGCACTCAGAACAATGCCAACACTCAGTGCCTGTTAGTTAGACTCATTTCTACTGCTACTTATCTGCCAACAGGGTAGAACTGAACTGAACTCTGAACTCATTTGGCCATAGGTTATTAACTTAGTTCCTCAACTTCTTAGCTATGTGACCTAACTTATACATTTCTTTAAGCATCAATTTTCTTCATCTCTAAATAAGAACAATGATATGTGATTATCATAGGGTTTTTTGTTTGTTTGTTTTTTGTTTGTGTTTGTTTATTTGTTTTTTGAGACAGGCTGTCACTCAGTTGCCCAGGCTGGAGTGCAGTGGCATGGTCATGGCTCACTGCAACCTCAAACTCACAGGCCCAAAAGACCCTCCCACCTCAGCCTCCCAAGTATCTGGGACCCCAGGTGTGTGCCACCACCACTCTTGGCTAATATTTATAGAAAAACTTTTTGTAGAGATGGGGGTCCCACTATGTTGCCCAGGCTGGTCTCTTGGACTCAAGCAACTCTCCTACCTCAGCCTCCCAGAGTGCTGGGATTATAGGCATGAGCCCAGTGCCCTGCCTATCATACGGTTAATATGAGGATTAAATTATATAATCCATATCAAGTGTTTACTAAAGTATCTAGTACCAGTGCTCACTAATTATTGTTACTAATATTGTTATTGTCATTAATATTAAACGAATCTTTTCCCAACCAGGACTCTGAGCATCTACCATTACTTATTGGCCTTAAATTATACAAAATGGTTGTTCTTAAAATAACAGTTGAAAGCCATGTATAGTTGTCATAAGAAAACAAGCAAAACATAGACCAGATGGTGGGTAAATTATATTGAATTTCTCTCCAGATCACCATGCCCAGAACTCTGCAAGTACTAAGAATGCTGAAGTGTTTACTTTCTGACATTGGTGGTGCCTGTGATACTTTATGTTCACGGCCTTGCCAATGGCAATTCTATATTTAGAGAAAACATTACAATTAATGAATAGTTATAAGGTTGTTCTGATTTTTAACAAATACTAATGTTCTGCAGGTAAATTATATAGAACAACTACAATCTACTTATGGTTAACTAAATGGGGATAAAACTATTAATCTTTTAAATTAGCCTGAGTTCCTATGTTCATGACTTTTGAAATCTTAGTGTTATTTTTCCCAGAGTTTGAAGGACAAGAGCTATAAGTGCACATGCTTTGCTCTCTCTGATGTTCATGCTGCGCACTAGGCCCTACGGGGAAATAGATGGCTTACTTGCCCTCCCTCCTTTCTATTTTGAAGTGTTCAGACATCAAAGGGTGAACATGATGTTTTAAGCATTTCTGGTCACAAAGAATGTGCCTGCTTGAAGCCCACTGTGGAGACAATTTTATCACCAGAATAATTAATGCTTTAGCTGGAATATTCATTCCATATTGCTTCTGGCTGTGAATTTTGATTAGATGCTAAGAGAAGAGGATTTCATTAGCAGCTCACCAGAGGCATTGTTACTCAATTGCCACCAAACCAGATAAGGTATTTTTGGCCAAACACAATTGCCCCAGGACTTTTTTCCCCTCATTTTGACCTAGCTGGTTGGTTGGCTGCTAGTATAATAAAAATGATACAATTTGAGCTAGTTTAGTAGCAGACGTGATTAGGCCTTGAAGACTCTAAACTTACGTCATCAGATCCTCTGCTTGCCACTGCCTCTGACCCTGGGATTACTAATCACATTACTGGAAAAGACTCTTCCCTTGATTTATCATTGCATAATGGCTCCATTACTTAGCTCCAAAAGAAATTACCCATCACAGCTTGTTTCTTTTCGGTTTTCTTGGGAAGGTCAAACGAGGGTCCCAAGAAAGGCTGAGCAAGACTAAATTCTTGATCCTTCTCCAAGTTTTAGCTTATTTTATGAAAACAGTATTATTTCTCTTCACCTTTTCATATTAAATCTTAATTCATAATTTTACCTCATCATCACATGTAGAAAATCCTTAGGAAGTGAAATTAGTTATTATAAGACCAGACTCCACTAATGGTGTTCTCTCTAAAGAGGTGGGAAAAAGTGTCTTATCAAACTTGGGTTTCTATTCAGAGAAAATCTAGGTATAAAAACAGTTGTGGGCTATTGGTTCCTACCCGTAGGTATTTTATTCATGTAGGTTCTCTTCACTGTCTAATTTTACTTGTGCACTGAATAATAATTTTTATGTTATACTATTACAGTGTAAAAGTGGTTTTAAGAGTTTTTTGTTTCTTAATCTTTACGGTGCTTCTGGTTCATAAGAACCATATTTTGAGTTTATTTGTTTTTCCCTGAAGGAGATTAGTAGCCGAGAAATGTGACAAGGGAGATGTGGCTGATTTTTGTTATGATATTCATCCCTACCTGTAAAGGAAGCCAGAACAACTCATTTACTCAGTCATGGAAATTAATTAGCTGCTTTATATGGCCAGCTCTAGCATTCTGTGTTCCAAGTTTATGCAGAAGGTGGGAAGAGCCTATCTGTTCAGATTCAGGAAGATCTTCAAAAAACTCTATGGAAGTAAAAGTTTCTATTAGTTTTAAAAATGAAAGCTAATGCTGGAAGAAACAGATGGAATTTTATAGCAGAGAAAGCAGTAATAATAATAATAATAGGTAAGATTTGTTGCATGCTTACTGTGTGCCAGATACTATACTAAGTACTTTACCTGCATTTCATTATCAAATCTCACAAGACAACTTTAGGGAAATTTAAAATAAGTTTTCTTATATAAATATAACTTTTCATATAGTGGGAATGACTGATTGGCGCTCTCCATTCTAATCAATGAACATGGTATATCCTTCCACTTATTTAGGCCTTTAATTTCAGTCAGCAATATTCTCCATGTAGAGTTCAGCAATATCCCATAGAGAAAGCTTCTACATCTTTTGTTATGTTTATTGTTAGTAACTATTTTATGTTTCTGTCATGCTATAAGTTGTTATTCTAATTTCAATGTCTAATTGTTTGTTTCTAATATATAATGCAATGGATTTTTATATATTACCTTTGTATCTAGTGACCTTGCTAAATTCACTAGCATTTTTGTGTAAATTCCTGAGGACTTTTTACGTAAACAAATATGTTATCTGCCAAATGGGGATGTTTTGACATCTTTTAATTTGTAATGTGTTTTGTTTTTGTGCATTACTGCAGTGATTAACAGATGGAGGTGATATTGCTCCCCAGAGGACATTGGCAATTTCTCATTTCTTGGTTATAATGACTTAGAGGTTGCTATTGGTACACAGTTGATAGGGACAAGAGATACTGCTAAACATAGTACAGTAATTAGTTCTCTAAATATTACTGTATTTAGTATAATATTGAATAGAAGAGATGAGAACATACATTCTTACCTTGTTTCCATTCTTAGGCACGAAAGTGTTCAATTGCTTAATTTTTTACCATTAGGTACAATATGCAGTGGATATTTGATAGATGTCCTTTATTAAATATGGAAAGCTTTTTATTCTACTTTGAAAAGAGTTTTTATCGAAAATGTATGTTAATTTTGTCAAAGCCTTTCTCCTATCACTTGAGTTCATAATAGGATTTTTCTCCTACAATCTCTTAATATGGTGAATTACACTGATTGATTTCCAAATGTTAAACCAACTCTACTTATGTGATACTTCATTATTTTGAAAACATATTTCTGAATTTGATATTCTAATATTTATTTTAGTTGTAGTTGTTTCTTTAAAATGTAATTTCTATCTCTATTGGTATTCTTTATTTGGTGAAACATCATTCTCAAACTTTTCTTTAATTCTTTAGATACTGATTTCTTTTGTTCTTTAACCATATTTGTAATGGTTGCTTTAAAATCTTTCTTTCAAGTTTACACTGTCTGGGCGTCCTCTGGGACAGTTTTTACTGACTATTTCCCCGTGTATGGCCCATACTTCCTTTCACTTTGCATGTCTCATAATTTATTGTTGAAAACTGGACATTTTAAATAATATAACATGGATGCTCTGCTGGAGACATCCACCATGGGGTTTTTGCTGTAGCCGTTTTGTCTTGGTTTTGTTATTGTTGCTGTTAGCTTACTTTCCTTGACTAGTGTGTGTGTGTGCATATATATATATATATATATATTTTTTTTTTTTTTTTTGAGATGGAGTCTAGCTCTGTCACCCAGGCTAGAGTGCAATGGCACGATCTCGGCTCACTGCAACCTCTGCCTCCCCTGTTCAAGCAATTGTCCTGCCACCATGTCCCAAGTAACTGGGATTACAGGTGCCCACCACTGCACCTAGCTAATTTTTGGATTTTTGGTAGAGATAGGATTTCACCATCTAGGCCAGGCTGGTCTGGAACTCCTGACCTCGTGATCCACCCTCCTCGGCCTCCCAAGGTGCTGGGATTACAGGCATGAGCCACTGCGCCCGGCCGACTAGTGTGTATTCTTTCAGCTTAGCAGCCACTGAATTCTCAGCTCTGGAGCTTAGTGGTCAGCTAATGATTAGGTGGTTTCCTTAACTAGCTTGAACTAACACATTCTCTCTGCCTAGGGACTGCATTTGTTTGGGGTATTCTTTCAAATAGTGACAAGTCTGTGAGGTAAGGCTTTTTGGGGGAGCTCCAAACCTCTTCTGCCCCCACCGGTATTTGCTATGCTACTGTTTTTCATAACTGCTATAGTTGCAAAGCTGTTGGTTTTTAAGGCTATCATGGCGTTGGAGAGAGGGGGATGGGAATAAGGCAAGTTAGACTTCCGCAGAGCTCATAGTTTATACTGAAAATTGTCCACTTTTCCGGAATAAACACTACTTTGATTGTTGGAAGCCCTTGATTAATTCACAGAGACATGAAAAAGTTGATGTAAATAATTGTTTCATTGTTCTCACTGATTTTATGGAGAAGCAGATATTTGAAAGCCTTTACTCCATTATTCCAGTAGTGCTCCTTTCGTTTGTTCTTGAAGAATATTTTTGATGCTTATAGATTTCTGGGTTGAATTAAAAATTAACTTTGAAGATATTGTTTCGTTTTGCTTTGGCCTTCATAGCTTCTGATGATCATTCAGTAGAGTTCTGAATTATAGTTTTCAGGTTTGTAATTTTCTATGCCTTAAATTTTTTTCTCTTTAATTATTTTGCTAGCCATTGATTATGCTATGTCTAGGTACGGTTTTCTTCAAAGTTATCCAAATTGAATTTGGTTGAGATTCTTAAATTTGTGAATTTATGTTGATTACAAAATTTAGGAAGTTTTTGAGCATTATTTCTTAATATCTTTAATTTTTAGATATTATCTTTCTCTTCTCTTGTGAGACTCCGATTAACTCTTAGACCTCTTAAATTTGTCCCACTAATTATTGAGGATTTGTTAAAGAACATTTTTTCTCTCTTATAAGTGGAGAATTTCTACTTACTTGGCTTCTACTTCACTGACTCTCTTTTCAGTCATATTTGCTAAATTTTTCTATTTTTTTTTTATTTGGAGCAGATATTTTCTTACCTCACTTGCATGGTTATAACAGCCACTTTGAAGTTTTTGTCTGATAATTTCAACATTGGGATCAAAACAGGGTTGTCTACTTTGTCTTTCCCTTTGGAATGGGTTACATATTCTTGAATCATCATACATAAGTTATTTTAAATTGAATCCTTGATCCTGTAAATGTTATATCATAAATTCTGTATTCTCTTACATTCTGAAAAATAGTATTGATTGCTTTTAAGCAGTCAGTTAACTTGATTAGACTCATACTGAAGTTGAAGTTTCCTGTAGGGAATGAAGAGGTGAAATTTCAGATCTTAAGCCAATTCTTTAACCTTTAGCTGTATGCTGCTTTCATTTTATTACACACATCTGACTCAAGGGTCAGCTAGAGACTTAACCTGAGTTTATCAGAATTTGGGATTCCCTTCACTGATTCTATTTTAGTGTTTTCCTCTCACTGGCTAGTGGACCTAGTTGTCCTAGTTCCTTGTCCTCGGTCTTCTGATCAGAAAAATGGTGGATGGGCCCAACGCGGTGGCTCATGCCTGTAATCCTAACACTTTGGGAGGCTGAGGTGGGCAGATCACCTGAGGTCAGGAGTTTGAGACCAGCCTGACCAACATGGTGAAACCTCGTCTCTACTAAAAATATATATATATATGAAAAAAAAGGTAGCCGGGTGTGGTGGCAAACACCTGTAATCCCAGCTACTCCGGAGGTGGAGGCAGGAGAATTGCTTGAACCTTGGAGGCAGAGTTTGCAGTGAGCTGAGATTGCTCCACTGCACTCCAGCCTGGGCAACAAGAGCAAAACTCCATCTCAAAAACACGAAAAGGAAAGGAGAGGAGAGGGAAGGGGAGGGGAGGGGAAGGGAGGGGAGACGGTGGGGAGGGGAGGGGAGGGGAGGAGAGATGGTGGATGTTCTATCAGAATTTGCACTGCTCTGCACCCATCTGGCCACAGGGAAAAATTTACAGAAATCTCTATTTTGGCAGCTTGTTTCAAGTTTTGAACCTCATTTTATAATTTGTATTCTTTTGTTCAGTCTCCAGAGCTCTCAAGTAGCTGTGTTTTATATTCTGCCCAGAGTCTATAGCTGTTATTTGTAGGAGGATTGGTTTGTTATATACTTGCTTCTCCATGTAAGAGGTGGATCTCTTTGGCTTGATTTTGAATCTTGTTTCTCCTGAGATTAAAAATTAAATATGCACCTGTGTTCTCTTGTCTCCTTCCTACTTCTAGGACTCAGCTGTAACTTTGGTTGAGGGGCTCTGTTGAAGTCCCAGCCTGGAATGAGACTGGCGGTTTCGAGGATGTGTCAGTGCCCTGCTCTAGACAGCCTGGGTAAGGACAGCATCTTGGTCTGTGGATGAGAGAATAGGCCACCCGAATACTTTAGGCGGAATGTGAGCAGATTCTCTACTTTCAGCCTCTCACCCCTGGCTTTTCTATAAGATACCCCTTGTTTAGTCAGCGTCAGCATTTTATAGCCTGGGTCTCTTAATATTCTGCTTATGAACAATCTGAATGTAGGACGCACAGTCACGGTGGACTACTCTCTAAATAAGAGAAGCACTGCTGATAGCTTGAATCTGAAAACCTGGTGGAGCTCCTGATGGTTCCAAGAAATTAAATTCTAAATTCCTAAGCCTCAAGAAGGCCAGGCAGATCAAAAGAATATTTTCCTTTCCCTGCCTTTTCTCCTCTCACATTTGGGTTATAGACAATACAAGAAGCTTTGCCACGTCTCATTAGTAAGGTAGATCAATAATTGAAATGAATGTACTACCTCTAATGTAATAAAGTTAATAACTAACTTAAATTATTCAGTATTGATTCTCAATTTCCTTGTGTTTGACCATTTCCATATGAATGCTTGCTTCAAGGAAGTTAATATGGGCTCACAGCCAATTCAGAAGTATAGTTTTACACACACCCACATACAGTCATGCACACACCCACACACACACACACAAGCAGTCATGTGTCACTTAAGGATAGGAATATGTTCTGAAAAGTGCATCATTGGCTGTAGCTGATTTCTTCATTGCACAAACATTAGAGTGAACTTACGCAAACCTGGATGTTATAGCCTATGACGCAGCTAGACTATATGGTATAGCCTATTGTTCCCAGGCTAAAAATCTGTACAGGTTGTTACTGTACTAAATATTGTAGGCAACTGTAACGTAATAGTAAGTATTTGTGTATCTAAACCTATCTCAATACAGAAAAGGTGAAGTAAAAATACAGTATTATAACTTTATGGGACCATCTTCATGCATGTAGTCCATTGTTAAGCAAAACACCATTTTATGGTCCATGACTATTAATATTTTTAGATTAGTCTTTTAATGGTTCCTCAGAAAAGGATCTGATTATGGGGAAAAAATAATACACCTTTTCCTGCTTTGAGACTCTTGTTTTTTCAGAGGATAGATGTTTCAGAAAAAAAGCAGATGACAGTCTCACAATGGAAGTTCAGTGTCAAGAATGAGCAAGGTGGAAATGCTGCTTGTTTCTGAGCTGATCTGATGACATGTGTGAAAGATCTGTCAATAACATGATGCAAGAAGGATATGTACAGACTTACTGTTATTAGAGGAGATAAACTGCAGTAGGCATAAAGCCCAGTTTACTGACTTGTTACAGCAAGATATCAGCACACAAACCATGGGTATCTTAGCAAAACGAAGGAAGGATGGGTTTATTGCAGGGACTGGACTTATGCTGGTAGATTTCGGGAAAAGCTTAAAGAAGCAAGGATTGGCTCTGGGTTGGATGTTGCAGGAAGCAGATGCAATTTGATAACAGAAGTATATGTCTCCCTTTCGAATTTGTTACAGTTTTTTTTTTTTTACAAATACTATCTACATAACATAAAATTCAGCCATTTAAAGTGCACAATTCAATGGTTTTTAGTATACTCAAAGTGAGAGACTGAGTATACATATGAACAAGGGCCAGACTATATATAAAAATAAACTGTGACCCACAGTCTGTAGCAGCCAGTACAGCATACCAACCCTTTATCTACAATAACCTGCCCAGGAAGCCAATCTACTCTCTGTGTCAAATTTGTAGGAAGTAAGGTCATTTTCTCTGGTAAACAATCCAGGAAACCAATTACTAATCCCAATAAAGATCAGCCCCAAATGGCCAGGATTTGATTAATAACTTCCAGCTTCACTAATTTTTGCTCTCACTTTCAATTCAGGACCAGGAAGCCAAATATGTACCCCTAAACAATCACATAGCAGGCTTTCTGTGTTAGCCTGCCAGCAGCTCTCCAGGCCAGCAGCCTCCAGTCAGGGTGCACCTGCTGCTTGGCCTTTTGAGAGTCTGCCAAACACAAGTGCTGGTGGCCGACTCCCTGGCTGTAGCAAGCTCTGGATAAATAGCCAGTTGGTTTTCATTTATTTCCACAACAGACATGTGCATCCATCACCACAATCAATGTTAGAAAGTTTTCATTGCCTCCAAAAGAAACTCTGTACCCTGTAGTTATTACTTTCACACCCTCATCTCTCTCCAAGTTCTAAGCAACCACTAATCTACTTTCTGTCTCTAGCTTTTCCTATTCTGGACTTTCCAAGTTCATTTCCACCTCTACTACCATTCACAAACCTGTAGATGCCTGAGCACAGCCATTTGTTTTGTTTTTGGTTTTGTTCAAATGTCCCTTTTCAATGGAGATTTAATAAAGTGAGTTTGACTTTGTTCACTTATTGGTTCTACTGTAATGTGAGTGGACTCATATAGTATGTGGCCTTTTGTGTCTGGCTTCTTTCACTCCGCATGTTTTCAAGGTTCATCAATGCAGTAGCATATGTCATTTCACACGGTTTTTATGGCTGGGCAATATTTCATTTTGTGAATATACCACATTTTGTTTATCCATTCATTTTTTTTTCTTTTTTTTTTTTTTTTTTTTTTGAGATGGAGTCTTGCTCTGTCGCCCAGGCTGGAGTGCAGTGGCACAATCTCGGCTCACTGCAAACTCTGCCTCCCGGGTTCATGTCATTCTCCTGCCTCAGCTTCCCGAATAGCTGGGACTACAGGCGCCCGCCACCACACCTGGCTAATTTTTTGTATTTTTTAGTAGAGACGGGGTTTCACCATGTTAGCCAGGATGGTCTCGATCTCCTGACCTCATGATCCGCCCACCTCGGCCTTCCAGAGTGCTGGGATTACAGGTGTGAGCCACCGCGCCTGGCCCCCATTCATCTTTTAATAAACATTTGAGTTGTTTCCATCTGTGGGCTATACGGCTAATGCTGCTATCTGAACAATTTTCATTCAGGAGCCAGAACAAGTGAAGTGGAGCTAGAGTTGAAATTGGTAAAGAAGCAATAGTCACTTCTGTCAGCAGGGAGAAAGGGGTTTTTGGTTACTTCCTGGTGATACAGCATCCTAGCCTGTTCCTTGTTCAGAGTTGAATATGGAGTGGCCTTATTTTTCTCTTCACCTAGTGACATTGTCTGTTATTGTTTGGATGGTTCTTGTTCATTAAGGGATACTACAGCCTAGGTCCTAGGAGCCAGATTCAGAGTGGGTTATCTATTTTCTTTGTTGTTCTCAGAGGTAAACTGTCTCACAAACATGATATCTGAAAAAATAGGTAAAATAAATATGGATGATTGATATGGTTTAGATCTTTGTCATCTCCAGATTTCACATTGAAATAAGATTCCCAATGTTGGAGGTGGGGTCTGGTGACTGGATCATGGGGATGGATCCCTTGTGAATGGTTTAGCACCATCCCACTGGTGATGAGGGAGTGCTTGCTTGGTTAGTTTATGGGATATCTGGTTGTTTAGAAGAGTCTGGGACCTCTCCCTTCTCACTCTTGCTTCTTCTCCTGCTGTGTGAGATGCTGGCTCCTGTTTCACCTTGTACCATAATTGTAGGCTTCTTGAGGCCCTCACCAGAAACTGATCAGATGCCATTAGCACGCTTCTGGTAGAGCTGTAGAACCATGAGCCACTTAAATTTCTTTATGCATTTCCCAGCTTCAGGTATCCCTCGATAGTAACACAATTGGGCTAACACACACGATATACCAGAAAAGATGCCAGTGAAAAATGAACACAGAAGCTTCATTGTGACACAAATAGCACAAGCTTTGTTTGATTCTGAAGGACATAACTAGCACTAGTAAGTTGTAGGTAGACCAAGTTCAGCTTAGTGCCAGGCAGTCCTGTTTAAACACCTTAACTGCCTGAAAATGGACTTGGCTGCCCAGGAAAAAAAAGAATTTCTTACCTCTAGATGTGTTTGAGTGGAAACTGGCTTTCTGCTTGGTGATTATGTAACGGGAATTCAGGAAAATGGTAGAACCTTACCTCAAGAGCTCTTCAAAGACTGACTGATTTTGAGTGTGTGCTGATGTCACGCCTCAAGTGCCGTCCACCTGTAAGTTATTCTCCCCTTTGTTATCCCTCACAGGGGAGAGGCAGCCTTTGTGATCTCTTCCTGGCTTAGACCGTGAAGATTTAAAGCTAAAGGGAATAGAACCACTCCTCATTTTTGTGCATGAATAGATGGTTTTCTGAATATTTTCTGGCACATGTTAGAAGATGTTAAAGGAGAAACACAACGATAAAGCACTAGAGAGAAGCTAGGAAACCTCTGAGCACCCCTGTCTGCCTGGAGCAGCTGTTTTCTAGAGCAGCTGTTCAAAACAAGCTGCTGAGGGTTATCACTTTATCTGATTTCTATCATTTTCACCTCGACTACCATTCACAAACCTGCAGACACCTGAGCACAGCCTTTTGTTTTGTTTTTGTTTTTGTTCCAATGTCCTTTTTAGATGGAGATTTAATAAAGAGAGTTTGACTTTGTTCACTTATTGGTTCTTCTACAAGACTGAACCAATCCATGATCCACTTCATGAATGAATGTTTCAGATCTTGCAGTTTCCACAAAGAAGTACAAGCATGGCAAAATTTAAAAAATAGATAATCCATGTCAGTGAGCAATTATTTACTCATTCATATATTATAACTCAGCTATCCCCACTCACACCCCCAGTCCCTGCCTTCTAACAAAATTAATTTTTGTTCCTTATATTTAAAACTATTATTTCACCTCCTTTTAAACAGTGATTTTTGAGGGACACTGACTATAGGGACTCTGAAAAATCTAGAATGGCTCTTTATTATCTTCTGAATAATAACAAACATTTTCTCTTATTACAGTAATTTTAGGTTCCCTATAATCAGATACCAAATTGTTTTTGTACACTAATAATGATGACAATGATGATGATAATAACAAAATTTACTGAATATTTTCCATGTTTCAAGCATTTTGTGAAGCTCTTTACCAGGGTTATCTAATCTTAGCTCCATGTCACATCTCTGAATCAGCAAAGTTTTGTTGATCTACTTTACAGATGAGGAAACTGAGGCTCAGAGAAGTTATATAACAATTTGTCCAAGAATACACAGTGATTCAGTGGTATATTTATATACAAATCCAGATATGATTCTAAAGTTTATTCTTTTATTTTGTTTGTATCATGCCTTACTTACAATCCTTTCAGGAATCTTCTCCTCCAATGCATGACTTGCTCTCCCTAAAATTATATGCTTTCTTTTTTCTGTTTCTGTTCATGCTCTGTCTATTGTCTCTTCTCCAGTCTATTAAGGAGTTCCTGTTTCAATTAGTTCACTAGGAATGCATCTAGGCAAATGGTCTGTCTAGGAAAGGAATCTCAGCAATTGCCTGGAACAATCTCTGAAGCATAATTCATGGAAACCTATGTGGTTGAGAAAACGTATGTGCAGAGCTCCAACAAAAGTAATTGGATACAGCAACAATTAAGGAAAAGAAGTTGCCTTCACAATGGACAAGAACTAATATTTACAAAATGCTTACCCTGATCTGAGTGACTTAATAGTCATAGTAATCCCATGACAGAGGAAACCATGTGCAGCAGTTAATCTGTAAGATGGTTCCTACCAACTAATATTTATGCCCTTATGAAATCTTGTCTTTTGATTTTAGATGAAACCTATGACTTGCCTGTAACCCACAGACTATGGCAAAGGTAATGCAATGTCTTCTGTGATTAAGTGACATAAGATTGTGGCTTCTGTTTTGCTAGTCAACTCACTGGTGCCTTCCTGGCTTTTGTACTTCGATGAAGTAAGCTGCCTTGTTAGAGAGGCCAAGTGTCCAGGAAAGGAGAGTGGCTTCTCACCCAGGGTCAGGTGGGAATCGAGGCCCTATGTCTAAAGCCCTTAAATAACTGTATGCTCAAGATGGCTAATTAGAAGCAGCTGTGGTCTGCAGCACTCACAGAAAAGAATGAAAAGGGATGAGTGAATTCAGTACCTTCAACTGAAATATCCAGGTTCTCACATTAGGACTGACTAGGAAAATAACTCAACCCATGAAGAATGAAAAGCTGTGTGGAGTCTCAGCTGAGCTCCATGCCACTCCCAGGTGGGCCATTATCCTTCCTTGGCATGGAGCCAAAGGAACCCCTACCACCAGCCAAGGGAAGCGGTGAGTGATTGTGTGACCCTGCCCAGGAAAACATGCTTCTCCCATGGGTCTTTGCAACTCACAGATCAAGAGATTTCCTCACAAGCCCATGCCACCAGGGCCTTGGGTTGGTGAGGAGCTGTGTGGAGTCTCAGCTGAGCAGCTGCTTGGGCACCTATCAAAACCCAGGTGTTTTACATGCTCCACCCTTATGATCCTGGACAAGATGGGAAGTCCATCTGTACATATCCTTCAGAAGGGGACTGAATCCAGGGAGCAAAGCAGCATCATTCTGCGGGCCCCACTTCCACAAAACATCACAAGCTAAGGCCCACTGGCTTAGAATCCCAGCCAGCCAATGGCAGTGGGTTGCAGTCTGCCTGAGATGGGTCCGAGTTTCCAGGAGAAGGGGTGGCCACCATCTCTGTGGTTCAGTAGATTCAGCCACTCCAACCTGCTGGCTGTGGAGAATACAGATGGTCCAGATGAGAAACAGTCTTCCATGACATAACACAGTTGCCTTTCCAAATCGTGGCAAGACTACTTCTTTAAGTGGGACCCCAAATCCATTCTTCCTCACTGGGTGGGACTTTTCTGTGGGGGCTTCAGCCACTCCAGCAAGGGTTCTACCCACAGAACTCTGATGTTTTCCTGGAACAGAGCTTCCCAGGGAGGGACAGCTGCCATCTCTTTGGTTCGGTAGACTCAGACTGTCTGAATGAGGAAGGGTCCTCCACCAATGCAGCACGCTTTGCTCTACTAAAAAGCAGCTAGATGGTGTCTCTAGAGAGGTTCCTGATCACATTCCTCCTGACTGGGTGAGACCACCCAATGGAGGTCTCCAGCCACCTCCTACAGGTGTGTGAGGGCCGGCAACAGGTCAGTATCTCCCCGGAACAGAGCTTCCAGAGGAAGGAACTGGCTGCCATCTTTGCTGTTTCACAGCGTTTACTGGTAATACCTCCAGGTACGAGACACCAAGGCAACTGAGATCTGAAGTGAACCCCCAGAAAACCACAGCAGCCCTACAGTAGAGTGGCCTGACTGTTAAAAGAAAACAAATAGAAAACAACATCAACAAAAAAGACGCCACAAAAACCTCATTCAAATGCCAGCAACCTCAAAGATCGAAGGTAGATAAGCCCACAAACATGAGAAGAAATCAATGCAAAAATAATGCTGTAAACAGATTCTCCAAGGATGAAATGAAAGAAAAAATATTAAGGGCAGCCAGAGAGAAAGGCCAAATCATACACACAGGGAAACTCATCAGACTAACAACACACCTTGCAGCAGAAACCCTACAAGCCAGAAGAGATTGGTGGCCAATATTCAACATCTTAGAGAAAAGAATTTCCAACCGAGAATTTCATATGCAGCCAAACTAAACTTCATAAGCAGATGAGAAGTAACATCATTTTCAGACAAGCATATGTTTAGGGAATTCGTTGCCACCAGGCCTGTCTTGCTCCTGTGTGCTCCTGCGTGCCACCAGCCCTGTGTGCTTCTGAAAGCAGCACTAAATATGGAAAGGAAAAATGGTTATCAGCCACTACAAAAACATATTGAAGTACAGGACAAGCTAGTGACACTGTGAGGCAACCACATAAACAAGTCTGCAAAATAACCAGCTAGCATCATGATGACAGCATCAAATTCACACAAACAATACTAACCTTAAATGTAAATGGACTAAATGCCCCAGTGAAAAGACACAGAATGGCAAGCTGAATAAAGAGCCAAGACCCATTGATATGCTATCTTCAAGAGACCCATTTCATGTGCAAAGATGCACATAGGCTCAAAATAAAGGGATGAAGGAAAATTTACCAAGCAAATGAAAAACAGAAAAGAAGGGGTTACAATTCTATTTTCTGACAAAACAGTCATTAAACCAACAAAAATGTTAAAAAGATAAAGAAAGGCATTACATAATGGTAAAGGGTTCAATTCAACAAGACAAGCTAACTATTCTAAATATGTATGTACCCAATACAGGAGCGCTAAGATTCATAAAGGAAGTTCTTAGAGACCTATGAAGAGACTTAGACTCCCACACAATAAAAGTGGGAGATTTTTACACCTCACTGACTATATTAGACAGATCATTAAGACAGAAAATTAACAAAGCAATTCAGGAGCTGAACTCAGCTCTGCATCAAGTGGATCTGATAGATATCTACAGAACTCTTCACCCAAATTCAACAGAATATAAATTGTTCTTATTGCCACATGGCACTTACTGTAAAATTGATCACATAATCAAAAGTAAAACACTTTTCAGGAAATGCAAAATAACTGAATTCATAACAAACAATCTCTTAGACCACAGTTCAATCAAATTAGAACCCAAGATTAAGAAATTTACTCAAAACCACACAAGTACATGGAAATAGAACAACCTGTTCCTGAATGACTCTTGGGTAAAAAATGAAATTAAGGCAGAAATCAAGAAGTTATTTGAAGCTAATGAGAGACAATGTACCTGAATCTCTGGGATGCAGCTAAAGCAGAGTTAAGGAAATTTATAGCACTAAATGCCCACATCAAAAACCTAGAAGGATCTCAAGTTAACAATGTAACATCTCAACTAAAAGAACTAGAGAACCAAGAGCAAACAAGCCCAAAGCTTCCAGGAGACAATAAATAGCCAAGGTCAGAGCTGAACTGAAAGAGATAAAGACACAAAAAACCCTTCAAAAATCAGTGAATCCAGGAGCTGTTTTTTTTGAAAAAAAAAATTAATAAAATATATAGACCCCTAGCTAGACTAATAAAGAAAAAAAGAGAGAAGATCAATATACACAATCAGAAATAATAAGGGGGATATCCCTACTGACCCCATGGAAATACAAACAATACTACAAACACCTCTATGACATAAACTAGAAAAGCTAGAAGAAATGAATAAATTCCTGGACACATACACTCTCCCAAAACTGAACCAGGAAGAAATTGAATTCCTGAACGATCAATATCAAGCTCCGAAATTGAGGCAGTAATAAATAGCCAACCAACCAAAAAAAAAAAAAAAAGCCAAGACCAGATGGATTCACAACTGAATTATACCAGAGGTATGAAGAAAAGCTGATATCATTTCCACTGAGAATATTTCAAGAAATTGAAAAGGAGACTCTCTTCCCTAACTCATTCTATGAGGCCAGCATCGTCCTAATACCAAAACCTGACAGAGATACAACAAAGAAAACTTCAGGCCAATATCCTTGATGAACATTGATGCAAAAATCCTCCTCAATAAAATACTGGCAAACTGAATTCAGCAGCAGCATATCAAAACGTTTATTCAACATTAGGAAGATGGCTTCATCTCTAGGATGCAACAGTGGTTCAACATAAGCAAATAAATAAACGTGATTCATCACATAAACAGAACTAAAGACAAAAATCTTATCTCAAGAGATGCAAAAAAAACCCCTTAGATCAAATTTAACATCCTTCATGTTAACAACTCTCAATAAACTAGGTATTTAAGGAACATACCTCAAAATAGTAAAAGCCATATATGACAAACCCACAGCCAATATCATAGTGAATGGGAAAAAGCTAGAAGCATTGCCTTTGAAAACCAGCACAAGACAAAGAAGGCCTCTTTCACCACTCCTATTCAACATAGTATTGGAAGTTCTGGCCAGGAAAATAATGCAGCAGAAAGAAATAAAGCATATTCAAATAGGAAAGGAGGAAGTCAAATTATCTTTATTTGCAGAAGATATGATCCTATATCTGGAAAACCCCATTGTCTCAGCTGAAAAGCTTCTTAAGTTGATAAGCAACTTCAGCAAAGTCTCGGGATATAAAACCAATGTGCAAAAATCACCAGCATTCCTGTACACCAATAGGGAACCAGGGAGCCAAATCATGAATGAACTCTCATTCACAATTGCTACAAAAGAATAAAATACCTAGGAATACAGCCAACGAGGAATGTGAAGGACCTCTTCAAGGAGAAATACAAACCACTGCTCAAAGAAATCACAGAGGAAACAAACAAATGGAGACACTTTCCATGCTCATAGATAAGAAGAATCAGTATTGTGAAAATGGCCAGTCTATCCAAAGTAGTTTATGGATTCAATGCTATTCCCATTAAACTACCATTAACATTCTTTACAGAACCAGAAAAAACTAGTTTAAAATTCACATGGAACCAAAAAAGAGCCCACATAGCCAGGCAATCTTAAGCAAAAAGAAAAAAGCTGGAGGCATCATGCTACCCTACTTCAAACTATACTACAAGGCAACAGTAACCAGAACACCATGGTACTGGTACAACAACAGACATGTCGACCAATGGAACAGAATAGAGAACTCAGAAATAGGACCACTCACCTATGACCATCTATGACCAACTCAGAAATAAGACCACATGTCTTTGAAAAATGTGACCCAAAAAAAAAAAAAAAAAGCAATGGGGAAAGTAGTTTCTATTTAATAAATGTTGCTGGGAGTGCTGGCTAGCCATATAAAGAAAAATGAAACTGGACCCTTTCCTTTCACTGTATACAAAAATTAACTGAAAGTGAATTAAACACTTAAGTGTAAAACCCCAAACCATAAAAACCTTAGAAGAAAATCTAGCCAATACCATTCAGGACATAGGCACAGGCAAAGATTTCATGATGAAAACACCAAAAAACAATTGTAACAAAAGCAAAAATTGGTAAATGGGATCTAATGAAACTAAAGAGCTTCTGTATGAAAAAGAAACTATCATCAGTGTGAACAGACAACTACCAGAATGGGAGAAAATTTTTGCAATCTATCCATCTGACAAAAGTCTAATATCCAGGGTCTACAAGAGACTTAAACAAGTTTACAAGAAAAAAACAAACAACCCTATTAAAAAGTGAGCAAAGGACATGGACAGACAATTCTCAATAAACAATTCTCAACAAACATATGAACAAAAAGCTCAATATCCTTGATAATTAGAGAAATGCAAATCAATACCACAATGAGATACTGTCTCATGTCAGTCAGAATGATGATTATTAAAAAGTCAAAAAGCAACAGATGCTGGCAAGGTTGCCGAGAAACAGGAATGCTTTTACCCTGTTGGTGGGAGTACAGATTAGTTCATCCACAGTGGAAGACATTGTGGCGATTCCTCAAAGACCTAGAGGCAGAAATACCATTTGATCCAGAAATCCCATTACTGGGTGTACACCCCAAAGAATATAAGTCATTCTATTATAAAGATACATGTACATATATGTTCATTGCAGCACTATTCACAATAGCAAAGACATGAAATCAACCTAATTGGCTGTCAATGATAGACTGGATAAAGAAAATATGGTATGTATACACCATGGAATACTATGCAGCCATAAAAATGAATAAGACCATGTCCTTTGCAGGGACATGGATAGAGTTGGAAGCCATTATCCTCTGCAAACGACTGCAGAAACAGAAAACCAAACACTACATGTTATTACTTGTAAGTAGGAGCTGAATGATGGAAACACATGGTCGCAGAAAGGGAAACAACACACGCTGGGGCCTGTCAGGGTGTTGCAGGGAGAGGAGGAACATCAAGAAGAATAGCTAATGGATGCTAGGCTTAATACCTAGGTGATGGGAGGATCTGTGTGGCAAACACAGATTACATACTTACTATGTAACAAACCTTCACATCCTACACATGTACCTCTGAACTTAAAATAAAATTCAAAGAAAAAACCAAAAACCTGAAGTCTGCAACAGCCACAAGGGCTGAAATAAACCCTTCTTCACTCTAGCTTTCAGATGACACTCCAACCCAGGCTGGCACCTTGGGACCTTGGAGAGTCCAGGTTTCAGGTTCACGTGTGTTGACTCCAAGTACTCTGAGCTTTTTTGCCCTTTCTTTTCTTTTTGCCATTATAGATTTCTTCCTGTTATTTGTAACAGATTTCTACTGAATTCCTTAATATCTTCAAGGATCCTCTTCAGATGTAAGCACATAATAATTATATATTCTGTTGCTTTGAAGAGCAGCTGAGGTGTAAAAGGAGAAAGACAGGGTTATTTACTTTCCCTTCAACATGCTCAAATGCCACAATGAAGTTGAAGGAAGAAAGAGGACCAGACTAATACTGCTGTGGATTTATTTTATTTAAAACGATTGTCATGATCTCTTTAGTCATAGGTCACCCGATTTATTCCCTCAAGAAGGTGTTTGCCAAATACATCAGCAGAGATGATTTTTAAAGAAACTTGTATTTGGAGACAGTAAAATAAATATTTATCAGACTGGGACATTTGACTGACATTGAGTTCAAACTTTTGCCCTCTGTGTTTACTGATATTTATTGTTCCTCTTCTCTAGTGCTGTACTTGGTTAAGCTAAACCAGGAAACAATAAACAATTTATTTTAGCACTGAGCAAATTTCATTTCCACGGCCTTCTACAGGTTTGCTTGTCTCGTTGCAACCTTGAGTGGAAGAATATATTTCCAGTTATCAAGTCAGGATGTGATTACTTTCTCAAGGCAAAAGCGCAATCACAATGTCATGTAATTTGAACACATGAGCTTTGGAAACATTTTACTGGCTTATGTTTTCCTGCTTCTTAAAAAAAATAAATTAACATACGTGCAACTCAGTTATAAAAATGCACTTTTGTATGTATGTTTAATTATGATGAATTGAAAAATATTTAATCATGACACTTAATATCAAATTTAAATATCATTAATCTCAGAGGGTGCTAAAGAGTATGCCCTTCTCTGCAAGCATGATGCTTCCCACAAGTATGAAATTCTCATGAAATTATTATTCCTTTTCCTTCTTCTAATGGTCTGTGCATCTGTTTCATCCCAAGAACTACTGTTATTAAGGATGACAGGTCTTAGGCAGATTCACAAAAAATCCTTTTGTGTCTGCCCTGACAGTGAACATTTCCTTTGAATTAACCATTGCCCAGGGCACTTCATGTTGAAGAACCTAATCAATTTGCAGTAGGTGTTAATGCCTACTATAAAATTTCATTAGATAGGAGTGGAGAGTGAAGTTAGACTAGTCTAGTTGAACCAAAAAGGGAAAAATAAAATTCAAGGATGCATTTCCTTCCAGCTCTGAGAATCATTTTTCAGTTCTTTAAGTTGGAATACGACAAATAAATCCTAAATATTAGCCAAAAAAGTGAAGTTTTCCCTCCAAAAGTATTAAAGTAGGTGGTAAATACAATGGTTGTTTTTGGTATTGTAGTTTATTTTTTACCTGAAATCTGCCAGAAATAGCATTCTACAGGTGCCACAAGTCTATACTCCAACAGGTATATTGCTGTCACAGGCATATATGCTCCAACATAGATTTTACAAATATAATTTAACCTGAAATACAAACATTGCTCTATGATCTTTTACTTTCTATTGCACTTTTAATCTAAGTCCAGTTTTGCTTGGATCCATCTTTGCCTTGGATTTGGGAGAAGACAACACACCTATACTGCATTGGCAAACTGCAGAGTAAGTAGCCAAGTCTCCCAGCATTGGAAGAACATTGATGGATCACCAAACACTGTTGCCACTACCACTGAGAACACATTGTGTGTCTTATTTTCCAAGGAAACACTAACTTGCCAACTGATTGACATCTTTCTTTGGGGCAGTTGAATTTGTTTGGTTAATATTTATCTATTCAAAGGAGTTCATTTTTTAAACAGTTAAACTTGTCACTGAATATCTGAATTAACACTTCGCATTGTGTTTGTTTTTCAGTTATTAGGCTGAACCTTAATGCCTGAGGGCCCTCCCTCTAGCCCACCCTCTGTTTACCCTACTGTTATGTTAATGTTGATGAAGAGGCCATCTCATCTTATTGATTCTGTTCTCCCTGGCTTCCTCCCTGTCAGGATATAGCACAGATGGGAGTCCTCAACTCATTAGAGGCAGCCACTTTAACACTGACCCCATCAATCTCCTCTACACATTAGAGACACCTAAAGATTTTCTACCTCAGAGACTTTATCTTTATGGTTTTGCTATTGTGTGTGCACCCAGGTGAGAAGCTCTAAGCTAGCTAGGCAGAACTAGGGAAGGGGATTTGTTATTGTGGAATGAATAGGAAAGCTGGGGGGCATTTCACTGAGAATCCAAAAGTAGATTAGATTTACAACCTGCCTGCAGTTATTTAAACACATACACACACAGCTCATACAGATTGATCTTCTTGCGAATGCAACAAGGTTAGTGGTTTGTCTTCTGAAAAGAGGAGCCAAGATTGACGGAAAGCCCATTACTTCCAAATTTAATCACCTCAAGGCAATTAAAGCAATTTTGTGTTTTCTACTTTAGTGCTCCCCTGAAACGACAGCATCTGGACAACTTTAATTACCGTTTCAATTCAGTAAAATGAATGAAAAAGGCAAGTTTGGGACTAGCCATGGCTCTTTTCCCTACTGGATTTCTGATTTCTGAGCTGCAGGGTTCCGGTTTATTTTCTGTCGGTGCTAGGTGAAGTGACTACACCCTTGAGGCTGCCTGTGCTCCCAAAAAGTGTGGGGATAAAAACTCGGAAGAAGATCACCCATGAGAAAGCTGAAATGATGGGTATTTAAATGTTTAATGTACACAGAGTTGATGATCTCTGCAGGTTGCCTCCCTGATGTAAATCTTGACAGCATCACTTGAGTTGGCTCTTTCAGGTCCTCCTTACAGTCTGTCTCAGAACTGTTTGAAAAGTAGTGCCTGCAACCAGACCTCAGAAGACACTACCTGGTATTAGTAAGAAACTAGGTCACTGGAATGCCCATCATGGACTGGGGGCTGCCATCCAAACAATCCTATGTTGAGTGAGCACAGCAGCAATTTATCATATACTGGAAATAGTATATTACGGATCATGTCCAACCAAGTACAGGGGGCACAAGGAAGTGACAGAAATAGGTAGCTTAGCTATCCACACACAGCCTCTGTTGTACTGACCCTTCTCCCTCAGTTCTCATCTATGGGAGATCCCATGTAGCCATCTAATAGAGGCTTTAAAATGTCATGCTTAGTTCACAAATAAATGTTTTAGTGTGAGCAAAAACCAGATTGCTGCTACATGACATCCCTACTAGAGTAGCTTTGAGAGTCCTGGATGAGGTCCATACTTCCAATGGGCAGAATTCTGAGCAGTAAACCTGGTGATCAACTTGATGTGGAGAGAGGACAGTCCCTAGGTAAGGATTTACAGACTCCCAGGAAATGGCAAGTGGTTTGACTTGCTGTTCAGGGAACGGCAAGGGAGCAGTGAACGACTGTATTTGCTTTTGTACAAAGGATGCACCCAGGCCAAACTATGACATATGAAATATAATAGAGTTTTGAATATTTTCTAGGTAAAATTGAGAAGTGTTAATATCTTAGATTGCTTAATAAGCTTGTAACACTCATATTCTGACATTTTTTCTTCCCAACCCCCGCTTTCCACACTGTCGTTTTTCCTCTCTTTTCGAGTTTCCCCCATTCATATCTCCCACAAGTACTCTTGGCTTCTAAATGTTGCTCTCACCTTCCAATTACTGATGTATTTTCTTTATTTTTTTTTTTTTTTTGACAGAGTCTCTCTTAGTCAGCCAGGCTGGAGTACAGTGGCGTGCTCTCAGCTCACTTCAACCTCTGCCTCCCAGGTTCAAGTGATTCTGGTGCCTCAGCTTCCAGAGTAGCTGGGATTCCAGTTGTGCACCACCCAGCCCGTCTAATTTTTGTATTTTTAGTAGAGGTGGGATTTTGCCATGTTGACCAGTCTGGTCTCGAACTCTTGGCCTCAAGTGATCCACCTGCCTTCGGCTCCCAAAGTGCTGGGATTACAAGTGTGAGCCACTGTGCTCGGCCTTCCTTTTTTTTTTAATTTTTAATTTTAATTTTTAATTTTTATTTTTTATGAGACAGAGTTTCAGTCTTATTACCCAGCTTGGAGTACAATGGCACAATCTTGGCTCACTGCAACCTCCACCTCCCCGGTTCAAGTGATTCTACTCACCCAGCCTCCCGAGTACCTGGGATTACAGGCGCCTGCCACCATGCCCGGCTAGCTCTTGTATTTTTAGTAGAGACCGAGTTTCACCCTGTGGCCCAGGCTGGTCTTGAACTCCTGACCTCAGGTGATCTGACCGTCTTGGCCTCCCAAAGTGCTGGGATTATGGGCTTGAGCCACCGCACCCAGTCCTTCCTTTAAATTTTTAATGGAAAACAATCTATACAAAAATAGAGGGAATATTATAATGAATCCTATATACATGAAATTGCACCTCTTAGCTTCAAATGTTATTATGACAAGTCTTGTTTAATTTATAAACTTATTCACTTCCCAGCTCATGCCAGCATCTTCTGATTAAATCCAAATATCATTTTATTTATAAGAATTTCAGTGTTTCTCTAAAGAATTATTTTAAAAAGATAACTACAATATCATCGTCATACCACAATAACAATAACAATAACAAAGACAAACAATAACTCGTCATTATCATCAAATATTCATTACTTAGTATTCAAAGTGCCCTGAGTGCCTTACAAGTATGTAAATTTTATCTTAATAAAGATCTAAATACACTCCATATATTGCAATTAATTAATGTGTTGTGATAAAGTTTTTGCTCTTTGAGAAAGCTTACATTTTTGTTCTAATGTTTCCATTTATATTAATACCCTGGTTGAAACTATTCTTCTCTTCCCTTGTGGCAACAGCCTATGGGTTCCACACTAAGATCAATATTGATATTAATTAAGATTAATTAATTAAGATTAATATTGATATTAAGATTTCCTCTCTTTTCTCTCCTCTTCTCCCTTCTTCTTCCCTAAACTCTTCTAAACCCCTCTAAGCCACGATCTTCCTTCTTGGCAATGCCCTGTCATTAGGGCCTTACTCAGCTTTTATCCAGTCCTATTAAAACGTGCAAGTTCTATATCCTGCTTCTTTTGGTCCTTTTTATTTTAACGTAATTTCTACTTTTTTTTGTGACAGGGTTTCACTCTGTCACGCAGCCTGGAGTGCAGTGGTGCAATCATGGCTCGCTGCAGCCTTGACCCCCGGGCTCAAGGGATCCTCCTGCCTTGGCCTCCCGAGTAGTGGGGAATACAGACATAAGCCACCAAGACCGGCTAATTTTTTTAGTATTTGGAGAGATAGGGTCTCACTATGTTGCCCAAGCTAGTCTCGAACTCTTTGGCTCCAGTAATTCTCCTGCCTCAGCCTCTCAAAGTACTGAGATTATAGATGTAAGCCACTGTGCCTGGCCTGGTCCTTTATTCTAATTTCAAAGTTAATACCCAGTTAATCCCTCAGAAGACACAATTATGGCTCCATAAACAGTGTTTAAGCATAACATCTTAAGCTGGTACTTCTCAAACTAGAGTATGACTGGTTAATGCACGCTAATGGAGTCATAGGATAAATAAGTTTCATTTTCATGAAGTGTTAAATTTACTTTGTGATGAGCAATTTTGAAAAATGATATATATTTTAATATATTTATTGTTTCTTATTTATGACTAGGTTATAGAGAATCATCTTCAATTTATGCTAAATTTTAAGGTTAATTATGAAATGGAAAAGAAATTTTAGGCTGTTAGTAGACATAGTTGCATTCTTTTGTGCCATTAGCTGTGTTTTTATTGAGAACTTTGTCTTAAACCCAAAGGGTGACTCTAACTATGAGAATTTCTTTCTTGATGGTTTGCTAGTATAAAGAACTTCTGGCATTCAGAGCTTTCTGATGACCTTCAAATCACAGGAGATATATATTCTGTTTATTTCATGTGTGATTAAACTCAAAAGAAGTGTTGACCACATCCAACACAGTTGAAAAACATGTATTCATGTGACTATGAATTCAAACCTTTCCGCTTCTAACAGTTTAGCTAAAGAATGCAAACTATTGGAAAATATTTCCCTTGTGACCACTTTATAACTTTATGTATACATCAAAATTGCATTTAGTTGTTAAAATTAATGAGATTTTAGCTGGACAAGGCAGGTTATTCTTTGCTCTCTGACATTTAAAGAACTTAGTTTAGATTCAGAAAGTACTTTGGCTTCCTTTGAAGCCACATCCTAAGTCAGTAGCCTGCCACGCTGGTTTCTACTCAGATATGTCTACATATTATTTATTTTTATATCTTTAAGCCTCTTCTAGTCTCTCTGTTTTGAATTCCTAGACATTCTTAGGCAAGTGGAAAAATTCAAGTAGTCCAGAGTCCAAAGTCACTTTCTCTGTGTAGAATTCCTTAGTATACCGTAAAAGGAATTGATTGCCACCTGCCTATCCCACGCTTCCTTTAGAAGTTGTTCATACTGCTGGGCATGCTACTGTATGTGCTCTGGAGTTAGGCCTGCATTCCCATCTCTGTGTGATCACTTGCTAGATGCTTGATATTGAGCCAGTTACACGATCTTTCTAGATCTCTGTTTCCTTATCTGTGAAATGGGGATGATAAAGCTGCTTACCTTATAATATTGTTGTGAGGGCTAAATGAGACAATGTATAGAGACTGCCTATTCTAGTTCCGGACACATAATATGTACATGGTGTTAGTGCTGTTGTTTTTGTAATTATTATTACTACACTGGGATGTAGTATTCCTTTAGCATCCATTGCTTATTCAATTTATCATAATCATTATCCAACACATAGTCCTGCACATTTTTGGTTAGTTGCTCTTCAGTAGATTTTTGCCAAATAAATTATTTAACAAATAACTCCATTGCCAGTTATCACTGTTCTATTCAACTTAGTGCATCATGCTACTAAAATAATTTTCTTAGGAGATCATACCTTTTGCAATAACGTGGTTAAAACTGAAAGACATTATGCTAAGTAAAATAAGTCAGACACAAAAAGAAAAATACTGAGTCATCTCACTTATATGTGGAATATAATTTTTTTTTTAAAAAAAAATGGTTGAATACACAGAAATAGAATTAAAATGGTGGTTACCAGGAACAGAGAGTGGGTGACAGAGCAGGAGCATTGCCATCTTGGACAAGCCCCTCATTCTAAAGTTTACCTTAATAAAAAACCACCTAAATCCAAAGGGCATCAACCTAATGGCTAAGGTCAGCACGACCATAAACCACAAATAACATCTCCAACCAGAATCATTCCAAACTCCTCCCTGACCAGAGACATACTATCCCTGAGATACCCCTCTCTGGGCAGGAAGGATGTCTGCCCCAAGATAACTTCCCCACCTCCCGGAAAGATTCCAGCCCCACCATAAACTTCTCCACACACACAAACATTCCAAGCTTGTGATAAGTCCCCTCACCCTAAAACCAATATATACTCTTAGTCTGTAAGAGAAAGCGCTCCTGACTGAAATTGGCCAGAAGTGCCCCTCAGGCTTTATCTAAAGAAAATCTGTCTTTAACTGTCAGCCACATTTTGTGTTTCTTTCCTCTTTCTTTAACTCTTACAGTGGGGAGGGTGGGGAGGAGAAGATGTAGGTCAAAAGGGAATAAAGTTGCACTTATGAGAACTACAGTTAATAAGATTGTATCCTATGCTGGATATTTGCTAAGAGAGTAGATTTTAGGTGCTCTTACTACAAAAAGGTAACTATGTGAGATGATGTATATGTTAATTTCCTTAGTGTAGTAACCATTTCACTATGTATATGTATATAAAATCATTGTGCTGTGCACTTTAAATACATACAATAAAAAGTTTTTAGCAACTATTGGTGATGACACTCATTTGAGTTTCAGACATAAATACTATTTCTTTACATACAGTGTACATATATTTTTTTCTAGAAAGTAAGGCTCTTTGATATTCCTTCTGTTTGTTCATGAAGAATCTTCATGAAGACTATCCTAATGTTTTAGAATTGCTATAGAACATGAAAGTAATTACTCATGTAGATTTTTGTAAGTACTTGAAAAGACTTAAATGAGAAACAAAACTCACAAGTGATTATAATTTCACTTAGAAAGTGAACAGCGAGAATATATTCACTCAGTAGTTAATAGAGAGAATGAGAGTTTTATATAGCTATTTAAATGGATGGGAGATAAAATATCTTTTTTTTTTTTTAAGAGAATGATGGGGAAAACACAGACCGTGATGCCAGCTTCTGTAGCACCACTGTGATTCTCTGGATGCCATGGCCAATGCTATGTGCTGTCTTCCTTCTCTTCTGCTTTCCTAATGCAGCATGTGTAGTTCTTATTGGCAAATTGTAAGGGCCAAGGACTTCTGGAAAAAGAATTTCCAGTTTTCAATCGTGAAATGAAGAACTAACTTGCATCAGACAATCCACATTTCACGTGTTTTCTGGAGTGAAAAGGATGGCCTGGAAAGCAAACATATCTGAGGGTCATGAATTATGGTTGTGGAAGGCTATAATTCAACATATTTCTAAGGAAAGTGTGTTAAAATAATGGGCACATTTAATAATGAAAATATATGTCTAGCAGGCCTTTACAAGCTAGACAGGGATTTAAGAGAGGGTTAAACATGATGAACATTGCCACAGGGGCCATTTTTCTGTCCCTGAACCAGCCTCTTCTTTACTTCAGCTCCCAGAGTGCCAGGGCACGCTCAGTGCTTGGAGAATACCTGGCAGGCACATTCATCACATTACGATGTTACTGACTTAAAATACTGCCCATTCCCAGCAGGTTTCCATATCTGTATGGGGGAAAGAAAAAGTGGCTATGCTTATCCCAAACGTGTACTAGTTTGAGAGTAGAGAATAACTAAACATATCAATTTCTGTCAATTTTTTCTACTATTTCTGGAATGCATTTCCTTCTCATTTTTGCCAATACTGCATTTCTAATCTAGACAATCATCAGCCTGGACTGCTGTTGAAACCTTCTATATGCACATCTGCTTTGCACCTGCACATCTGCCGCAGCGAGCTTTACAATGTGAAAACTTATTACGTAACTTATATGATTAAAATAACCTTTTAATTTATTCCCATTTAAAAAATAAAATGAAATTCACTTTTTGATTATAAAATAAACACAAGCTATAAATAAATCATACACAGACTTATAAAGAAGAAACTACAAATTCCATTATAAAAAGTCAAGGGCTAAAACCGTTCTGTATATATTTTTAGTTTTTTATGTATACACAAACATACCCACAGTATATTAACACAGGGTATTAAACAGATATCAAGTGGAACAGTTAACTTGAATGAAAGGTCAAAATCAGCAACAAGTTCTACAATCCAGTGCTGATATCAGATATAAGCTTCAAGGACAAGTTTCTTTTCACAGGCTTATTCCAGGTTTGTGAGGCTAGTTGAGGTGTCATCATTTGCCAGGGGCAAATTTATACTTCTGAATTAACCCATGCAGCAAATGCTAGCATCTGCTTGCAGTCTATTTAGAAACATTTGCGGTGGACTCTGAAGGGGGCTGACTCATGGTACTCCTGTTCGCTAATCCACATCTGCTGGAAGGTGGACAGTGAGGCCAGAATGGAGCAGCAGATCCACACTGAGTACTTGTGCTCTGGGGGCACGCTGATCTGATCTTCATGGTGCTGGGCACCAGGTTGGTGATCTCCTTCTGCATCCTGTCAGTGATGCCCCGGGTACGTGGTGGTGCCGCTGGACAGCACCGTGTTGGCCTACACGTCTTTGTGAATGTGCACATCATACTTCATGATGGAGCTGAAGATGGTCTCGTGGATAACGCAAGATTCCATGCCCAGGAAGGAAGGCTGGAACAGCATCTCCAGACACCGGATCCGCTCGTTGTTGATCACAACCATTTAAAAGTGTACAATTTATTGGCATTTAGCACAGTCACAATGTTGTATATCCACGACTTATATAAGTTCTAAAATACTTTCATCACCTCAGGAAAAAAAACACCTGAAACATATTATACAATTGACTCTCATTCTCCCTTACTCCCATCCCCTGGCAAGCACCAGTCTCCTTTCTGTCTCTATGGACTTACTTATTCTGGATATTTCATATTAATGGAAAAATATAAAATGCAACCTTTTGTGTCCGGCTTCTTTCACTTAGCATAATTTTTTTTTTTTTTTTTTTTTTTTTTTTGAGATGGAGTCTCACTCTGTCACCCAGGCTGGAGTGCAGTGGTGTGATCTTGATTCACTGCAAGCTCAGAGTTCAAGCTCCTGGGTTCACACCATTCTCCTGCCTCAGCCTCCCGAGTAGCTGGGACTACAGGTGCCCACCACCACGCCAGGCTAATTTTTATTTTTTATTTTTTATATTTTTAGCTGGGATGGGGTTTCACCGTGTTAGCCAGGATGGTCTTGATCTCCTGACCTCGTGATCTGCCCACCTTGGCCTCACAAAGTGCTGGGATTACAGGCGTGAGCCACCGCGCCTGGCCTGCATAATGTTTTAAAGGTTCATTCAGGTTGTAGCACGTATTGCTATTTTATTCATTTTTATAGCTGAATAATATTCCATTGTACGTATTACTACATATTGTTTATTCATATGTCTGCTGATATACATTTGGGTTGTTTCTGCTCAGTGGCTCTTATGAATAGTGCTGATATGAACATTCTTACAGAAGGATTTTAGTATCTGTTTTCAATTATTTGGGGTATACACTTAGAAGCAGAATTGCTGGGTCATATGGCAATACTATGTTTAACTTTTTGAGAAACCAGCAAGCTGTTTCACATAGTGGCTGAAACATTTTACATTCCGACCAGCAATATATGAGAGTTTCAGTTTCCCCGTATCTACATGAACATTTGTCATCTTTCCCCCCTATTTTTATGATAGCCAGTCCAGTGAGTATAAAGCATATCTCACTGTGGGTTTAAATTTTATTTTCCTAATGATTAATTATGTTCAATATCTTTTCAAGCGCCTGATAGCTATTTACACATCTGCTTTAGAGAAATGTCTGTTCAAACACATGGCTGATTTTTTGTTGTTGTAAGAATTCTTCGTATGTTCTGTACACTAAACCATTATCAAACATAGGATTTGAAAATGTTTTCTCTCATTTTGCAGGGTGTATTTCACTTTCTTGGTAATTTCCTTTAATGAACAAAAATATTTAATGTTGATAAAGTTCAATTTTTCTTTCTTTTTTTTTTTTCTGGCTCTCGTCTTTGATGTCTTGAAAAATCCATGGCCAATCAATCAAGGGTCATGAAGATCTACTTATACTTTCTTCTAAGAGTTTTGTAGTTTTAGCTCTTGCATTTGGGGCATTGATCCATTTTTTGTTCATTTATATATATAGTATAAGTTAAGGGTACAAATTGATCCCATTGCATGTGGCTATCAAGTTGTCTCAGCACCATTTGTTGAAGACTTTTATGTCCTCACTGAATGGTCCTGGCACCCTTGTCTAAAATCATTTGGTCATAGATGGGTTATAGGTTTATTTTTGGACTCTCAATTATATTTCCTTTGTCTATATGCCTATTTTCATACCAGTAACAAAGCCATTGCCATTGCTTTATGATACATTTTAAAATTAGGAAGCGTGAATTTTCCCTCTTAGTTCTTTTTCAAGATTATTTTGTCTCTTTGGGTATCTTTGCCATTCTCTAGAAATTTGCAGATGGGCTTTTTGTTTCTACAAATGTCATTGGAATTTCAGTTCAATCTTTAGAACACTTAGGGTCGTTTTGTGATCTTACCACATAAAGTCTTCTAAAACATGACCACCATATAACTTACTATTATTTAGGTCTTGTTTGATTTATTTCAGCAATATTTTGGACTTTTAAGTATACAAGTTATTTACCTTCTTGGTTAAATTATTCCTAAGTAACTTTGTTCTTTTGGATGCTATTGTAAATACAATTATTTTCATAATTTCCTTTTTAGATTATTGTTTCCTAGTGTGTAGAAATACAACTGATTTTTGTATGTTCATCTTGTGTTCTGTAGCATAAATTCATTTATTAGTTCTAATAGTTTCTTTGTGATTATAAAGGATTTTATAGATATAAGCTCATGACATGTGCAAATAGAGATAATCTTACTTTTCCCTTTCCAATTAGGATGTCTTGTAGTTGTTTTTCTTCATGACTCAGTTGAAAACAAGCATTTTTCTCTTGTTATTGATCTTAGGGGAAAGGGTTTCAGGCCATCACCCTTGAATATGACGTTAGCTGTGGATTTTTCATAAATTTCATTTACCAGGCAGGGGAAGTTCTTTTTTTTTTTGTTTTTTTTTTTTGTTTTTTTTTTTTGTTTTTTTTTTTTTTTTGAGATGGAGTCTCGCTCTGTCGCCCAGACTGGAGTGCAGTGGCCGGATCTCAGCTCACTGCAAGCTCCGCCTCCCGGGTTTACGCCATTCTCCTGCCTCAGCCTCCCGAGTAGCTGGGACTACAGGCGCCCGCCACCTCGCCCGGCTAGTTTTTTGTATTTTTAGTAGAGACGGGGTTTCACCGTATTAGCCAGGATGGTCTCGATCTCCTGACCTCGTGATCCACCCATCTCGGCCTCCCAAAGTGCTGGGATTACAGGCTTGAGCCACTGCGCCCGGCCGGGAAGTTCTTTTCTATTCCTAGATTGTTAAGTATATTTACGATAAAAGATTTTTTGCATTTTACCAAATATTTTTGCTTCAATTGAGATTATAATGCATTTTTTCTTCATTTTATTTATGTGGTGTATTACATTGATTATTTTCATGGGTGGGGCCCCTCTTTTTTCAATTATTATTCTTTAAGTTCTAGGGTACATGTGTGCAACATGCAAATTTGTTACATATGCATACATGTGCCATGTTGGTATGCTGCACCCATTAACTCGTCATTAACATTAGGTATATCTCCTAATGCTATCCCTGCTCCCCCGCCCCCACAACAAGCCCTGGTGCGTGATGTTCCCCTTCCTGTGTCCAAGTGTTCTCATTGTTCAATTTCCACCTATGAGTGAGAACATGTGGTGTTTGGTTTTCTGTCCTTGTGGTAGTTTGCTGAGAATGATGGTTTCCAGCTTCATCCATGTCCCTACAAAGGACATGAACTCATCCTTTTTTATGGCTGCATAGTATTCCATGGTATATATGTGCCACATTTTCTTAATCCAGTCTATTATTGATGGACATTTAGGTTGGTTCCAAGTCTTTGCTATTGTGAATAGTGCCACAATAAACATATGTGTGCATATGTCTTTATAGCAGCATGATTTATAATCCTTTGGGTATATACCCAGTAATGGGATGGCTGGGTCAAATGGTATTTCTAGTTCTAGATCCTTGAGGAATTGCCACACTGTCTTCCACAATGGTTGAACTAGTTTACAGTCCTAAAAACAGTGTAAAAATGTTCCTGTTTCTCCATATCTTCTCCAGCATCTGTTGTTTCCTGACTTTTTAATGATCACCATTCTAACTGGTGTGAGATGGTATCTCATTGTGGTTTTGATTTGCATTTCTCTGATGGCCAGAGATGATGAGCATTTTTTCATGTCTCTGTTGGCTGCATAAATGTCTTCTTTTGAGAAGTGTCTGTTCATATCCTTTGCCCACTTTTTGATGGGGCTGTTTGGTTTTTTCCTGTAAGTTTGTTTGAGTTCTTTGTAGATTCTGGATGTTAGCCCTTTGTCAGATGAGTAGATTGCAAAAAATTCCTCCCATTCTGTAGGTTGCCTGTTCACTCTGATGGTAGTTTCTTTTGCTGTACAGAAGCTCTTCAGTTTAATTAGATCCTATTTCTCAATTTTGGCTTTTGTTGCCATTGCTTTTTGTGTTTTAGACATGAAGTCCTTGCCCATGCCTAAGTCCTGAATAGTATTACCTAGGTTTTCTTCTAAGGTTTTTATGGTTTTAGATCTAACATTTAAGTCTTTAATCCATCTTGAATTAATTTTTGTATAAGATGTAAGGAAGGATTCCAGTTTCAGCTTTCTACATATGGCTAGCCAGTTTTCCCAGCACCATTTATTAAATAGGGAATCCGTTCCCCATTTCTTGTTTCTGTCAGGTTTGTCAAAGATCAGATCATTGTAGATGTGTGGTATTATTTCCGAGGGCTCTGTTCTGTTCCATTGGTCTATATCTCTGTTTTAGTACCAGTACCATGCTGTTTTGGTTAGTGTAGCCTTGTAGTATAGTTTGAAGTCAGGTAGCATGATGCCTCCAGCTTTGTTCTTTTGGCTTAGGATTGTCTTGGCAATGTGGATTCTTTTTTAGTTCAAGGAGAACTACAAACCGCTGCTCAACAAAATAAAAGAGGACACAAACAAATGGAAGAACATTCCATGCTCATGGATAGGAAGAATCAATATCACAAAAATGGCTATACTGCCCAAGGTAATTTATAGATTCAGTGCCAACCCCATCAAGCTACCAATGACTTTCCTCACAGAATTGGAAAAAACCTACTTTAAAGGACCACTCTTATTTATAGGATGAATCATACTAGGTCAGGATGTTAGTGCTTTTCATATGGTAATGGATTTTCTTTTCTATTTTGTTGAGGATTTTTACATCTATATTTACAAAGGATATTGATCTACAGTTGCCTTTTCCTATAGTGGATCTTTATCTGACTTTGGTGTCAAGATAATACTGGTCTACAATAATAGGTTAGAAAGTGTTCTTTCCTTTTCTATTCTTTAGGAAGAATTGGAGAATAACTCTTTTTAATTCTTCTTAAAATGATTGATAGAAGTCACCAGGGAAGCCATCTGGTTCCAGGCTTTTCTTTTTGGGGAGGTTTTTACTGATTCAATTTCTTTACTGGTTATAAGTCTATTTAGGTTGTGCATTTCTTCTTGAGTCTATTTTTGTAGCTTGTGTGCTTATAGGAATTTGCCCATTTCATTTAAGTTATATAATGTGTTGGTATATAATTATTTATACTATTTTCTTGTAATCTTTCTTATTTTTATATATATTCATAATGTTGGTAGTAATATCTTTTCTTTCACTTCTGATCTTGTTAATGTTAATTTTTTCTTTTTTCATAGTCAATCTAGGTAAAGACCTGTCAATTTTATTGATCTTTTTTTAAACAACCTTTAAAAATATATTTTGTTCATTATTTATTTCATTTATCTCTGATATAGTTTTTATTATTTTCTTTCTGCTGGCTTTGGGTTTAGTTTTCTTATTCTAGTTCCTTAAGGTGTGAAGTTAGGTTGTCAATTTCAGACCTTCCTTCTTTTTGAATGTAGGTATTTACAGCTGTAAACTTCCCTCTGAACTCTGCTTCTGATGCACCCTGTAAGTTTTGGTGTATTATGTGTTTATTTTCATTCATCTGAATGTTTTCTAGTTTCCCTCTGTGATTTATTCTTTGACTCATTGGTTAAGAGAGTGTTGTTAAATTTCCACATATGTGTACATTTTTCTATTGTCCTTCTGTTATTGATTTCAATTTTCATTCCATTGTTGCTGAGATATGTGCTTTGGATGATTTCAAATTTTTTAATGTGCTGAGACTTGTTTTGTGGCCTAACTTATGGTCTAAGCTGGAGAATGCTCCCTGTATCCCACAATTTTTAGAAAAGACATATCTTACTGTGGCCTACAAAAGTCAAATAACTTAACCCTTAACTACCCTAGCTTTATCTTGCACCTGGATCCCTTCACTCACTATGCTTTGTCATACTTTCTTTTAGGCATTTGTTTTGCCCAACTTCTTCCCATGATAAACTTTCTATTGGCTTCTTCTTCTTCCTGTTGTGTTGTTTTGGTGTTTTTTTTTTTCCTGTCTAGCTAAAATTATACCTTCATATAGAACCACATTCTTCTCTTCCACAGGGCATCTCACTTAAAACTTCATATTTGTATATTTATTATCTTTTTATTAATTTTTATATATATTTCATATATATATATAAAGTCTATTATCTTTTTATTAATAACTGTCTCCTCCATTCCACTTTAAACTATGACAGTAGGAATCAAGTCTATTTTGCTCATTATTTTGTCTCCAGAAGCTAGGACACTGCTTAGCACCTAGTAGTTTCTCAATGGGTACATGTGGAATAAACAAATACATGAAGAAAGAGGGTAAGATTTTTGAGTCTTCAAATTACACTAGCTATTCCAGTTTTACTTAAGTCTGGGCATTAAACCAGAATAGTCTTCAATAAAAGAAGAAAAACAAATGAGTAAATTAGCAGTTATTATTCAACTAATTCTTAGAATTAATATAAAACACAAAATCTGTTCCATTTGGGATGAATAACTTTTGATGGCATTATTCATTGAGCTATTTGATATATTACCTTTATTCTTATGGAAATTTTAAATGCTTGTAATGTACTAAGCATTAGACACAGCTTACAAAACACAATATGTGATACATTAATTGCTCAGTTTGTTTTTTACCTCTCCTATCAGAGCATTTATGGAGTATTATCAGAACTCATAAAAAAGGGATACTGTTTTGCACTTCCTTACAACTGAAAATTTCAGAGGAGGTAGAGCAAGGTGGCAGAATAAAAGGATGCACTGATACCTGCAAGAACACCAATTTAACAACTATCTATACAGTAAAAAAACACCTTCATAAGCTGTTTTAATTCTGTATCACTGAAAGAGGCACTGAAGATATAGAGAAAACAGTCCCGAATCATCATTGCCACCCCTTCCCCAACCCCCAACAGTGACAGCATGGTGCAGAGAGCATCTCTGGGCGCTGGGAGAGGAAGAACACAGCATTTGTGAGGTACTGAACTCAGTGCTGTCTTGTTAGAGCAGAAAAGAAACCCAAACCAAACTCAGCTGATGCCCGCCCATAGAGGGAGCAGTTAAACCAGCTTTAGCCAGATGGGGTATCGCCCATCCCAGTGGTCCAAATCTGAGTTCCTGCAAATCTCACCACCAAGAGCCAAAGTACTCTGGGTTTCTAAGTACACTTGAAAGTCAATCTAGGCCATAAGGGTTGCAACTCTTAGGCAAGTCCTAGTGCTGACCTGGGCCCAGAAACAGTGGACTTGTGGGAGCGGGGGACACATGACCTATTGAGATAACAGGTGGGGCAGCTAAGGGATTGCTGGCATTACCCTTCTCCCCACTCCAGGATGCACAACTCACAGCTCCAAAGGAGACCCCTTCCTTCTGCCTGAGAAGAGGAGAGGAAAGAGTGGGGAAGACTTTGTCTTGCATCTTGGATACCTGCTCAGCCACAGCAGGATAGGGTGCCAGTCAGAGTTGTGAGACCTTTTTCTAGGCCCCAGCTCCCAGACAACATTTCTAGACACACTGTGAGCCAGAAGAGAACCTGCTGCCTTGAAGGGAAGAATCCATTCCTGGCAGCATTCGTAGTCTGCTAACTGAAGAGCCCTAGGGCTGTGAACAACCAGCAGCAATACCCAGGTACTACATCTAGGCCCTTGGATGAGCCTCTGAGACTTGCTTGCTTCAGGTACCAGCACAGCCACAGGGAGGTAGAGCACTAAGTGGACTCTCAGGGTCCCCAGTTTGAGGACTTGACTCTTGCATGGCATTTCTGGATTTGCCCTGGGACAGAGGAGAGCCCATCGCCCTGAAGGGTGAGTCCTAGGCCAGGCAGCATTCACTACAAGCTGACTTAAGAGCCCTTGGGCCTTACGGAAATATTGGCGGCAGTCTGGCAGAACTCCTTGTGGTCTGTGGTGTCAGTGTCCAAAGGGTGAGGCTCCTTTGCTTTTGGAAAGGGGAAGGAAGAGTGGAAAGGTTTGCATCTTGTGGCTTGAGTGCTAGCTCAGCAACAGTACAGTAACACAAGAGGTATATTTCTAAGATCTTTGACTCTAGCCCTTGACTCCCAGATGGTACTTATGGATACACCTGGGGCCTGGGGGAATTCACTGCCCTGAAGAAAAGGACACAGGCCTGGCTGTTTTTTGCCACTTGCAAAGACCCCTAGGACCTTAAGCAAACATAGGCAATAGCCAGGGAGTGATTACAGCAGGTCTTCGGCAAGACTCAGTGCTGTGCTGACTTCATGCCTGACACAGTGCAGTTCTAGTGGTGGTAGCCACAGGCATGCTTGTGTCACTCTACCCCTAGCTTTAGGTGGCCCAGAAGACAGAGAGAGACTCTGCTTGTTTGGAAGAAAGTAAGGGGGAAGGGACCAAGAGTATCTAGTAATCCAGATGATTCTCCCAGATCTTCTTCAAGACTATCAAGGTGGTACTTCCATGTGTCTGCAAGAACCACAGCATTACTGGGCTTGGGGTGCTCCCTAAAACATATTCAGCTTAGATTACAATACCCTTTCAAATATTTGAAAAGTCTTTTAAAATATCTGAAAAGCCTTCCCAGTATCTTAAAAAAGCAAGAGCAAGCCAAACCCAAAATCAGTAGAAGAAAAGAAGTAATAAATATCGGAGCAGATATAAATGTGTTTGATATGAAGGAAATAATATAAAACGTCAATAAAACAAAAGCTGTTTCTTGACAAGGTAAACAAAATTGGCAAATCTTTAGCCAGACTAACTAATTTAAAAAGAGAGAATAAGCAAATTAATAAAAACAAATGATAAAGGAGATATTACAACTGATACCATAGAAATTCAAAGGATCATTAGTGATTACTTTGAGCAACTATATGCCAATAAATTGGGAAATCTAGAAGAAATGGACAAATTCCTAGACACATATAAACCAGCAAGATTGAACCAGGAAAAATCAAAAACCTGGACAAACCAATAACAAATAATGAAATTGAAGCTGTAATAAAGCCTCCCAGTAATAAATGCCTGGAACCTGAATGGCTTTGCTGCTGAATTTTACCCAACTTTTAAAGAAGAGATAATACCAATCCTACTCAAACTATTCCAAAAAACAGAGAAGGAGGGAGTACTTCCAAACTCATTCTACAAGGCAAATATTACTCTGAAACTAAAACCAGAGAAACATGCAGACACATCAATACAAGAAAACCAGAGGCCAATATCTTTGCTGAATATTGATGCAAAAATCCTCAACAAAATACTAGCAAACAGAATTCAATAACATATTAAAAAGATCATTCAACACGACCAAGTGGGATTTATCCCTGGGATGCAAGGATGGTTCAACATATGCAAATTAATCAATGTGATACATCATATCAGTAGAATGAAGGACAAAAAAACATGTGGTCCTTTCAATTGATGCTGAAAAAGCAACTGATAAAATTTAACATTCTTCATTATAGAAACCCTCAAAAATCTGGGGATAGAAGAAACACACCTTAACATAATACAAGCCATATATGACAGACCCAGAGCTACTATCATACTGAAGGAGAAAACACGGAAAGCCTTTCCTCTAAAGTCTGAAACACTACAAAGTCGCTCAGTGTTATTACTGTTATTCAACACAGGACTGAAAATCCTAGATAGAGTAATCAGATAAGAGAGAGAAATAAAGGGCATCCAAACTGGAATGGAAGAAGTAAAGTTATCCTTGTTTGCAGATGATATGATACTATATTTGGCAAAACCTAGACTTCACCAAAAAACTGTTAGAAATGATAAACAAATTCAGTAAAGATGCAGCATATAAAATCAACATTCAAAAATCAGTAACTTTTTATGTGACAACAGTGAACAATCTAAAAAAGAAATTAAAAAGCAATCCTATTTACAATAGCCACAAAAATTAAATATCTAGGAATTAACCAAAGAAGTGAAAAATCTCAATAACAAAAACTATAATACACCAATGAAAAAAATTGAAGACGACACCAAAAAAAGGGAAAAAGTGTTCTGTTCATTGATTAGAAAAGTCAATATTGTTAAGATGTCCACACTACCCAAAGCGATCTACAGATTCAGTACAACCCCTATCAAAGTACCGATAACATTCTTCACAGAAATAGAAAAAACAATCATAAAATTTATATAGAACCACAAAAGACCCGGGATAGCCAAAGCCATCCTAAACAAACAGAACAAAGCTAGAGGAATCACATTACCTGACTTCAAATTATACCAGAGAGCTTTAGTAACCAAAACATCATGGTACTGGCATAAAATCAGACATATAGACCAATGGAACAGAATATAGAACCCAGAAACAAATCCACATACTTACAATGAACTCATTTTCAGCAAATGTGTCAAGAACATACACTGGGGAAAAGACAGTCTCTTCAATAAATGGCAATAGGAAAACTGGATATCCACATACAGAAGAATGAAACTAAACCCCTATCTCTCATGATATGCAACAATCAAATCAAATTGATTGAAGACTTAAATCTAAGATCTCAACCCATGAAATTACTAAAAGAAAATGTTGGGGAAAATCTCCAACACATTGCTCTGGGCAAAAATATCTTCAGTAATACCCCACAAGCACAGACAACCAAAGCAAAAATGGACAAATGGGATCACATTAAGTCAAAAAGCTTCTACAGAGCAAAGGAAACAATCAACAATGTAAAGAGATAATCCACAGAATGGGAGAAAGTATTTGCAAACTACTTCAATGAGGGATTCATAACCTGAATATATAAGGAATTCAAACAACTCCATATTAAAAAAAACTAATAATCTCATCAAAAGAGGCACAAAAGATTTGACTATATCTTTCTTAAAAGAAGACATACACATGGCAAACAGGCATATAAACACATGTTCAACATCACTGATCATCAGAGAAATACAAGTCAAAACGACAGTAGAACATCATGTCACGCCAGTTAAAATGGCTTATATACAAAAGACAGGCAATAATAAATGCTGGTGTGGATGTGAAGAAAAGGGAACCCTCATTCACTGCAAGTGGGAATGTAAATTAGTACAAGTACTATGGAGAACAATTTGGAGGTTCCTCAAAAACTAAAAATAGAGCTACCATATTATCCAGTAATTCTACTGTTGGGTATATACCCCTTTGTTAGTCCATTTTCATGCTGTTGATAAAGACACACCCGAGACTGGGAAGAAAACAAAGGTTTAATTGGACTTACAGCTCCACATGGCTGGGGAGGCCTCAGAATCACGGCAGGAGATGAAAGGCACTTCTTACAAGGTGGAGGCAAGAGAAAATGAGGAGACGCAAAAGCAGAAATCCCTGATAAACCCATCAGATCTCATAAGACTTATTCACTATCATAAGAATAGCACTGGAAAGCCCAGGCTCCATGATTCAATTACCTCCCCCTGGGTCCCTCCCACAACATATGGGAATCCTGGGAGATACAATTCAAGTTGAGATTTGGATGGGGACACAGCCAAATCATATTATTCCACCCCTGGCCCCTCCAAATCTCATGTTCTTACATTTCAAAACCAATCATGCCTTCCCAACAGTCCCCCAAAGTCTTAACTCATTTCAGCATTAGCCCAAAAGTCCACAGTCTAAAGTCTCATCTGAGACAACGCAAATTTCTTCCACCTCTAAGCTTATAAAATCAAAAGCAAGCTAGTGACTTCCTAGATAAACTGGGGGTATAGGTATTGGGTAAATACAACCACTCCAAATGGGAGAAATTGGCCAAAACAAAGGGGCTACAGGGCCCATGCAAGTCCTAACTCCAGTGGGGCAGTAAAATTTTAAAGCTCCAAAATGATCTCCTTTGACTCCTGGTCTCACATCCAGGTCACGCTGATGCAAGGGGTGGGTTTCCATGATCTTGGGCAGCTCCACGTCTGTGGCTTTGCAGGGTATGGCCCCTCTCCTGGCTGCTTTCATGGGTTGTCATTGAGTGACTGTGGCTTTTCCAGGCACATGGTGCAAGCTGTCGGTGGATCTACCATTCTGGGGTCTGGAGGATGGTGGCCTTCTTCTCACAGCTCCACTAGGCAGTGTCCTAGTAGGGACTCTGTGTGGGAGTTCCAACCCACATTTCCCTTCTGCACAGCCCTAGCAGAGGCTCTCCATGAGGGTCCCGTTCCTGCAGCCAACTTTGGCCTGGGCATCCAGGTGTTTCCATACATCTTTTGAAATCTAGGTGGAGGCTCCCAAACCTCAATGCTTGACTTCCGTGCACCCGCAGGCTCAACATCACATGGAAGCTGCCAAGGCTTGGAGTTTCCACCCTCTGAAGCCACAGCCTGAGCTGTATGTTGACCCCTTTCAGCCATGGCTGGAGAGGCTGGGACCTAGGGCATCAAGTCCCTAGGCAACACACAAGCATGGGGACCCTGGGCTCAGCCCAGGAAACCACTTTTTCCTCCTGGGCCTTCAGGCTTGTGATAGGAGGGGCTGCTGTGAAGGTCTCTGTCATGGCCTGGAGACATTTTCCCCACAGTCTTGGGGATTAACATTAGGCTTCTTGTTACTTATGCAAATTTCTGCAACCAGCTTGAATTTCTCCCCAGAAAATGCGTTTTTCTTTTCTATCCCATAGTCAGGCTGCAAATTTTCCAAACTTTTATGCTCTGCTTCTCTTTTAAAACTGAATGCCTTTAACAACACCCAAGTCACCTCTTGGATGCTTTACTGCTTAGAAATTTATTCTGTCAAATACCCTAAATCATCCCTCTCAAGTTCCATCTTCCACAAAATCTTTAGGGCAGGGGCAAAAAGAGCCAGCCTCTTTACTGAAACATAACAAGTGTCACCTTTGCTCCAGTTCCCAACAAGTACCTCATGTCTATTTGAGACAACCTCAGCCTGGATTTTATTGTCCATATTGCTATGAGCATTTTGGGCAAAGCCATTCAACAAGTTACTGGAAAATTTCAAACTTACCCACATTTTCCTGTCTTCTTCTGAGTCCTCCAAATTGTTCCATTCTCTGCCTATTACTGAGTTCCAAAGTTGCTTCCACTCTTTTGGCTATCTTTTCAGCAGCACTCCACTCTACTGGTACCAATTTACTGCATTAGTTTGTTTTCATACTGCTGGTAAAGACACACTTGAGACTAGGAAGAAAGTGAGGCTTAATTGAACTGACAGTTCCACATGACTTGGGAGGCCTTAGAATCATGGTGGGAGGTGAAAGGCACTTCTTACATGGCAGCAGCAAGAGAAAATAAGGAGAAGCAAAAGCAGAAACCCCTGATAAACCCATCAGATCTCAAGAGACTTATTCACTATCATGAGAATACCATGGGAAAGACCAGCCTAGCCTATGATTCAATTACCTCCCCCTGAGTTCCTCTCATAACATGTGGGAATTCTGGGAGAAACAATTCAAGTTGAGATTTGGGTGGGACACAGACAAACCATATTAACCCCAAAGAAAGAAAATCAGTCTGTTGAAGAGATATCTGCCTGCCTAGGTTTGTTGCAGCACTGTTCACAATAGCTAAGATTTGGAAGCAACCTTTAAGTGTTCATCAACAGATGAATAGATAAAAAATATATATATGGTATATAAAAACCAATGGAGTATTATTCAGTCATAAAAAGAATGAAGTCCTGTCATTTGCAACAACATGGATAGAACCAGATGTCATTATGTTAGGCCAAATAAGCCAGGCACAGAAAGAGAAACATCATATGTTCTTACTTGTCTTTTGGATCTAAAAATAAAAACAATTGAAGGTATGGAGATGGAGTGTAGAAGAGTGGTTACCAGAGGCTGGGAAGGGTAGTGGGGCATTGGAAGGGGATGGGGAGATACTTAATAGGTACAAAAAATAGAAAGAATGAATAAAACGTGCTATTTGATCACACAGCACAGTGAGTATAGTCAATAATAACTTCGTTATACAGGTTTTAAATAACTTAAAAAATATAATTGAATGGTTTGTAACACAAACGATAAATGCTTGAAGGGACGGCTACCCCATTCTCCATGATGTGCTTACTTCACATTGCTTGCCTGTATCAAAACGTCTCATGTAACGCACAAATATATACACCTACTATGTACCCACCAAAATGAAAAATCAAAAATCTTGAAAATCATGTTTATTTTTGTTCCACAGAAGAAAAAATATTACAACTAGAAAATATTTTACACACAATCTAATACTCTCTTCTTAATTTAGAATTGAGAACATTGAGGCTCAGACGGGTTAAGTGATTAATTGAAGTCATGAAACTGGAAACTAAATTCTAAGCTTCTAAAATGCAGAAGAGGCTTGTTTTCAGTTATAGCATGGTGCTACCATGGTATCTCTCAATTTATTTAATGCGTACTGATAAAAGGCTTAGTTTCATCATATCAAAAGTAAGGCTTGTAATTCTGGTTTGAGCCATTATGCAGTAATAATGGGTATAAGACTTCTCTTCCCGGTGGGAACAACTGCAGGATAAGCCTTCATGGAGCAAGTGTGTTTGGGCATTGGACTAAACAGAGCATAGGACTGTGGCCCTAGGGAGAAAATCACTTCATGCGTTAAGCTTCAAATTCCTTTTGGCTTTCTTGCTGCAGATCCTTTCCAAACCGTACCACAGGGAAATGGAGATCAGAGTTCAGTGCTAATGCTGGGTGGAGAAAACACAGAATAAAGTTCAGGGCCACTGAAGCAGGTGGAATGTGAGGGACAGGTTATAAAACAAGAAGGTGTAGAGACAGAAGAGAAGCTCCCGAAATCTGTATAGAAATTCTCTCGAGTCTGTTGCCAAATACTAAGTTGTGCATGCTCAGATTCCCTCAAGTTCTGCAGAGAATAGCCACTAGAAGCTGGATGAGATTGGGGCTGCACAACTCTGGGAAACACTGGAGGTGTGACCAGCCGTAGTAAACACCATAGGCATCCAGCTGAGACTCAGGCAAGGCCAGATATATAAGAAAGCTTAAAAGTAAGAATTAATAGATTGAAGCTTCTCAGCTAGTAAATACATAAAACAAAGTGCAACATCCTTCCAATGAAGTTATCACAAATTAGAATCTGCAGCATAATATCTACAATTTTCAGGAAGCCATCAAAATGACTATTCCAAGATATGCTGGACTATCCAGATAAGGACTGTAAAATAGCTACTGATATAAATTTGTTCAAGGATTTAAGAAAAAATAAAACAAAAAGTATGACAGATGGGGACTCTGCAGACAAGCTAACATTTAAAAAATTTAAATTCTGCATCTACAAAGCACAATAGTTGAATTGAAAATTTTACCTGATAGACTTAAGGGCAGTTTAGATAGGACAGCAGAAAGATGAGTGGGCTTTGAGATAGGGTAATAGAAATTAAAACAGAGAAAGAAAAACGACTAAAAAAATAACATATGTTCAATGTCATGTGGTCTAACATACATGTGATTGGAGTGCCAGAAAAAGAGGAGAGACGAATTGGGGTAGAAAAAGATATTTGAAAAGATAATGCCTGAAAAATGTTAGATTTATTGAAAAAAATATTAACCCAGAGATCTAAGAAGTAAGATAAACACAAAGCAAACTATATTATTTTAGATTGATTAAAAAGCAGAGACAGAGAAAATTTAAAAAGTAGTGAAGTAAAAAGAAGATATTGACATAGGGGAATAACAATAAAAATAATGGCTAAATTTTCATCAGAATAAATGCAGTCCAAAAAAATTGAATGATGCCTTTAAAATGTTGTAAGATGAAAATAGTTATTAACATAGAATTCTGTATCTAGAAAAAGTAATTTCCAAAACTGAAGACAAAATAAAGACATATTCAGATAAACAAAAGCTGAGATCATTTGTCTCTGGGAGACCAACACTTAAAAATATTCGTAGAAGAGGTTCAAGTTACCAAAGGGAAATTAAATCAAATGTTAAAAAGAATTGAAGAGTATTGGAAATAGTAAATTGGTGAGTAAGTAGAAAATAGTTATTTTACTTATTTCTTAATGTCTTTAAACGACATATTTAAAAAGTTGTTTAAAGCAAACACTAAAACACTGTTTTCTAACAGTGTTTTATATGGAGTTTATAACAGATGTAGAGATATAGTGTATGACAGCAATGAAAAAAACATGAGGGGTAAAATACTACACTGTTGTAAGTGTTTAATTAATACTATTTCTGTTTTACATGGCATAAATAATAATGATTAAAGGTCAACTATAATAGGTTAAGTATGTGTATTATAATACTTAGGACAATCTCTCAAAATTTAAAGCAAAGAAATACAACTAGAAATCCAATAGAAGACATAAAATGGAATGTTAAAAAGTACTCAAATGATTCAAAGGAAGGCAGAAAAATAAATGAAGAATGCATAAATATAAGACAAATAAAAGGAAAATGGTAGACATAAGACAAAACAAATTTAAATTATGTCAAATGCAAATGAACTAAATACACTATTTAAAAAGCAATGATTATCAGATTGGAAAAGAAAGAAAGAATCAACTATATGCTGTTTAAAAATACGTACCTTAAATAAAAGACACAGATGTATCAGAAGTGAAGGGATGAAAATTATGACATGCAAACACTAATCATAAAACTATTGGACTGATTCTATTTCTAGAAGGCAAATTAGAATTCAAGACAAGGAAAATTTTGAGAGATAGAGACATTTCACAATTATAAAAAGGTCAATTAGTAAAAAGGAAAAAGATAAAAATGCTAAATGTGTATGCGCTGTGTAAAGACACATGAAAAATTTACAAGTCTAAAATGAGGTAAACTAAAAAACATAGTGGGAGATTTTTCGCACTCCATTTCCTGTGATTAGTAAACACATTCAGTAAAGACAGAGCATCTGGACCACACTGCCTATCACCATGATCTAATTGATAGAACACTACATATTCCTTTGAAGTTCACTAGGATAAGTCAGGTGCCAGGTTTAACACCAAGTTGTGTAAAACACAGCTCAGTAAATTAAAAAAAATAAATCATACAGAATTTTTCCTCTGATCATGACATTTTAACACATAACTCAAGAACAGAAAGATATCTGAAAATCCCCAAATATGTTACAACAAAGCAACACACTTCTATGTAATGGGTGAGCAAAAGAAGAAATCACAAGAGAAATATTAACATATTTTCAACTGAGAAAATTAAAATTCAGCATATTAAAATTGTGTAATGAACTAACGTAGTGTATAGAGAAAAAATATTTAAATTATTAAGCATAAAAATGTTTAAAATCAATAATCTTATTTTAAGATTCTGGAAGAGCAAATTAGCAAAATAAATTGAAGAGAGAGGCAATCAACACGAGAGAGAAATCTCCAATGTCTCCATGGTCTCATCCCTAGGGAATCATGACCTCTCAGTGCCTAGTTGGTCTCACCCTTCGTGAATCATGCCTCTCCAGTGCCTGGATTGACTAATTTCTAGGGATTCCTGCCTCCCCAGTGCCTGGATGGTCTCGTCTCTAGGGAATCATGCCTCCCCTCATGGTCTCATACCTAGAGCTTTGTGCATCCCCAGTGCCTATATTCTGTTCTCTGTAGTGGTTCATGCATCCTCAGCATCTGCATGGTCTCTCCTCTAGTGGTTCATGCATCCCAGTGGCTGCTTGAGTCCCCAGGGTCTCCATATTCTCTCTGGGTCTGGAGACCCTTTGTTGAGTTGATTTAATGTAATAAGTAAAAACTAGTACCTGAGCATCTCTGTACAGTTTTTCCTCCATTCTTATCCTCCTTTTTGGATGCCTAACACAGTAGAAACCCACTGTAAGCACTCTCCTTTGTTGTGGGCAGTTCTCCTCAACCACCAGGCCTTTCTGGCAATGTCACCTCTGATAATTTAGCAGAATCTAAACCATCATCCTGTCTTCCTACCCCATTCCTATTGAGTCTTACTAGTGTCAGTACATGTGAACACTGGAAGATGCTTGAAAAAGGTAGGTGTCTACTCAGTAGTTGCCTTGGTGTTTGAAAACTATAATTTAGGTTCTGCAGCTCCCACTTCTGTGAGCTTGTTATTCATGACTGCTTCAAGACTTTAGTGCTCCTGTCTCTGCTATATGATAGTCAATGATGAAGTATAGGTATTTATTAGCTGAGTCTTTCCTGAACCTAGCAGTGAGGTACCTTTATTTGTATTTGACAAGTGCATGTTTAATGCTAAACCTGTTAAACCCAAGTGCTGTTTTAAGGGCCCTTAAGGAGTAGTGCTAAATGTAGGAACTTCAGGAAACCAAGGTTACTCAAGAATATACTTGTGAACAGAAGGGCTCCAAGGACTTCTCTAGTCATATTAGCAGGTGACTTTTTATGTGCTCATAAGGCAGTATTGATTCCAATAGCCTAAACATGGCAGTCTTTAGGTTTGGAGCTAACCCTTGTGATTCTAGTCTTCTGTGTAGGCTCTGGAAGTGAGGAGTCTCCATGAAGACCTTAGAAGCCCTATGCCAACAGAGGATTGGGTTCTTCATCATCAGGGCCCAAGGATTTAGGACCCAGAGTCATTTCATGGGACATTTAAAAGGTGCCTCTTGGGGGCGCCCTGACTCATCATGAAAATTCCATCTGGGGAAAATGCGTCTGGTTTGCCTAAACACTATAAACTAAATGAGCCTTAAAATATAATGCCGTCCCTCAGGGAAATAACGGTGACAGCATTTCAGAAAGAAACGGAAATTTTTGACTGCTATATAAAACAAAATATCAAGAAGAGAAATAATTCTATTGAATGATGTAGGAGAAAACACTAGAGTAGACGTCTGCAGACCTGAACTTAAGTCTTGTTTGAGTGACTTTTGACAAGTTGCTTCATCTCTTTGATTCCCACATACCTCATTTACAAAACAAGACATTGGTGTAGATTCCTTTTAAGAATTCCTCCAGCCTGTAATCCCAGCACTTTGGGAGGCCGAGACGGGCGGATCACGAGGTCAGGAGATCGAGACCAGCCTGGCTAACACGGTGAAACCCCGTCTCTACCAAAAAAATACAAAAAACTAGCCGGGCAAGGTGGCGGGCGCCTGTAGTCCCAGCTACTTGGGAGGCTGAGGCAGGAGAATGGCGTAGACCCAGGAGGCGGAGCTTGCAGTGAGCTGAGATCCGGCCACTGCACTCCGGCCTGGGCGACAGAGCGAGACTCTGACTCAAAAAAAAAAAAAAAAAAAAAAAAGAATTCCTCTGGGTCTGTAGGGTCAAAGATTCCGTGAAATAAATAATTTCTTTGACTTGCAAATTAATAATTGACAAAAACCAACCTCATTAAGTGACTATGAGATGACTGGTATGTCATGGTAATTTTAATGTTTGCTCATTAGTTAGATTTAACACCTTAAAAGTAACAATGGCAAACATTTACATTTATGTGCATGTTCAGAGAGTGTTTATATATTTTTTTCTGGCATCAGCTAGAGACAAAGAATATAGTCCTCTTGTATTAGTCTGTTCTCATGCTGCTAATAAACACATACCTGAGACTGGGTAATTTATAAAGGAAAGAGGTTTAGTTGACTCACAGTTCCACATGGCTGGGGAGGCCTCACAGTCATGGTGGAGGAGTTAGGAACATCTTACATGGTGGCAGCCAAGATAGACCTTGTGTAGGGGACCTCCCCTTTATACAACCATCAGATTTCATGAGACGTATTCACTATCATGAGAAAAAGCATGAGAAAGACCTGCCCTTATGATTTAATTACCACCCACCGGGTCCTTCCCATGACACGTGGGAATTCTGAGAGTGACAATTCAAGATGAGATTTGGGTGGGGACACAGCCAAACCATATCACCTCCCCTTCCCAACCCATATAATTTCAAAAGAAGGGAGGGTATGGAGGTTATTTTACAAACATTAAAACTCTGACTCTTATAAATGCTGGATATTAGACCTCTGTTGGATTAATAGTTTGCAAAATTTTTCTCCCATTCTGTAGGTTGTCTGTTTACTCTGTTGATAGTTTTTTTTTTGTTGTTGTTGTTGTTGTTCTTTTTTTTGGTGTGCAGAAGCTCTTTAGTTTAATTAGATCCCATTTGTCAATTTTTGCTTTTGTTGCAATTGCTGTTGACATCTTCATCATGAAATTTTTGCCATGTCTATGTCCTCGATTATATTGCCTTGATTGTCTTCCAGGGTTTTTATAGTTCTGAGTTTTACATTTAAGTGTTTAATCCATCTTGAGTTAATTTTATACATGGCATAAGGAAGGAACTTAAACAAATTTACAAGCAAAAATAAATAACCCCTTAGAAAAGTGGGCAAATGACATAAACAGACACTTTTTGAAAGACGATAGATGTACTGCCAACAATCATCTGAAAAAAGCTGAACATCACTGATCATTAGAAACATGCAAATCAAAACCACAATAGCATACCATCTAACACCAGTCACAGTGGCTATTATTAATATTAAAAAGTCAAAAAACAACACATGCTGACAAGATTGTGGAGACAAAGGAACACTTATACACTATTGGTGGGAGTATAAATTAGTTCAGCCAGTGTGGAAGGCAGTGTGGCAACTCCTCAAAGACCAAAAAACAGAAATATTTTTCAACCCAGCAATTTCATTACTGTGTATATACCCAAAGGAATATAAATCGTCGTACCGTAAAGACACATGAATGCGTATGTTCATTGGAGCACTATTCACAATAGCAAAGACATGCAATAAACATAAGCATCCATCAATGATAGATTGGATAAAGAAAATGTGGTAATTATACACCATGGAATACTATGCAGTCATAAAAAAGAACAAGATCATGTCCTTTGCAGGGACATGGATGGAGCTGGAGGTTATTATCCTTAGCAAACTAACACAGGAACAGAAAACTAAATACCACATTTTTTCACATATAAGTAGGAGCTAAATGATGAGAACACATGGACACATAGAGGGAAACAACAGACACTAGGGCCTATTGGAGGATGAGGAACAGGAAAAATAATGAATTGGTACTAGGCTTAATACCTGGGTGATGAAATAATCTATACAACAAACCCCCGACACAAGTTTACCTATGTAACAAACCTGCACTTGTACCCTGAACTTAAAATAAAAGTTAAAAAATAAAAAACCTCTGACTATTTTTTGGCACTATGGGAATTTTTCCCACCTGGTATGATAATTTTTTTAATACAAAAGAAGCCTCAGGAGCTGTTTAAGTATGTGTGGCCATGTCTCAGGGATGTCCTTTCACCCAAGTTCAGAAGCTGTATTCAGAGAAACCCTAGGTTTGCCCTATATTATGAGAAAGAAACTGCAGCTAGACTCCTGTGGCTGACAGACATCCCCAGCTGTGCACAGCTGCAGCCTGCAGTGGTGGTTTTGAGGTTCCCCTACCACTTAACATTGACCTCCTTATTTTTCCTGAAAGCCACTGTGCCTTGGATTCCATGAGAGCAACTTCCTGGTTTCCTCCTACCTCTCTGGCAACATAGTCTCAGCCTTCTTTCTTAGATTATCTGCCTTTACCACATTTTCAACTACTGGATTTTCTCCAGGCTCAATCCTGAGACCCCTGTCTTACTCTACAGTTTCTTCCTGGTTTGTATTGGTAATTCCTAGAGACTTCAACTATTATTTGGTAACTCCAGTTATACATCTCCTTTCTAGATTTCCCTCTTAGATTTAGACTACATAGTCAGCTTTCACTAAGCTCCAACTCCTTAGTAATGACATCTAAAAAACACAGGTCCTTCAATATCACGTGTCCTGCTTAACTCCTGACTTTTTACCTCCCAAGCCTACTTCCCCTTTCTGGTTTTGGTCTCACTGAAAAGACCAGTTATTTACTCAACTATGCAAAGCAGACACTTGGGAGTCACTCTCATGGTTAATGAATCCTTGTATCCCTTATCTCCTCTGTTATCAACTCCTCTTATCTTTTTATTTTTATCCAATTCCACATCAAAACTATGACAGCCTTCTAGTCCATCTCCCAGGCTCAGTTTGTAAGCTTATTTGATCCTTTATCTACAAGCAGCCATACAATTTTTCAAAAAATAATGATGTAAAACAAATCTGACCATGCCATTTCCATTGATGGCATTTCATTACTCTGAGGAATGGTGATCAATTGTTCCAGTTTTCCCAGGACTGAGGAGTTACCCAGGATATGGGCCTTTCAGTGAATCAGGACAGTCCTGAGACAATTGCCCCTATTTCCTTAAGATATAGGGTTTCCTGGCATGTGATATTCTCAGTGCTAAGACTGGAAGAACCTGAGGCAAAGTGATCAACCTAGTTTTAGAACAAACTAGTTAAAGTGCCTGGATGTTCTGCCCTGCTTTTCTTTGGTTCTCTGAGTTCCAGCCACAAGAATCTTCCTTCAGTTCCATGAAGTGTCCCTCTCTTGATACCACTGGGTTTCCTCTCCCCCTCTCCCTCATCCCAGTGCCCTTGGTTTCAACAGGACAATTCAGTCCCTGCCCATAATTTGCATAACTGCCATAAAGCAAAGACTTCATGGGGGACAAGGAGCCACAGCTTCCTGTTCCTCATGCATGCCTTTGGAAGGTCTCATTGCACCTTCTTTCCACATTGTAGTGCGAATGGAACCTTTTCCATTGATAAAAACCAAGCCCACACAAAGTCTCAAGGCGATAATTAGAGAAGTCAACATTTATCTCTTAAGGAAGATTAGGTAGAGAATTTGGTTTATTATTTTCACTAGAATTGAAAAAAAAAATCTAAGAAAAATTGCTAGAGCTTTGGCCAATAAGATGCTAGTAGCAATTTTTCCCCTGAGAATACTTTTCCTCACATGAGCACAAAGTGCTTTGCCACATGCTGGGCAACTGACCCTTGACATATCCCGGTGCAATGGTGCAGACCCCCAAGAGGCAGTTCTGGGAATGAACCCAGACTGTCCATCAACTTGTCTATTTGCAGCTGTGCTTCAGAGGCCTCAGCTGGAGAGAACTGGCTGTAGGTTCTCAGACCCCAGCTGAGCTAATGGAGCAACAAGAGACGGAGGATCTAGCGCGAATGCAAAGAACTACAAAAAATGTGGACAGAGCATGATTCAATTGTAGCATCTTTCAATGACCTGTGTACACGGGGATACACTGAAAGTGGTTAACTGATAGTGCAACACCACAGATCCTATTGTCCTGGTTATCTTTGCTGCCTACTGGAATTCACTTGTTGGAAAAATCTTAGAACCCAAGGATGTCCGAGTTGGAAGGGAACTGAGGACTCATTGAACCCCTCCCCTTCATTCTTCATTGAGGACCCTCAGATGCAGAGGGGTTTATGCCTCTTGCTAGAGGCTCACTTTGTTATTTACATATAATGAAAATGAACGTGCCTCTAGTTTCCAGTTAATTAAGATCCAGCTTTGAATGCTACTCAATTAGGTATTTCCCCTGTTGTAAGTGGCTCTGTAGTCTGAAAAAGCAACAATCAATGGTATCCATTTTTTAACACAAATCAAGGATAAAGGAGTTTTAAAATGATGAGTTGGTTAAAAATACATTCAGTGGGAATAGTTGTGTTCATCACTCTTCTGTTAATGGTTTGGAACCTGAAGTGATTTTTAAATCATTTATTTCTTTCCCAGAGGTTTTATGCCCACCTTTAAGTAAACAGCAGAATTTAATCAGCAGAGATAGATGAGCAATTTCTCTCCTGAGAGCTTGCACAGTGTTGAAACTCATTGGGTTTCACAGCTACAAAATGCAGTCTGTTTCAGTAATCCTCATGTTCTTAGATATGCCTCTAGGTAATCGTTGATCTTCATACATGTGACCATAATTCAGCCTATGAAATTCAAATTTGAAATATGGTGACATCCCTTTAAAAGCATAAGAGGGCATAGCGATCCCATGAGATATTACATCAGACCTCTGATCTTCCACACAGCTGCTCTGGGTGCATATTGGGGCAGCCACGTAGGAGCATGTTTGGAGCTCTATGATAAATCAAATTCATTTAGTATGAGAAGACAGTTTATATTAGGCATACATTTTTATAACACAATATTTTTTCTTTCCTCAAAGACCTCAAAGGCCTTTAACGACTCAGATTCTTATTGCTGCATGACTTAACATTCTGCTGGGCACAGGGCAAATCCACACTACGTATGGGCTATTTGATCGGAGACATATAATTTAGCAGCCTTAGAGTTCCTATGCTCTGTCATTCCATCATCATAATAACTTTGAGGTGAAATAGGAAAGGTATTGTCATCATCATATTATAAATGAAGACATGGACACACAGAGGTTAGGTGTCTATGCCAAGGTTTCAGGTTTGTATGCAGGAACTCTAATACCCCTGAATTATTATTGTGATGCCAATCAAAAAGGAAGTGGTCTTACGTTGTATTAATTGGGTGGGGAATTAGCAGTTAAATTTGTTTGGTTATTGGCAGAAACAGAGAAAAACAGTGCTTACTGCTTCAGATTTTCTTTCTTAGAAACAGTGAAAGTCTCTGTAGACAGCAGTCTCACGAGTGACACTGTGTTGCACATTTCCTCACTGTTTTAATCTGTGGGACTTGAAGGTCTGTTCCAGCTCAGCTTGGTAGCCTTGAGGTCAGCACTCTAGGTTCTAGGTATGATGTCCATAAACTAAAACTCATTTTTCAAACAAGGGGTTAGCTATCATGTCCCTAAAGATTTGTTCAGCTTAAACATTTTATGACCTCTGATACTTTTATTTCTCCACTTTGGCCCATGGATCAGACACTAGGGTCACCTAACGGTTTCCAGTAATACAAGAAAAGAGTCATTTAGCCTAAGGTTTGTGCTATTTCATAATGCTGCAATTAGTGTGCTAAAGTATAGTTTAATGATTGAGTTTGAATCTAGGTTTGAAGAGAGCTGTGCCATTTACTAGCTGTGGGGATGTAGGCGAATTACTTATCTTCTCTAACACCATTTTATAAAATACTTAAAATGCCAAATAAGCTTGTTGAGAGAATAGAAGATAAATGTAAGAAATAGTGCACATATAGAAAATTCTTAAGTGGTAACTATTAATGTGATTGCTGGTATTGCTATCCTGAGGATTTGCCAGACATTAAATACATTAAATATAAAGATGATGGAAAATACAAAGTGATCAATCCCTTAGCACAAATGGGCAGAAATCAACTTTGTCAACAGCTATCTCCCTGAGCCCTCTCAGTGCTGCTGTAAAAGTGAAATCAGTCATGGTGGAGTGAATGCGACCTGTACAGAGCTCTGATTGGCTGTGACCCATCAACTACTGAGACCCTGGAGGCAGCCTTAGCATGCTCACTTCCTGAGCTTGAGCCTAGAACCGGTCTCTCACAGCTTAAGGTTCTAATGCATGAATTGTGGACAGGACTACACAACTTAAATGAGAGAGAGAAGGGGAGTGGGAAGAGAGAGAGAGATAGGCAGAGAGAGAGAGAGAGACTCCCAAAACCAAACATGAGGTCTGGCACAGTCTGCCTCTCCAGATTAAATCTGCATACTTTTCATCTTGCTCTGCATGGAGTCTGACCTCTTCAGATTGCATCTATCTGGCTTCCCTGCTGAGTGCAAAAAAATCAAATGACTAGACAGCACTCATCTCAGCCACTCACTGGGGAAGTCTCCGTCAGGAGATGGAATCCACTCGGGTTCCTAATTTCTCACTTATTCTAGAGCAATACACAGAGGTTTAGCAAAATTGGGTGTGGTTATGAGAGCCCAATGAGAACTATGGGAATTTAAGCTGTGTGATCCAAGAAGCACAGATCCCTCTCCAGCTATGATGGGGGGCTGGACGATTGCAGGAGACTGTGGCAAACACTTTGGCTTTAGCCTTTTTCTGTCAGTTGAGTGTGTGAGTGTATGGGGGAAGTACTATCTCTGGGGGTCCAAGCCCCGGAGGAATATTGCACAGGAACGTTGCACAGGATTGACGTTCCTAAGAACTGCGCAATGGCCAGTTTCCCAAGGAATGTTGAAGGAGGCCAGCTTTTTTTTTTTTTTTTTTTTTCTTTTTGTAATCGGTGATTAACCTCCAAGTTTCAATCTTGCACAAGTTAACCCTTACCTCTCACACGCCAACTTCTGGTTGGGTTTAGACAATGGGAGATGCCAGCGAGAGATTGGAAAATGAATAGGCAGGAAGGAAAAGGGCATTTTCTCCCACCTCCCCCATCCTGACTTGGCCAGACCCCAGCCAGCTTGGTCTACGTGGCCCTATTCTATAGCTGCATCCTATTCTGGTAGCAGCCCCTTTCTCTCACCCCTTACAGGCTGAGGGTTGCTGGCTCTGGCATGTTTCACCGCCTTATGCTTAGCTGAGCCCACACATGTGTGAGCAGTTCTGCTATCGATCTTCCCTCAGCCCTTCGGACTGTACCATCTGTTTCGAGCTGCAGCCCTGCCTGGTGCAATATGGAAAGATGTCTATTTGTTTAAGATGCGGATGTTGTTCATTTTAGTCATTTGGGTCAACACAGGCCTTTCCAAAATTTCATGCTTCCTCTATATCTTCAAATATGTCTTTTAATCTAAAAAAAAAAACAAGGTAAACCCTTAGGAGAATATAAGAAGGAGTTTGCACTAATGTTAGGAAGGCAAATTGTTAAAAGTCCTCTCCCTTTTTTCCCCTTCCATTTTAATTTCCTAAGAGTGATTTTTTTTTTTTAAATCCAAAAGCCAAGTAAAAATTATGGGAATTCCATAGCTTGCTGTATAGCCAAGGCACTATTGTGGAAATAGAAAATTCCCATGATTAGAGTAAAATCTTTCAAATGGTCTCATTGCCCAAAATGACTCAATAAGACTTGCCACAATTCTCTGTTTTGTTACAATGCTCTAAGCAAGCACAAATAAAAATAGCCAAGGAGGAAGCTTATGTATGGGCTCCGGTATTAGGGTTTTTCCATGGGAAATTGATTTATTCTTCACAAGTCTATAAATTCAATTTACCTCCATGACTTCCTCTATTGATACAAATACCATGGATTCAGGGAACGCTTACGCAGACATGCCTGGGAAACAGTCCCCATTTTTCTTTTTCAATTAGATGAGCTAAAATTGCATTACAGAGTACTCTGCTCCAAAAGCCCATAAATATATGTGATGTCTACTGTCTGGAGAAATGTAAAACTGTGCAGGCAGCTGCCCTCCTGACTTGGGCTTATAATTCTCTCACATCTCCCAGTGAAGTCACAGTTTTTACTCAGTCATTCTTAGCTGAGAGCTGAAGAGACAGTTCCTGAGTGTTTGTTTTATACTGATTAAGAAATGGCTGATGACTGATTTTCTTATGTTTACTCATAAATTAATAATTCAAAGGGCCAATCTGAATAAGAAAGCTTCAACTTGGTCCAACAGGCTTAGGGTAACTGGGTTTCACAGTGTTCCTTTGTTCATCCATCCCTGCATTTATCTATTGTCAGGCACTTCCTAGGAACACACTAGTTCCCTTTAATGTGACTACTAAGAAAATCAAAGAAGACAAAGTAAAATGTATAATCCATTGCTAACCATTCAAGAATGTGCAGGTATTGTACTTGGTGCTGTGTGAGGAAGCAAGAGACACAAAAAGAAAAAAGAGCTATGTTTTCTGTATTCTGGAGTTTGGTCTCCACCAGGAGAGTGAAAGTTCAGAAAAATAATAAAATGCCACTCATCAAAATGTTGGCTTTATTTTAGTAAATAAATAATTCTTAGTGTATTTGTTATTTAAAAGCACTGCTGGCTGGGTGCGGTGGCTCACGCCTGTAATCCCAGGGTGGCTGAGGCAGGCAGATCATGAGGTCAGGAGTTCGAGACCAGCCTGGCCAACACGGTGAAGCCCCGTTTCTACTAAAAAATTCGAAAATTAGCTGGGTGTGGTGGTGTGCACCTGTAGTCCCAGCTACTTGGGAGGCTGAGGCAGGAGAATCACCTGAACCTGGGAGGCAGAGGTTGCACTGAACCGAGATTGCACCACTGCACCACTGCACTCCAGCCTGGGAGACAGGGCAAGACTCCATCACAAAAAAGAAAAAGAAAAAAAAAAAAAGATTGTTACATTTCCACTGTTAATTGGAGTAATTCCTAGACTTCCTAGTCTTGCTAGTAAACATGTGGGTGGAGAGTCAGGTTTACTCATACTCCTATGAGGTGGCCATCTTCAGATTGTCACAGGACTCCATCTGGTGGAACAAAAACTTGTCCTCAGTAGCATTACCAATAGGGTTTTGATTAGTACATCAGATACTCATGGTAGCTAATTGGGAATAGCAGTCTAAGAGAGTTGAAAACTTAGCGCCTAAAATCACAGATTCTAGATTCAGATGCCATGGGTGTGAAAGCAGCCTCTGCCACATGGTAATTATGTGACTTTTGGCAAACTACTTAATCCTTCTGGGACTCAGTTTCTTCATATGGAAAGTGTAAATAATCGTAGGATCTATTCCATGGCATGTAAAGTTCTTAGGATGACCGCAGAAAATGGCCATCAAATATCATATATTACCATTATTATTAGCACTTCCTGAAACTGCAGGACTTAAAGTCTAGCTCATATCTAATCTGGCATATGGTAAACCTATTAAGCACCTGAAATAATGATACTAAATTCTTCATTTTATGTACAATGATGTATCTCTACAAAATGTTACAAACAACCTTAAGATAAGGATGTTTTTATCTTTACATAAATGAAAATAAAAATATGACACAGTGAAACGGTAATACTTTTTCCTCAAATAGCAAGTCAGTAGATAGGAAAAATCATTGGAAAGACAGTAGTCTAGAGTGAGAACCTGTAAAGAAATATTCATGGAAACTGACATAAAGTGGTTCAGGACAGAGCATGCTGAGGGCTCTTATCATTTCTATAACATGATACACAATGAGGAAGTGATAAATAAAAATAAAAAATTAATATTACTCACCAGCCATTTTCACTGAAATATACTGTTTTCAATAAGCTGCTGGTTGATTGAAACTATGACTACTTGTAACTCTCTCCCTCTCTCTTTATATAGGTATATACGTGTGTGTGTGTATATATATAATGCATCTATTATATATTATATATAATGCATCTATTATATATTATATATAATACACCTATTATATATTATATATAATGCATCTATTATATATTATATATAATGCACCTATTATATATTATATATAATACACCTATTATATATTATATATAATACATCTATATAAAATCTTAATCGGAATGATAGATTAAAGTTACTTTTATATAGAGAGAAATTTATATATCTCTACATATATTTTATGTGTGTGTATTTTATATATATATATACACACACACACACACACATACACACGGAGAGAGAGAGAGACAGTCTCACTCTGTCACTTAGGCTGAAGTGCAGTGGTGCCATCTTGTCTCACTGCGGCTTTGAATTCCTGGGTTCAGGTGATCCTCTCACCGCAGCCTCCTGAGTAGCTAGAACTAAAGGTGTGTGCCATCATGCCTAGCTAATTATTTTAAAAAATATTTTTGTAGTGACAAAGTCTCACTGTGTTGCACAGATTGGTCTTGAATTCTTGGCCTCAAGGGATCCTCCTGCCTCAGCCTCCCAAAGTGCTGTGATTACAGGCATGAGCCACTGTGCCTAGCCTTAGATGTTTTTAGTAAGGTGAAATGTCAATGCTTTTCATTCATTCATCCAAGAAATTTACTAAGTGCATGATGTGTGTCAAGCTCTGCACTAGGCACAACAGATGTAAAGCTTAATAAACTGTCTTCAGTGACTTTGCAATGCTGAAAGGAGAACTGTATTAAAAATATGTAAGTCAAAGCATTAGTCTCCAAATTGAGGAGTTTTAGGAGAATGTGCCCAGTATTAATCTATACTTACAAAATAAAGCTCACTTAAAATAAATATGTAAAATATCCAAAATACGCTTTGAGACCAGCACTCAAATTTGATGCATGTTCTGTGATATATACCAAGGGAAGGAGTTCTACAATACAGAAGGTTATCAATGACACACCAAACATTCTATGCACGCACTATGCATTAATGCATCATAGTATGTACATATTGTAATATATAAGTGCCTAATAAAGCATTTTTGTGAATTACGTTACTTGTTTTTGATTAATTTTAATAAAATGAACAAGAGACTTACAAAAGCTTCCTGTAAGATAATTGCAGACTGAAGACAGTAATAAAACTGTTAATAGGACAGCAAAAGTGAGCAAGAAACAGAAAGTGCTGTCCTTTCTCCTACTCCTAGTAGAACACCTCATCAGCCTCATCATGGATTAAAACTGTGACAATCTAGTCAGATCTAGGAAGAAGCCTATCAAAATAAATCCTAATTGATTAGTATTGATCCAATTGATAAGTATATTGTAACCAAAATTGTGATTGACATTCCTCACTTGTAAAGTATATTTGGTATTAAGAGTTTGGTTAATGATAGTAGTATAGATGCACAACTTATACATATAAAACTTTGAGAGGGTGTGCTATAAATTTCTTAAGGATAGAAGTGTGTGAGCAAGTTTAGAAACCACTGTATTCATGCGTGAGATTTACAGGGAGCAGTAGAAAGGGACAGGTTGGATTTTCATTTTTCTTTTTAACAGGCTTAGGTAATAGAGTTCAAAGCAGTGCTATCCCCTCCTTACTTAACCCACTGGCACATTTGCATGTTGGAGATCTGCTTTGTGGTAATCACAGAAGGATTGCTCTGTCACATCCCATCAAGGTGTAAGATTTTCCTCCTTAGAGATGAGGCATTACTCTCCATTATGCTGTATTGCTCATTTCACAGTTACCACTGCTACTGTCAGAAGACTGAAAAGGCACTGCCTCTACCAAATAGAAGTGTCCCTACTGTTAACAGAAATTCTGAAGAGACTTGTAAAATGCATCTTAAAATTTTTGAATAGAAATATCTCTTTAAATGTAAATGATCTTAATTAAATTTTAATGCAATTTTTTTGAGAGCTTGTATGTTTTTATGTCTTGTGACATAAAAGGGCCACTCGTAGTCTTTCATTTTGATAATATTTGTAATTCTCGAAACACCTGATGTACATCATCTTGCTTGATCTTCACAGCAATGAAGAAGGCACAGAATGAAAGGTGGCATAGATGTGGTTGGCTACAGATCCTCTTCCTGCCTGTAGGAGCCCGGGTCCATGGGCAGGTCCTCTCAGTCTCACCTTCCTCGTGTGGCAACAGGGATAACCATTCATGCTTCACGGGTTGGTTTTAAGCATCAAATTTCCTCATGCCTATAAAGTGCCATATTAAAAATCACTTAAATGCCAGTGGACTATCCTTTTTGTGTGTATATTTTTTTTTCAAGTTATTTTCTTAAGATAACTTCCCAGAAATGGGATTACTGAGTCAAAGGAGGTAGACATCAGCCACAAATGTCAAACTTACTTATGGGCAATTTCAAAATGGCCTTTTTAGTTTCAAGTACTAGTATTTGAAAATAGATATTCATCTATAATGCATCCATTATAGATAGGGCAAGCAGTCCTTTCTATTTCTTTTAAACAACTTTCTAAAAAATTAAAACAAAAATGTACAATCAACATCAGAAAATGAAATTATTTAACTTTGATTTTCACTAGTTGAATAGTCCATATATGGAGAGGGAGAATAAATCACCTGAAACATTGGAATCATTACAGTAAAACCTATAGTGTCTATTTCATTGTATCAACTATTTCTCTACTCTGTAAGTTTGAGCAAGTAATTTGTGCATTGAGTACAAAATAAAGAATGCATTTAAATGGTCTTGGCATTAGAAATAAAAATGTCAACAAATAGAAAAGGAATTTAGTAGTTTCAATTAAATTCAAAATGGAGATCAAGATTATACAGTTAGTAATGGCAGAAGAGTGTCTGAAAACAATGTCCTCAGGACTATGTGTTATCCCTGAGATAATATGCATTTTTGTTTTTAAATCTAGTTTCATGTACTAGATAGCAGTGGTGATGCTTAATGCTGGGAACTTTGATGTGATAAGCACTGTTTGAAGGCTTTATGTGCATATTCAATTTTCAAAACAACTTCATGATGCAGAAAGGATGTTAACCCCATGCACACTTTGCAGAGCAGAACCCGAAAGTACAGCCAGGACCATCACATATCACATGGCCGGTAAGGGCAGAGCCGGGACTCGAACCCAGGTAGCCCAACCCCAGAGGCTCTGCTTCTGGCCATTTCTGATCATGCTGATGTCATGCAAGTTACTCCTCACAGCTGAGTTTCTTTCTTTGCTCACTTGTAAAATGGACTTAATACCAAGATCTACTTTATGTGTGTTGGATATATGTCTTGAGAATCACAAATGGGCATGTATGTGAAAATGCTTTATGCACTGACGTGCTGTAAAATGTTAGTTATTATTGCTTAGCTTTCTAGTTGCTAAAATCAATCATGGATCGATTTTCTAACAGCAATTTTTCTTCTTCTGCAGTGAAGGAAGTGTGATCTGACTTGAAGCGTTGCCCTCTTGCTTCTTTTGATTCCCTTTGTTTTCCCTTGTAGTGTTTATCTGCTGATTATAGCCAGACATCAGTGTTAGAGCTGGAGGAGGCCTGGGAGGAATCTGTTCCACTTACTCCTTCATTTCACAGAAGAAGAGCTGGAATCCAGAGTAGCTGTGGTTACTCAGACATGACGAATGACTGGAAGGATACAAAGACATTTCACTTAATGGCCGTGGACAGCAACCTCATGACGACATCGCTCCAGCATTTCTTTGTGAAATGTGTTCCTCCCTGGGCCTGTCCCATTATCAATGTTTGGACCTGTATCCTGGGACTCTACCAGCTTTACCAGTGACAGTTCCATATCCCAAAACCCCCTTCGGTAGCAGGGAAACTGGCATGGTTGGTCAGTCTATGAGACACAATGAGATGGCTTCAGTCTTTTTTTCTGGAGCGTCTCTGGTCGGACTGGACATTGTTAATGTGAGACATCAGGGGACTTACAGCATTCAGAGCAGGGTGTGGGAAAGCCGACATAGACCCCCTCTCAGTTTATAAGGTCTGGTTTAAGCTGCCCCTCTAGAGCCTGTTCTGTGTTCTAATGGAAACAAGAATTTACTCTGTTTTCATTTCTGAGCCATGCATTATTCTGCAAAATAAACTGTCCAAATAGATTCTGAAGTTAAAATATACTTTAAGAAAAACAAAAGTGAAACAGAAATAAGGTGCAGACATCTTTACAAAAACAATGCTAGCTCAAGGTCCAACAATTTAACAGTGTTATCTTTTGTGGAGGTCTAAATATAGAACCATGATAGGTGGGATTTTGCTAAAACTCTGATTAGGTGTCATCTGAAACAAAGGAATGAAGACAGGCTACAAGTGATTTCTATTAATATTATGCAGCCAAATCGCAAAGTTAAGTGCTAGCCGAATTCACAGAGCACATTTCTGTGTACAAAGAACACACACATGGCATTCGGAGGTACATCCGGCCTCTAGCGTGCTGGAACGACTTTCTGTTCCTAGGCCACGTAGTTACAGAAAAAGCTTTCCAACCTGACTGCTAAAGCTGCAGCCATCAGTCCCTGGAACCCCTTCCACAGACTGCTGGTCATGAAGCGGTGAGCAGCCATCCTCAGGAAGCCCCAGGGAAATCAAGGTAAACAAGAGGAGCTTCATTTGTTTAACTAATTAATTGTGCCTACTTAATGGGCTCTGACATCCCGTATGCTTTCATAAACCAACTTATCCAATCTTCCCTGAAAAATGTTAGCTCACACAAGAAGTTCAACCAAATCAACCAAGAAATGTCTAACAATTTTTATGCTCAGAATCCGGTTGGCCAACCCACCAGTCCTGCAAGCATGACCTTTTATTGGGAGGAATCATTACACTGTGGAGAGGATGAGTGGTTAAGATGGGGTCTTCATCAATTTCAGAAGTAAGACGGGGCAGGTTCAGGCCAACCTTGCTTCAGAGGGAGAGATTTTACCAGGGTTCTGGCAAAACTCCTGAAGCAGCTCTGGAATTTGTTTTTCCCCCTTTAGAGTATCACATTCTCTAAATTCCAAGGTTAACTTAGTTGGCAGAGTAAACTTGATAGGTTGTGTCTGAGGCCACTGTGGGTTCTAATCTGTAGGGGATGTAGTGACTGTAACCAGGTCTGTGTGCAGCAGTTTACCCTATACATCCTACGGCCACCTTCAGACTGGCTACCTGAGTTTGTTGATGGCAGGACCACCTGGTGCAGGGGCTCTCTTTGAGGCACTGCTATCCTGTTCCCTTTCTTTATTTCTTCTTTATTTTTGTGTGTGCAGAATTCTTTTAATAGAGTCAGTTTTGTCCTACTGTTGTTTTGTCTGCTCTTCTAAAATCATACCACTTTCGTTGTGTCCAATAATTTGGGCACCTGAAGATTATACTCACACATAAAATTGGAATCATACTATATATATATATATACACACACACACGTATATATATTTTTTTCTTGAAAATATTATGTTCTAAGGATTTCTTATAATTTCTAAATAACTTTTTTCAATTTTAACCTGAAATTTATTTGTCTTAGTTTTTTAAGTTGACAAAATTTGTATTTATCTATGGTGTGCAATATGATATTTGATGTATGTGCACATTGTGGAATGACTAAATCAAACTATTTAAGATATCTGTTATCTCATATACTTACTTTTTTTTTGTGGTGAGAACATGTAAAATCTACTCGCTTAGGAAGTTTCAACTATGCAACAAGCACATTGTTATCAAATGTAATCACTGCACTGCACTGTTGTCATCTCCTGAATTTATTCCTCCTGTCTAACTGAAATTTTGTATCCTTTATCATGGCCCCAATCCCAGTCTCTGTGGTTGACTTTGGTTCCTTTATGGCAATTTTACTTTGCCAAAAAGTCTTTTTCACCTCCTCAGACAATCTCTCACTCACTTGACAGTGGTGTTTTTCTAATTATGACTTCCCCAGTGACCTCCACGCCAGATATTCCACTCATATCACAGTCGGTCCTGAACAGTTTTCAGCAAGGAGGTGGGGGAGGGAGGGGATGCTTCAGAGCGCCTGCACTCTTGCTCAGACCTGCAGGAGTCTTCCTTTCCCGTGCTACTCTGTAAACCCCTTTGAAGGCTACACAAGGTGCCATGGGGATTTAGGAGACAGGGGTTTCAGCTTAAAAGTTTGGCTGGGATCTGCTGCAAGTCTGCAGGGATTTCCAGGTATCAGGAGCTTGAGGGATTTGGATGCCCTTCCACAAAGTTAGAGGATAAGTCTAGTTTTAGGTTAAGTTGTACGATAGGGTCCGCTTAGGGCAGACCCTCAAACATGATTAATAAAGCCTTACTCTGTGTGTGTGTGTGTGTGTGTGTGTGTGTGTGTTTTCCTCATCTGTTGCCCCAGAAAAGGATATTTTGATGGCTTAAAATAAATAAACACATCTGAAATTCTGGCCAACATGAACCTAGAACTTGCCCATTCCTTCACGTGCCTGCCCTTGGCATTCTCTTGGGAGGAGAGGCTTGGGTGATCACATAGGTCCTTCCTCTATCCTGAGGCTTCCATTGCATCCCAGGGAGCTCTGAGAAGCTGCTGACAGCTGGGCTTCTTTCTGAAGTCTCTGCCACCTGCTATGTCCCAAGGGGCAGGGAGACACCACCGGAGACACAGCCTGTCTTTTTCTGCCTGTTCCCAGCCAGCTGCATCCTGAAAAGTTTCATTTTCCACCACTTCAGGGCAGTCCAAAGGCAGAGGAGAGGCTGAGAGTTGGACTCAGCCTCCCTAGGATGGAACACAGCCTCCCAAGGATTTGCCTTTTTGGGGAAGATTCATGGCTGGACCTCACCCCTCGGGTCTGGGCTGCATTAAAGGACCATTCCCTAGCCTCATGCAGAGAGGCTTGCGAGTGCCTGTAGGTGCTGCTGCTCGTCCTCTGCTCTGATCCCTCTGGATCTAGAAACCTGGTGTTCCCTCTGAACTAACTTCAGGCTGGACTCCAGGCCTGACTGGTTTTTTATGGTGTGTTACTCTCAGGATCACCATCTCCTCTTTAATTCACAGGCAGTTCCTTCACATACTTTCGTGGATGTGGGACTGTTGCCCTGGGCACTGACCTTTGGCAACATAGAGGAAGGACCATAGGACCATGACTTTGCCCTACACGAAGTGTGCTGAAAATATGGATGTTGTGGTGGCCCCATCTTTCAAACTCTGTACCTGAATGGGGATTGTCTCCAAGAGCTGGGGGCAACTAGTTCGGCTGTAGGTGGAATGCCTACTCTCTCTCTCTGAGATATGTTAAATATTTTAAATAGTCCTTTAGGCTTCTCACAGCAGTCATTTCCTACTTGTCTAATTAAAATCTGTGTGGATTTCAACATTTAGTGGGAAAGCATTGAATATTTGTCATTATGACGCTATTTGGAAGTATTTTGAAGATGCTCTTTATTCGATTGAATAATTTTCTTCTATTTTCTAATTTGCTAAACATTTTTATTGTGAAAGGGTATTGAATGCTGTCAAATGCTTTCCTGTGTCTATATAATCTCAGAAGATCCTAAGATTTTTTCTGTCTGTTCTGTTTATATGACAAACTTGGTCATGGTACATTATTACAATTGCATTTTGGTGGATTTGATTTACCAATATTTTGTTCAGATATAAAACAGATACAAAAAATCTGTTTCGTATCTCTTTTGAAGGATATTGATCTGTAATTTTTTCTTTGTATAGTGGTCTTGTCTGGTGTTGATATCACATTATTGCCTCAGAAAATGCATTGGATAATGATACCTCTTCTTCTACGTTCTGAAAAATTCGTGTAAAATTTCTAGTACTTTTGCCTAAATATTTGACAGAATCTACCAGCAAAAATATCTTGGGTTAGAGTTTTCCTTATAAAAATGTTGTTAATTACTCATTCAATTTCCTTGACAGATAATGATGTTACAGTGTTCTATTTTTTCTGACAATTTTGGTTAATTGTGTCTTTCAAGGAGTTTTACACTTCATCTAAATTTTTAAATTTATTGGCATCACATTGTTCGTATTTCACTTGCTTTTCTTTTAATATCTATGGGATCGTTGCTGTCTCTTCCTTTATTCCTGATATTAGTAATTTGGTTCTCCTTCTCACTTTTTCTTGTTCTGTTTTTCTAGAGGTTGATTCATTTTACCGATTTTCTTGAAGAGCCAACACAGATAGCTTTTGATTTCATTATTTTTCTCTATTGCTAGTTCATATCTGATTTTACTGATTTCCACCCATCTCTGGTATTTCCTGTCTTTTGCTGGTTCTGGGATTCATTTCTCTTTTTCTAATTTCTTGTGGTTGAATAACAAATCATTGATTTTATGTATTTTTTTCTATTTATCCATTTAAAGCCAAAAATTTATATTTAAATATTCTTTTTGCTGCATTCCAACATATGAATATATTCTGTAGCCACTATTGTTTGGTTCTAATGTGTTCTCTAACCCATGGCCTATTTAAGTTCTATGGCTCAATTTTTAAATATGTGGGACTTTCTTGATACCTCTTTGTAACATAACTAAGTTGTGGCTATAGAGCAGACTCTGTATTCTTTTAATCCTTTGAGATCGGTACCACTTGTTTAGTGGATATTGCTTTCTTTCTGAAACATCCCATGTGATTCTAATTTATAGTCAGGGCTGATAACCACTGAGTGGAATGATCTTCTGGTTCTTTCCTAATCTAATAATCAATGATTCTGTGCTTTCTTTTCTTAGAAGGAAGGCTTTAGCAGTGGTATTTCTGATTGAGAAGTGGTTTAGAGACAGCAGACCTAATTGCAGGCAGGCTTTTCCCAGCAGAATCTCTCCCTTAGATATGGATTTCACCCAGAGCCACTGATGCAGTATGTTGCTGCCCCTCAGACAAGGCTCGGAGCCATTTGTTCCAGTCTTATGTGACAGACACAGTTATCGTGATTCATATCCCTTTCAGTGCTGACTTATTTGTAAGATGTGTTCAAACAAGAGGCAGAAGCCACCTCTACTAATAGCATTTCTACATCGCAGCAGTGGGACTTGTGCTATTAATAAAAGAGGAGCACTTAATGAGTTTGATTCATTTAGCAGTCTCAGAGGCTGACAGATCATCTGCAGAATACATTAATTGGGTGTATCAAATAGTCTAGGAATGAACACCAATGTTATTAAAGACCCTGTGTCAAAATGACTTCCACTGCCAAGTCATAAAACTAAGGCACTGGAGGGAGATATTATGTATATAGATCAAATCCATCTAAGGCATTTGTAATATACATTTCCTCCTTGCTTGCATTATTTTAAAGTTAACTCTGCTAAAGCATCTATTCCAGCAGAGAAGCCACTGGCAGTCCCAGTGTGACCATTTTGTAACACTGCTGGTCAGAGACAGGGCATGTGGAGAGGAAAATCTCACCAGTTTCTAAATTTGGACCAGATGACCCCTTGTGTGTTCCCTTCAATGGGAGGCTCTGTGATTTCTAAAATGACCCGTTAGTTATTTTCGTGCTGTTGACTTGCAAGGATTCTCGATGGCTTGGCTCTGTCTTTTCTTTATTTGCTATCCTAGATTTCTAATTAACCCATTTTATCACCTACCTTAGGGGTTCTACAAGTACAGACTACAGAAAATGGAAAAATGATAGGTGTCAAAGGTGTCACTTGAAATAACGTCTTTTGTTTTTGTTGATTTTTTTAAGTTGCTCCTGACACAGTTAAACACACCTTTATATTTCTCTCTCATTTAATTTGGACAGAAACCTTTCAAAGTAGATATTTTGATATTCACTTTTACAGATAAGGAAAGCAAAGTCCAAACAGTTAAACTGTCCAAGGTCATACTGCAAATTAAGATTAAAGCTCAGGTTTAATCCTGTGATTTCTCACAGTGCTTTTGAGCTCTTAGAAGACATGGGACATCTGTCATCTGATGATTCTTTCTAGTCACCTTTAGACTTTGTGCCAACCCTAATTTTAAAAATATAGTCTTCTGAGACTGCTTCTAGGTTGACCAGATGGTCACAGAGAAAATATTGTTGAAAGTTCCATTCTCCCTAGGTAAGGCCTGGCCTGTTACACCAATAATTTTACCCGAGTTCGTATTTTAGTTGCAGAAAGTGGCTTAATGGGTGATATGATTTGATGACATTTTCATGTTGACAGGTAGTTTTGGTAATCCCAAACAAGGTAGTTAGTCATGTGAAAATGTCATATAGCCAGTCAAGGCTTGTTTGGGAGATATATTTGGATACAGATGGGCTTGAGCACAAGGCACTCTGAAATGAGAGCATTATGGGCAGTCTGAGAAGGAAAGCAAGCCAAATCCAAATAGGGCAGGGCTTGGCCTGATGAACTGAACGACAGCTGCACTATACAAAGGGGCATTCACCCAGGCTCAGTTTAGGTTATTAATGATGGGGTGATGGGGAAAATAGTATTTTCTTACTGATAAGCAATATGGAGTCACCAGCACTTTCCTACAGCAGACAGTAGTTCAGGGGCATCAGACGGAGCAGTGGAACCTGTTTTCAGTCTCTAAGGTATTGGGGCTGAGGCTAAGTCTGATACTATGTTTTGTGATGGTCAGGAGTGGCCTAGAGTTGGAGTAGGCTTGGGTCTGCAGGTCATGACAATCCCGTGGTGGAATTAATATATAATCCCAGGTAGCCTTATTGCTGGTTATAGGATCGCCACTACTAACCTAGGCTGCTCCTCTGCTACCAAGTGTGCTTTCCAGTGCACCTAAATGAATAGAAGATGAACATGAATATCATATATTGCGTAACCCTTTGACTTCTGTGTGCAGCTACCCCAAATGAACACTTGAGTTTCTTCTAAAGTGGCATGGTTTGTTTCCTGGTTGTAAATTGTTCATTTATGTATACAGGTGTCAGTAGTGACTGGTGTGGTATTTTATTGCCCTATTATAATTTTTTTCTCATCTAATCCTGCCAAGTGCAAGAGCTTGTCTGAATTGCCCTTGCTTCTTTCATACCTAGCAATTAACAAGTACTTAAATATGATTTTTAAATAAATCCTGGGTCAGTCCTTCTCTCTTCAGAGCAGGACATCAGAAGCGTGACATAACCAATGGTGTCTGTAAATGCAGCTTCCTGAGATTATTCTATAGTATCTGACAATTAATGAGTATCTTTACATATCAACTTCTTTAAAGTGGTGGACCTCACATGTTAGTGTACATATAATCATGTGGAGAGATTGTTAAAACTCAAGTTTATGGCACTGCCACCAGAGCTCCTGGTTCATTCATTCTGGAATAGGGCCTGAGAATTTGCACTTGTACTAAGTTCACAGGTGATGCGGTTACTGCTGGTCAGGAGACCACGCTTTGAGAATCACTGTGTTAGGAGTAATTTAAGCATGTGAGATAAATGAGACTTGAGGTTAAAAGCAAATACTTCAAAATCTGACATAGAACACTTTTGGGCTTCCTCTCGTAAGAAATTATGCATAGTAGTATCTTTGTTGTTCCATATGAAATGGATGACTTGCCCTTTAGTAAAGGTCAGGGGTAGATGATTAATTGTTAACTCACTCTGAAATGTAGTGTTATTAGCAAAAGCCTTCCTTACTCCTCACTAACGTGTGCTTATGACAATTTCTTCCAGAGGTAATCAGATATAATATATGACTAATATCAATTAAGTTATGGTTCTAATTTAGGATAGGCAGTAGTGCATCAAACCGGAAGCAGCCTCTATTAATTCCACTGAGCAGCACTCAGTGGAGTAGGAGGGACTGGCTACGAATAGCTCCCTTGCTTTTCCTCCAACCTCCTGCACTACTATCTAACAATCTAAGTGACCTGAATTCCCACCAGCACCAAAGGATCACATACTTGGAACAGGTGAGGCAAAGGCCCAGCCTGAGTTCCTATAAAGTCAGAGTTAAACTTTAAGGAATGCACCTTCAATGTCAGCAACCGCTGCTAGTTAAGGAAGCACATAAATCCAAGATGTGCAGACCATGGCCTTGAAATCACCGTGTCTTATTACATAAGCAAAACAATTTTCACTCATCTCAATGACATTATTGAACTTTTATTGATGCTGGACATTCCTAGATACAGTTATCACCTACTTCCAAATTATTGAGTCAGGACAAGTGCATTTTGTTACTTTTTTCATTGTATTTCCAATTTCTGAAATTATTCCTTCTTCTGGGGCCTTTAGCTTGCCCTCATGGCTTAGATTGTAAATGACAAGTAATAAAATAAAAATGAGATCATGGACAGTGAAAACATCTTGTGGTCTCTCAAGTTGGACACAGAAGTGCTTTTTAGTAATTGGCTAGAGTATAATTCAGAATTTGACTCTTGCCTAAAAGCTCTATTTAGCTTCAGTGTAGTTGCTAAGCCCACATGCTTTGTGACATGTTCTCGCAGAATGAGGACATACTGTACATTTCTGGAATTTTTTCCAAATTACTTTTTATCCTGAATTTCAATATGCTGTTGAAAAATGTAGCTTCAAAAGTTCTTATGTATTGACACTTAGACACTAGATAAGCCTTTGTTCATTGAACACATTGTGCTGTATATTGGGGGAAGATTTTTAGTAGCTTGCCATTTGTGAAGGTAACCTGTGCAAAATGTGGCCACTGTCTTTTCTAGAAAACCTCACAGTATGGTATTTGAAAAACATAAGCAGATAGGTATGTCTTTGATTGTGTGATGTAGGACATCATACTTCTAATATCATCATCATTCTCAGAGAAATGGCAGTTTGTGAATGTCAGACAGGACATGTGAGGGAATCTATTAGTTATTGGAAACGTACTTGCTGCCTAATATTGTGCTGGGTTCCTCCACATATGCAATTTTATGTAATTCTTTCATTAACTGTATAAGGTAATTATTTCAATTTCATCAATAAGAAAATTGATTTTCAGAAAAATTAGTAAATTATCTTCAATTATAGCACAGGTAAATGGCAGGCACTGGTTTCAAACTCAGGTGTTTTCAACTCCAAAGCTGACATGCTTTCCGCTGTTCCCATACCTGGCTGCATATTAGAAATACCTGGAGAATTGTAAAACGAAGGACTAATTCCTAGGTTCTCCCCTTAAGCAATTTTAACTCATTTGGGTTGGGGTTGAGGCCTGGACATTGGCATTTTAACAAAATGCCTCATGTCTAAGTGGTTCTAATGTGCATTCGTTATTAGCTGAGACCCCTGACTGTCCTTTCTGCTTATAGCATTCCTTAATCCTTTAAGCTGGTGGAGAATTGTGAAAGGACGTAATTTTTCAGACATTTGAAAATGGGCTTGAGACAAAGAGGAGGACACTTCTATCCTTGGTAGAGCCACTCCACCTTAAAATAACTGGAAAAAGAGGGCTCATGGAAGACACCTATTGCTGGAATCTACCTTATGAAGTGAAAAGTCAGTGTTTTGCATTTTAGATCAAATTAACTGGAACATATGTATGGATTTAAGAAATATTTTCATATGATTATTCTGAAAATAAATGAAACACTGTAAATGAATGAGCTGGTAGATTACAACACACTGAAGTCAAACACAAACTATGATAGCTATAAACTTCATAAATCTCCAAATACTAATGAATTATAGAAAATACACAAATGTAAGTATTTTTTCCTATTGCATTCCCTGATTTTTCTCAATCCTCTAATTGGTAACTGCTATTTTTAAAGAATGGAGTTGAACATGTAGGAAAGCATCATGTTTGAGTTGGTTAAGATTAAAACTAAAAAGTATGAGGATGTAGTAAGTCTCATCTCATCTAAATGTTTTGGATCCGCTTAAAATGAGGATATTGCAGTGAGTTATTTTAAAAGAACATCTTTTAAAGTTAAGAGTTTGCATTATTTTAGAAATGAAGAGATAATTATTCTGATCAACAAATGATCAAATCAGCTAACAACCCTTCCATCCCAGATTTTTGAAGCCAAAAAAAGGAAAAATATTAAGATAAAAATTGGGAATGAAGGCAAAATAATGCTAATTTATTTAAATTAGTCAACTTTTTACTTTAGTTATGTAGTCAGTGACATCCTAGATTTAAATACCTTTTGAAATAAGATTTTTGAAATGCATCAGAGAAGCAGAGTGTGGTGGCACACACTTATAGTTCCAGCTACGCGGGAGGCTGAGGAGGGAGGATCGCTTGAGCCCAGGAGTTCAGGAGTAGCCTGGGCAGCATAGCGAGCTCCACCTCTGAAGAGATACTATGTAATGACTAAAGCGGTGAGTGTGGTGTGTGGTATGTGGGCTTGAAAGTGAAAGGAGTAACGTGAAGGTCAAAATTGAATTGGAGGAAAAACATCTTATTAAATGAAGCTTGTGATTCCCTTCAGATTCAGCAGTTGGTCAGAACATTGCATTCTCCCAATGCCAATTTTCCTACCCCTTCCCAGCAATTTAATCCAGAAAGTAAAGAACTGGGATACAATTATGCATCCCAGGTTGAATGTGCTGTTAATCATAGTGTGTGTATGGAAGACGAGATGATTTCCTTTCAAATTTGATTTTTATAAAATAGTTCAGATTATCTGAGATAATCTTTAATATCTTTTCCTGCTGCAAAACTCTTTGAAATTCTCTGAAATGTAGCTCTGTTCATTATCTCTTTCAGAGAAGCTGTCCATATGGTCGTCACCTCATGGAATAGACTCAACCCCTTTTATCACCACAGGCAAATTCACGGGGAGTTGTACTTCTCTGATGACTGGAATACATTTGGAAAAACTTAATTAAACTTAAAACGCTTTCTGTCTTGGCACTTGGGAGAGATGTTTGCCTTTTAGAAAGTTTTGCAATCAGGGTGTATGGCTGTTTGTTTACTCTGTCAGCTGGCAACCTCCCTGAGACCAGGAGCACCGTTGCGGGAGGTGGTATAAAGTATAAAGGAAACCAGCTGGGTGATGAACAATCAGTGCAGCCCTGCCAGAGAGAGCCACATTTCAGGGAGCACTAATCATCTCAGTGGAGTTTATTGCAGTCATCATCATCCCTGATTTAGTCTGAAACGAGCAAGAAGAAGAAAAAAAGGATCCTTATGAAAGTTCTCAAAACCCTGGTGACTACCAGTTATACTAGCAAATGTACTTGGAACAAATGGGTCAGAAATCAAACTGACATATGTGCTTTTTGGTAGCTCAAGCCATGATTATGTTTCACAGCAGATCCCAAAGGTAAACAGGTGAAAGCTTGGATCATGTGCAGAGAAAAGAAACAACCCTAGGGTTATAGATATTTTTTCTGCTTAAAGTTGTGTTGTTTGAAGGAGAGATAACTCTAGGGGTAGCTAAGAAGATGAGAAGAATTGGAAGCTTTTCTCCAACTTCTTAATGAAGGGATGGGGTTTCCCAAATACAGAGATTTTATGAAGTTAATGTATAACAACTTCTAGGAAATTGACTAGATGACTAAATAGAGACAGAGATTCCTGGGTTGGCATTCTGGATGTAACCTAGGTACGTTGCTTTACCTTGCCAAATCTTACTTCTCTGATTTACAAAATAAGAAAAATAAGAGCATTTACCTTGTCATTTGGTTATAACGATGAGATTGCACAGATAAAGTGCGTAATGGAGTGCCAGACACATAGAGAGCATGCACAATGTTAAGAATTACCATGATCAGAGAAAGGATTGCTTGTGAGCTGTAGGAAGAAGATAATGTATTTTAGGAGAAGATGCTTTGGGAGGAACTGCAGTTCCCAGAACATGCCTGTCTTTCCAGCCTCAGAGGCGAGCTTTAGAATCTGCTACTCTGTGCCCTCTTCCCAGCCCTTCCCAGCCACACACTAGATCACTGCTTCTCAAATCCTGGACGAGAAAGTGCCAGTTTTCCTTTTGCTAAATTCCCAATCCATTGTAGACTACAACTTTTTACAAAAACAATTGAAAATAATTATTAGAAACAAATAAATATAAAAACGTAAAATAGAAACCTGCTGATTACATGTTTGGATATTTGTCCAACTGCTCCAAAAGCTTCTTAATGCCTACTCTCAATTTTATACTTATCTTGTTACAATAACATGCAGTTTATGAATTGGCACCCGTGCATGGTGCTTGCTTTGAGGAGCACTGGTCTAGATTGTCCCATGACTTCTACTCTTCGTTAGGTCTCATTGAGATGTCCCTTGCCCTCAGTGATGGAAGCTTTCTTCTATCTCCCCAAATTTGGACCTGTTACCTCTCCAGTGCTTGCCTTGCACACTGTGCTTTCCCAAAACTTAAAGGGACCGTGGCTTTTTCACCTTCCCATTGTCATTGCTATCAAGACCTGACACACAACTGGTGCTCAATAAGCACCAAAAGAATGCAGAATGCATTTATTTCAAGAAAGGAGAGAATTAAGGTGACTATTGTTCAACTCCATAATTTCTAAATTTGGGTTGTGATCATTCCTGGCAATAATTAGACTCACTGCCTCTTTGGAAAAAATACTTTCTTGGCAGGAAAATGAAATTAATAAACAACAGTATATTTAGGCCCTGGGGAAGTCTTATTCATAGACCTTACCCAGAAAGTAGATTTTATTCAATGAGCTTCAGGAAGGAAATTGAAGGCTTAATTTGTATTTCTTTCTCAGAGGTAGATGTATAAATCTTTGGAAACTTTTTCTATCTTTGAAATATGTTGCCTTAGACAAGCCTTGATTCTGACGATTCACTGAAGACTTACTAAGAGCATAAATTGATGTCGAGGACAGTTGATCCAAACAGCAACAAGGGATAATAGAAATACCAGCGGCTGCCTCACCAAGGGAAAATAAATGATTTTTTACGGCTAACTTCTTTTTCCCTTATGGATAAAGGAGAAGTATGAAAATATATTTCTATCTTATCCATGTAGTTTTGATACTTCATCTTTGAGAAAAGAAATTGCTGATCACCATTTAATAGAATATGGCACTGAGCGACCAAAGGAAGAAGAGAAAACGCTGCTCATTTGAAAGGTTACCAATTTGGTTATCACTTTCTGAGTGAGGGTCAGTATTTCCTAGCAATTCAGACCAAATAAATGTTGAAGACACATAGAAGAACTAAGCACACAGCCCACTGTTCCTTGGCTTTGCTCTGAGAAGAGAAGCGATCTCTTCTTCACTGAAGACTTTTCACCTACCCTGCCCCCTCCACTGTTGTTAGCAGGGAGATGGATCTAAGACTGGGAGGCATGAACCCCTCCCCACGCCCCAAACTTCCTGTCTGTAACTGGGAAATGGGGCTCAGGTTGTGCTTGTGATGCTAAGCATCTTGGGAGAGACCAGGAGGTCTCCTAGTATGAGCGGGAAATTATCCACAGTCTAATCACACAGACCCAGTGGCACACACCTTCAGAACAAGAATCTCTCAGGGCTGTGGAGTAGGAGCCAGGCATATGGACCCCACATGTGTACACTGTACATGACTTATGGATTGGGCTCACGGCTTTTCTTGCCCATGCATACAGCTATTTATTTCTATATGTGTATAGCTTGTTATGATTAACAAATTCAACATTTTGAAAGGAACTTTTAAATACATCTCATAATTTTTTGCCAATGTGTTTTTTTCTCAACAGATAATGCAAGTACCATTGCTAACATGTATGGATTTATGAATGCTGAGATTAAGAAGGAATCGTGAGTCTCTACAAGGTTGGAGACCATGATGTGCCCTGCCTGGCTGACTCTGGCTTCACACTCTGCATTGTGTGTGCAGGGAGCTTCTGGAGACTCTGACGAGCATCTGGTTACCTCTGCGCAACACAGAGGACAGGTTGAGGAGGACAGAAAGCTGAGGGGCTTCTTCAGGGAAAAATAATCTTAGTGTAGCATCCCTGTAAGCCGGCCTCTGTTTTACTTGAAGGTGAGTTAGGGACATATGGAAACCCTTATGTTCCCAAACATCCCCCACATACGTTCTGAATGTTCCATGCTCCTGTAACCAGGAGAGCTCGTCCTTCACTGTGGAGAATCCACAGTGGACTGGACTCCAAATACTTGGTTTACAATGAAGCCAGGTTGGTTTACCACCGTGTTGAACTAACACATCTCCTGTGTTCTTTTCTTGAAGAAACACCTTGATTAGAAGAGAAGGCATGAGATTTAAGGAATCTGGAAAGGGAGGAGAGTCCCATGAGGGAGGAACAGTGTGGGTTTTTCTGCCATTAATTTAGATTGGAGGCATGATGGTTCTATGTCAACATGGAACAGAAGGGAGGAGTCAGGAACTCCCATCCAGCAGAACAGGATGGGGTGGATGGTGGTCTGTGATGGAGGCAGAGATTCAGCCAGGTAGGAGAGGCCCAATGTGTTAGTACAATTCCAAAACAGTCCTGTTTGAGGCAATAGCTGGCCCTGGAGCTCCAAGCTGGCCCTAACAGCAGCATAGAAGTAGAGGCATGAGGCTGTGTGCAAGTGGAGAGTCCTGTGGGCTGCAAGTCAATGTTCAGGGTGTCTGCTTTGGAGAACAAGGATCTCATCACTAGATAGGCTTTTGGGGACTGGGCTCCAAATACCAGGAGAGGGGTGGACACAAGCCTTTAGCATCATGGGATGAGAGCCAAAAGCCAAGGGAGGTCATAGATCTAAGTGATTACAGGAGGGACATGTGGCAACAAACACTCCTTGGGGGCTACCATGAGAACCCAGAGCATAGTACTGCAACAGCAAGATTTGGGATGAAGATAAGAACTAAGCCTTGGGGCCATAATGATAGAAATGACAAGGCCATAGGCTGAGGCAATTTGAATACAGCTAAATACTGCCAAGCCTGTATCTGAGTCTGTGTACTATGGTGGTATTGTTACTGTGCCTCAGGACAATTTACTAAGGAGGGCTTCAGACAGGGAAGTTGGTAGTGATGCCTTCAAAGAAAGAAAGTCCTCTGAACCTTCACCTGACCCCAGGGGAACATGGCCAGCTTTGGTCTAAGACATTCAGCTTTGGTCTAAGACATTCAGCCTCCTTAGCATAGCAAAATGAAGCTATTCTTGTGTCCCTCTAGTGCAAAAGTTGTACATTAAGTTGAGCAGCCAAATCATAGCCACATATAAAAGGTTTCTTTACTGTGGCTGTTTTCCTCGTGCATAACTGCTCTTTGAGGAGTATGGGAAGGTGAGAGCAGTGATATCACAGTAGGATTTAGGCATTTCTAGGTCTCTTAATTAAAATATCACCAGCAGAACTTCCCATATTACTTCCTCCACTGTGAAACTCACCATGCATAGCGAGGGCAGGAGAGTCTGCCACAGTCTCTGGCACTGGAGAAAATGAAGTGAATAGGGAACACAGCAAGATAGACCTTGCTTTTTACCAGTGCTTGGAGTGGCCCCAAGGAGAAGGGAGGATCTTTGGGCACCCTGTTCATCCTTGTGACATTGGTGGAATAAAAAGAAAGAAAGAGAGAAGAAGAGGCCTAACCAATTGTTTTTAAGATTGGGTCGCTAGAACCCTGGGATTGAAAACTGACATGCCCAGTTCACTTCCATGGGTGATGGGTCCCTCCTGAGAGGTAGGGAATATGATAAATATGTAGGATTGGCATTTTACGGGTGCTGGGACCTTGCAGTCTTCTTCAACTGCTCTATCTGCAGAGCTAAGCCCAGATTCTGACATACGGGAGGTCTATAATAAATATTTGTTGCATTTATAAGTGAATGGCCTTTTTCTCTCAAAGGCTGAGAAGGACCTCTGAAGACACATTAACTTACTCAATAGCTTCCATTCAGCTTACCATTACCAGCAATGAGTAAGTTTATACATTCACGATAGTCCCGATAAAACAGCATAGCCTAAGATCATTGTTTCTGGACAGAGTTTGAAAGACTCCAGTGAGAAGCACTGTCTTGACTGTAAGTAAGCAGATCCGTTGCGACACTTCCAAGGTGAAGATAGCCAGCCTATGTCATATTTATATTTTTCGATATAAGGTGTGTCTGTATAATAGCACCTCAAGGAACATAAGAAAGCACTTTTATTCTATCATATGAAATGCACGCTACCTATTTATCATTGCTTTTTTGGGAGGAATTAATGAAATCTGTGACATGTACCCAACAAAAGTTTAGGGTAAATGGAGTCACTGCTGGTACCAACCACAGGGTACTCTGTTGCTGCTGGGTTCAGAGGGAGTTGCTTGAGTTTCTTTTCTTTTCTTTTCTTTTTTTAATCCTGTTTTTGTGTCTTTCCTTCTCATTTTCAAGCTCTGTCTCTTCTCAATTTATTTATTTATTTTTGCTTCTTTTTTACATGCTATTTTCATTTCCTTTTATGTTCAGCTCTGTTCTGGAATTCCCCAAGTGTTACTCCCTTCTCCAGTAAACTCCATGCAGAGCAATGGCACGCAGGAGACGGTCTCAGCTTCACATTTGGAATGAGCCAGTCTAAGAGATCATCTTCTTATGAAGGGACAGAAAGGTTCTCCCTGAAGTTATGCCAACACAGAGGTATTTGTCAACTAGTTTTTACCACTAGAATTGGAAATTATATCACAGCAGTTTCTAGAAGCTGTGCCTAATATGTGTAGTCACTGAAGAAAACTATGTGTTGACTACATGACTGGCTACTGAATGTATATATAAATAAGCATTGTAAATTTTACAACTTGACATAAACAGATGTAAACTGTCTGTAGTCATGCCATCTGAAAAGGGTGAGCAGCTTTGCAAAGGTTCCATCAAATCTCAGGAGAGCAAAAACCTCACATTCCTTTTTCTTCATCCCCAGGGACTTGCTTGGATTTCTTCAAATCCATCATTTGTGTCGTGTCAGGCCATGACTATTTATCTCTGTGATGAATACTTAATGCAAATGGAAAGCCATCCTGAGGGAGGCTGGCATCCGTACCTACTGAGAAGGCCAGTAAACGGTGTGTGAAGCACCAACGTCAAAAGCCATTAACACAAATGAAAATTAACATCTTTCATCAAGGTCTAATAGTGCACCAACAGGTAGGCCAACCACTGTGCTGCCTGTTTACAGAAACACGTTGCTAATCAGTCAGCACAATCTTCTCAATACCAGTGTTCCTCCACATTTGCTTCTTAAACCTTTTGAGAGCATTAAATTAGCTTCAATTAGTAAAGCTGATGTGTGCAGAAATATTGAACATTTTAAGGTAATGGAAAACACCCTGCTGGCTGAGAAATATCATTTCTATCTGGAGCCCATTTTTGTAGCACAAGCTGCTGGCTGCGTATCTTGAAAGGTTAACCACAGGTTCATTACAATCCAAAACATTGATGTTGACATTGTTTTGCATTTCTTACAGATCATTAAAAAGCTTAATATGTATATCTCTAGTGATGAGGTTCCATCTGGAAGTGTAGGATTTAATTCATGGTTTTGAATTTTACCTTTTTCCCTGTTAGAGCACAAAAGAAAAACTATCGCACCATGAAAGTCCTCTATCATGTGAATAGTGTCCATACACATACAACAGTGAAATATGGCCAAGCAGCAATAATGAAACAGTCACCCTTTTCCTCATGATAGCCATGTACATTCTCAGCTCTCCAATTCGTTGCCACCGTTAGCTCTGTTTTATTTATTGTGCCTGAAGCCTGATTTCCAATGGGAGGCCTTGTATAATGGAATGCCAGTAGACTTCTAGCTCCCTGTGATTTAGATGCCAGCTTTATTCTCCATAATAAAAGGAGAGAACTAGACACACATAATGAGAAAATACATTTTATCTACTGGCCAGTGTTCATATGTTGAAGGTTAGAAGGGCTTTGGTTTTCAGCTGTCACTAAATTTCACAGAGTTAGGTGACATAATTTCACACCTTCCTGTGGATAATAATGAGAGGAGAATTTTAAATGTGAGATTTGACATTTGACATCAAAGAATGTTATCTCAGTGATCAAATACAAAACAAAAATTAAATACAGCATTATACAGGAGTAGTTATTTATCCTCACCCATCATATTGTGAAGGAAATTATTGTATCAATAAAAATGAAATAAAAAATAGTCTGGTGTTATAGCTGAAGGGGAAGGGTGAAGGTGGAAGGAGGGTGGGAATGAGAGACAGGGAGAAAAGATACTAGTGTGTCCCATGGAATTCAGAGTTTCTACTTTGAAAATAGAGAAACCTGAAAGTCTTGACACTGATTTGTGGTTGGGTTTGGACCATGGAGAGCAGCAGAAGGAGATCACAGGGAAGGAAAAGGGGTGAGTGACCGACATGCCAAACAGTGGAACCAACTCTGAGATTCACCTTTCATCATACCCCAGGGGACCAGCCAGTCACGTGGTGGCTGCTGCACATATTAGACCCAAATCCTTGCACTTCATGGGTAGGCACATATTTGACTTACAGATTTTATTTTCCTACCTACAGCTCTTCTTTCACAACTACCATTCCTGGACTTACAGAATGCCATATTCATTGACACACAATGTTGCCACTGCCCAAGAGATGTATTTTACGGCAAAGGAAGTGTAGTAATGAGCTTGCAACCATGAGGTTCATGAGTTCTTACCAAGATCCCCATGCCTCAGGAGCATCTGGCCTGATGGAACAGTGAATAGGCTTGCTGAAGATTCAAATATAGCACTAGTTAGAGCACACACCTCATGATGTGGGACTATACTCTTATACGTGTTGTGTATGCCTTTAACCAGTGGAGAATACATGGTGTTATGTCTATCATTAACACAATGCTCAGATCTGGTAACTAAGGAGAAGTGGAAATGGTCTCTTTCAGTATTCTTCCTGTTAACCTACTTGAATTTTTTTCCTTCTGTTCCCACAACCTAGGCCTTGTGTTTTTAGATGGCCTAATAACTGACGAGTGAGTGCTTCCATCCAGGAATATTATCATCCTTCCATTGAGCTGGAAGCTGAGATTGCCACTTGCCATTTTGGCTTCCTCAAGCTATAAAACAAACAGATAAAGATGTCACTGTGGCAGCTGTAGGGATTGATCTCAATTACCAAAGTCAATTTAACTTGCTGTTATACAGTGGGGATAAGGGAGACTATGCTTGGGTCAGAGGATTTATTGGGGAGCCTTCTATTACCTTCTTGTCAAAAAGTACTAGCCAGAAAAATTATTCAACAACCCCCAGAAAAATAAAAAAAAAAATAAAACAAACAAACAAATGAAAAAAACCTACCACCACCAAAAGGCCACCAAGGAATCAAATCCCAGTGAAATAAATTTTGATTCACTCCACTAGGTAAACAACCTCTGCAATACAGCAGAAGGAGAGGGACAAAGAGGAGGTGGTGGAATATGCAGCTGCAATGACCAATTTAGGCTGCATGAGCAGCTGTAGGACTGGGACTCCAAGATCTGTTTCCTGCTAATGAACTTTTTCTGTTTTCCCTTCTAACAGTAGTGGCTTTGAGATTTCAAGTGTAGAATGACAGCATTGACATTACCTATCAACATTCCCCTTGATTGTTGCTGACTCCAGAGTCCTTGTGGTTTCCCTACACTCTGCACACATCTTTGTGAATAGTCACTTATATAAACTATCCTAAAATTATCCAGTTAATGTGCGGTCTCTTTCCTGCTTGGACTTTAAATAATATACCCCTTAAACAAGTATTTCAAGATTATCTTCTAATTTTTTTGATAAATATTTTATAACAATTATTTTCAATATTTGTTTAATTGTACTAGATGAACTTCTTTTACACACATTATCTCATACATGACGCTCATACCAATATTTGGAAAATATATTAATGTTTCTACTTCATAGATAAGGAAAATAAGAATAGAACTGTCAAAATGTCCAGATTCGTAAACGTGAAGCAACAGAGCTGAAATTGATTTTTTTTTCTTCTGGATCCTTTCCATTATACAGTAGCTGTTTCATAAATAGCTCAAGTGCCTTTTTTATTGTATACAATAACATTCACTTCTTCTGATGTACAGCTTTGTGAGCTTTAATACCTGCATAGAGCTATTTAGCCTCCACCACAATGAGAACACAGAAAATTCACATCATCTCCCCAAATTGTCCCATGCTATTTCTTTGCTATCCATCTGTGTTCCCATTATTCCAACACCATTTCTTGAGAAGATTATCTTTATCCATTAAATTATTTTTTTTGTAAATTTATTAGACAACAATCGCCCATATTACTGTGGATCTATTTCTGGACTCTATTTGGTATCTATATTTTTGCTCACAATGTATTGACTATTGAAGCTTTATATCTGGTGATGTGAGTCCTTCAACCTTATTCTACTTTTTGAAAACAATTTGACCATTCTAATTTTTTTTTTTTTTTTGCTTTCTATGTCATTTTAAAATCAGTTTATCTATATCTACAAAAATATTGCTTAGATTTTTATTGTAATTGAAATAACCTAGTATAAATTTGGTGGAGTTGTTAAATAAACTATATTAATTTTTCAGATCCATTAACACAGCATGTCCCTCCATTTATTTAGGTCTTTGATTTCTTTAATCAGTGTGTATGAATTTTCAGCATGTAGATCTTGCTCATACAAAGGGTCTTCAAAAAGTTAATGAAAAATGCATATTATCAATTTTTTGCACCAAAATAAACTCTTATTAATGTAATATAGCATTTTTGAACATGATCTAGTTTGAGACATTAAGAAGGACAAGAACAACTGTCCTATGGCAAGCATTCTTATCAGAGCAACATGAACTCTGCTAAAATTAGAGCAAGAAAAAATATCAGATTTGTGATGAATCTTGGATGGAAGAATGTGGAAATCATTGTTGCTTTATAGAAAATTTATAGACACAATGCCCCCTCAAAAATGAGCAGTTTATATATGGTTAACTCATTTTAAGAAGGGACAAGATGATTTTGAAGGTGAAGTTCACAGCAGCAGAGAATCTACATTCACATTAGCTTGCAAGAAAAAAAAATTACCTTGTTTATGCTGTAATTGAAGAGCACCAAAGACGGACAGGTGAAACAATAGCCAACACCATAAACATCTCAATTGGTTCATTGTACACAATTCTAACTAAAAATCTGAAGTTGAACAAACATTCTACTTGATGGGTGCCAAAACCACTGGGCCCACATCAGCTGCAGACAAGAGCAGAGCTTTCTGTGGAAATTTTAAACAAGTACGATCAAGATATTGAAGCATTTCTTCAAAGAATTTCCACAGGAGATGGAATGTGGCTTTATCAGCATGATCCTGAACTCAAAGCACAATCAAAGCAATGGCTACCAAGAGGTGGAAGTGGTCCAGTCAAAGCAACAGTGGACCAGTCAAGAGCAAAGGTTATGACAGCACATTTTTGGCTTGCTCAACATGTTTTTCTTGCTGAGTATCTGGAAGGTAAAAGGACAATAACATCTCCTTATTATTAAAATGTTTTGAGACAGCCAACTAATTAGCAGAAAAGCACCCGAAGAAGCTTTGCCAGAGAGTGCTTCTCTATCACAATGCTTCTGTTCATTCCTCTCATTAAATAAGGTCAATTTTGTAGAAGTTTTGGTGGAAAATTATTAGGCATTAACTTACAGTCCTGATCTGGCTTTTGTGGACTTCTTTTTGTTTCCCAAATATTAAAAAAATCTGTCAAGGGCATCCATTTTTCTTCAGTTAATAATGTAAAAAAGACAGCATTGACATAGTTAAATTCCCAGGACCCTCACTTCCTTAGGAATGAAGTAATTGGTTTGTGTAGTCACTAACAAAAGTATCTTGATGTTCATGGAGCATAGGTAGAGAAATAAAGTTCATATTTTTTATTTTTATCTTTTGATTTTATTTTTCTATGAACATTTTGAGGTCCCCTTGAGTGTTGTTGTGTTTACACCTAACTAATTTTGTACTAATTTTACACCTAACTAATTAGAACTGTTTTACTAATTTTAGCTTACAGTTCTTCAATATGGAATTGTTTAAGTACGTGGAAATATGAACAAGAATTATAAGTTGACTTTGTATTCTGAAGCCATGCTAAATTCAATTATTTGTTCTAGAAGGATTTTTTTGGTAGATTCCTTGAACATTTCTACATAAATAATGATACTGTCTGTGAATAGGAAACATTGCATTTTTTCCATTTTGTAGACATTTATTTGTCTTGCTTTGTTATACTGACCAGACAAAACTCTTTTAAAATTTATATGGAGCCAAAAAAGAGCCCAATAGCCAAAGCAATCCTAAGCTAAAAGAACAAAGCCAGAGACATCATGCTACCTGACTTCAAACTGTGCTACAAGGCTGCTGTAACTGAAGTAACCTGGTGCTGGTATAGGAACAGAAGCATAGACCAATGGAACAGAATAGAGAACCTGACATAAGGCCACACATTTACAACTATCAGATCTTTTACAAACCTGAGAAAAACAAGCAATAAGGAAAGGATTCGCTATTTAATAAATGGTGCTGGGATAACTGGCTAGTCATATGCGGAAAATTGAAATTGGAACCTTTCCTTAAACCATATACAAAAATCAACTGAAAATTGATTCAAGACCTAAATGTAAAACTCAAAACTATAAAAATCCTGGAAGACATCCTAGGCAATACTATTCAGGACATAGGCACAGACAAAGGTTTCATAATGAAGACGCCAAAAGCAATTGCAATAAAAGCAAAAATTGACAAATGGGATCTAATTAATTTAAAAAGCTTCTGCACAGCAAAAGAAACTATCAACAGAGTAAGCAGACAACCTACAGAATAGGAGAAAATTTTTGCAAACTATGCATCTGACAAAGGTCTTATATCCAGCATCTTTAAGAATCCAACATATGGAAAAAAAAGCTCAACATCACTGATGATTAGAGAAATGCAAATAAAAACCACAGCGAAATACCATACCACACCAGTCAGAATGGCAATTATTAAAGTAAAAAAAATGACCTGATGGTGATGCTGTGGAGAAAAAGGAACACATTTATACTGTTGGTGGGAGTGCAAATTATTTCAACCATTGTGGAAGACAGTGTGGTGATTTCTCAGAGACCTAAAGACAGAAATACCATTCAACCCAGCAATCCCATTACTTGGTATATACCCAAAGGGGAATATAAATCATTCTATTATAAAGACACATGCACGTTTACATTCATTGCAGTACTATTCACAATAGCAAAGACATGGAATCAACCTAAATGCCCATCAATGATAGACTGGATAAAGAAAATATGGTACATAAACAGCACGAAATACTATGCAGTTACAAAAAAGAATGAGATCATGTCCTTTGCAGGTACATGGATGGAGCTGGAGGCCATTATCCTTAGCAGACGAACACAGGAACAGAAAACTAAACACTGCATGTTCTCACTTATAAGTGGGACCTGAATGATGATAACATGTGGACACTTTGAGGGCAACAGCACACACTGGCCCTATCAGAGGGCCAAGAGTGGGAGAAAGGAGAGAATCACGAATAGTAACTAATGGGTACTAGGCTTAATACCTGGGTGGTGAAATAATGTGTACAACAAATCCCCATGATACATGTTTACCTATGTAACAAGCCTGCACATCCTGCTTATGTACCCTTGAACTTAGAATAAATGTTTAAAAAAAGGATTTGAAGAATATGGTAGTGTAGGTCATTGTAAACTCCCAAAAGGTGGATGGAACCACACAGAGAGGATATTTACGAGGAAAAGGCCCAATGGCAAAATCTTGTGATTAAGAGGTAGTGAGAAGAAGGGACTCTAGCAAAAAAGGGGCCCACACCACAGAGTATGGGATGTTCAGAAAACCTGGAAGATGGGGTTTAAGGTCAGTTTCATTTAAAAAACTCCTCTAGAGAGTCTAATATGCAGTTACATTTGAGAACCACAGGACTAGAACGGTAGAGCTCAAACTTTGGTGTTTGTGAGGACGATCCGGGGATCTGCATAAAATGCAGGTTGTGTTTCATTAGGTCTAGGAAAGCCTCGATATTCTTCACTTGGACCAAGTTTTGCAGAGCTCCTGGTTCCAGGGCCACATTTTGAAACACAAGAGTTTACTGGACAATCACGTAATGTCTTCCACCATACCCTTAGGGTGTGGTATTTTATCTGCCTTAAAGACTTTCTTCCCTGGTACCTGATCCCGGTAGATGGGTGTGACTTGTCACCAGGACCTAGCTTCTTCTGATGTGGCCTCAAGACAAGGTTATGCCCTGTCCCTACATGCTGCCTTCATTTGGTCTAGTCTAGGCATCAGGCTTCTCTGGGTCTCAGAAACACTGCACAAGCAGATGAGCTTATTCTTGAGAAGCCAATGGGAGCAAAAGTTCTGGAATGTCCTTTTATTTTTGTTATGGTTGAGTTTCTTCCCCATTACCTGTCGTTTTATCCTAAGTACCATAGGCATGAAGGTCATGATAAAATTTTCTACTTTGGTTTTTCCTCTGGTTCTAGACAATAACCAAAAATGAGTTTTCTCTCTGCCTTGGACAAAATGCAGAATTGAGCCTGCTGTCAGGGGGCTTCCTTATACAGCACATCCAACTGGATCCAAGACCTCTCTTCATCTGACCTCTCCCCCACCTCTATCTATGGTACTGTCAAAACAACAACAACAGCCAAAAAAGAACAAACAACAATAACAAAACAAAAACACCTTTCCCACTAGCTGTCCATGGCTTAAGTCAGTGTATAGGCACACACTGGCCAGCACCTGCCTCAAGGAGCTAAGAGCAGCAAACTTCATGCTTTCCACTTCATTGCAGAGAGTCTGCCCTTGAACTTTGATGTACGTGATATTCAGGTTAGGGAAGCCGCTGTCCTGTGCTTCTAGAGTCCAAAGCAAAGACTCCGAAGGCATGCAAGTTTTAATTTTCCTGTGCTTGTTCCTAGAAAACATGTAGCATCCAACTCACTGAGACCTTTTGGCCACACAATGTATACATAGGACATGTGCCCCTTGAGGACCGGGATTCCTGAGGGTTGGCTCTTTATGGGCTGGAATTGATGCTGTTTGGCACCTCCTGGCAGGAAGGTGAAGATCCATGTAACCTGCCTCGTAGACCCCCAGGGCCCCAGTTCATGCTATCAATTGCTAACCAAGAGTAAGAGAGACAAACTATATTATTGATGACCTGTGTACTCATTGAAAGGGGTTTTAGCCAAGTTGGAAAGTATCAGGATGGTGAGATTTTGACTCACAAAGGATTTTCTACAGGCACCACGTATGTGCTAGTAAGGTAATGAGTAGGCACTTAAAATTTCAGAGAGGACTCTAAGTAATGCCACCAGGAACTCAGCAGTGTGACTGTGGATGTTCTTGGAGTCACAGCCAAGGGTGAGAACAGTCAGAGGTAGTCCTGGTCTGTGTGCTAAAGAGAAAAAGGGATCAGAAGTCTCTCTTAGACTTGGCCAACTGCAACTCTAAACAGTTCAATTATGGCTGGGCTCGGTGGCTCAAGCCTGTAATCCCAAAACTTTGGGAGGCTGAGGTGGGTGGATCACGAGGTCAGAGATCGAGACCATCTTGGCTACCCGGTGAAACTCCGTCTCTACTAAAAATACAAAAAACATTAGCCGGGCATGGTGGCTGGTGGCTGTAGTCCTACCTATTCGGGAGGCCGAGGCAGGAGAATGGCGTGAACCCAGGAAGCGGAGCTTGCAGTGAGCTGAGATCACGCCACTGTACTCCAGTCTGGGTGACAGAGCGAAGACTCCATCTAAAAACAATAGAAAAACTAAACCAAAAAAACCCATAGCAACCCAAGTATGAAATCGCAGGGAGTTTATCCAAGTGCCAGGGTGGACCCAATAAAAATGAGATGGGGCACAAGCCTGCAGAAGCACTGGGGGGATTTCTTGGGGTCACGGAAAGAGGTGGGGATGCACCTCGTGAGAGGTCATAGTTTGGAAACTGCAAGAATCTTATGGGCTGCTGCCCATGGCCCATTTGTACAGTGACCTCACCATGCACCAGGTGCCTACTGCTGAGGCCCCATCCTGGTGCCCTCATTTCCCAGTTGTGAGGTCTTGGGGAATTCTTTTAAGCTCGCTGCCCTCCAGATTCTCATCTGGAACATGGGATGTAGGGATGTGTCTAAGGAGTTATGGATATGTGAAGGATGGAGCAGTGTCCAGCATCGTGTGATTGCTTAATAGATACTACTTGTTGTTTTTATTATTGTGGGTTGTTATTCTTTACAAAAGATAAATAATAGCTATGATTGGCTACAATAGTCAGTGAATTATTATTTCTCTTCATAAAATAAAACCCCATACGCCTGAGTGTACCAGTGGAAGTGATGTCTCCTGGCAGGAAAGGGCAGTTGAATGATAGATAGAACTGTCCCCAGTGTCTCTTCTCCCTGAGCGCCCCTCTTCCATCACTTAGGCCCCAGGCAGATGTAGTATAGGGACGTTTCCTGTACCATCTACCTCTGAGCCAAGAGTGGATACAAAGCTTGCCTGATCTCTCAGCAGAAACAGTAGAACCTATGAAACCTCACCTACGGGACAATAAAGGGGAGATAGACCAAGAACGTAGAAAAGCCCAAATATCTTAAAAGTATAATTTTCTTTCTGAAACTTATGGGTCTCCATTTTGAGTGAAGTCTCCACCATTTTAAGTGAGGTCTCAGAACAAACAGAGATCTTTGTGCCGACTCCTTATCGCTGCCCTGCCTCTGATGCCTTCTTGATCGCTCATCTCTCAAAAGTCCTTGCAAAGGTGTCTCTAGAAAGTGCTCCACCCACCTACAGCTTCCCTCCTGATTTCCCCTTTTTATTCTGAGCTATTTTTCATGCAAGTGACCTCTACTAAAATGTAATGAGGGCATTCTACTGTGCACTCCAAAATAACTGTGTCAGAGCACCACAGCAAAGGCATATGGCTCCACGATCAGAATCGTGTATACACCATAACCAAGTTGTTTTGTCATAGGAGCCAAATGACTTTCTTTAATTTGCTTAATATTCACTGAGAAAATATGGTTATAATGAATATTTTTCATTGACTTTCACAGGTTCAGAGTCCAGTGATGAGAATTAAATTTATTATTCCAAAAATAGGTTCCATTTTAATCTAGGTTTATGGTATTGTCCAGATTCACTTTCGTCTTGCCCCCTCGACTGTGACACACAGCTGTATGGGTGGCAGCTCAGGTTCCCTGGGTGGCAGACATTGGCATGAAGGGGTTTCTTATTGACGTTGTGCATGTTAATACTCAATTCAGTGGTTAGAGATCATCTACTTTGTGCCAGTCATTGTGTGAGAAAGTGGGTAATGGAGAGGACATCGGTCAGACCTTTGTGGCTGCCCCCATCTTTTGCAAATTGCCTGTCCATTTGACAGTCTCCCCACCTCACCCTATGGAAATCCAATCCCTAATACAGAAAATACATCATGTTTTCTAGCCTTCTTGGGAGCACACACCTCTTCTTAGACTTTCCTGTGAGCATCCGGGACCTGCCCTCTTCACACACATGGAGTATTTCCCGTTTCCTTCTTCCAGGGGTGCTGACACAAAGCCTGACAGGCCTCTGGGAACTGGGATCAGGGGACCCTTGAGCCCCTTAGGCTTCTCATCCCTCAAATATCTTTCCCTTGGGGTTTTGTGCTTCCTCCACCAAATTCCTTCTTCTATTCCATGCAGTTTAAGGACATTTCATTTATCTTGTAATCTGTTGTAATCCTTTACATTTTCAGAACATTAACCCTGCTTGTTCTTTAAAGACCCTATATTCTTTTCGGTGTTCTAGATTGGAAGCTCCCTGTTCACCCACACCTCATGTTGTAAAGCCAAGAGAATACATTAGGATTATCCCACTCTGCGTCTCCACTTTAAAACATTCTTCTTCTTCTTCAAAGCATTCTTTTTCTTTGAAGAACAAAGCCTTCCTCTTATCATCATTCTTGTGGCTAAAACTGACAAAAGCTTCCTCTGACTCCCCTCATTCATGAAGGACTTTGGCAATAGGCTTTCAGTCTTTCTCCAAGGAAAGAGTGTGTAACTTCATTTTAACTTTACTCAATTTGAGCTTCCTGCTTTCATGGCTACATTCTGGGTTTATAATGGCCCAGAACTTTGGCACAACTTTTTAGCCTAGATATTTACACTGAAATGTTGCATGACCATATTGTTTTTTCTAAATGTCAACCTCTTTGGCCATCTCTCTGGGAACTGTTAGTCTACAATCATTGTGCAAACTTACATGAACTAAGATAACATCTCCAAAATATAATTAGCCTCAATGTTTTATTTAAAAACAAAAGTAATATGTGTTTTCATTTAAAAAGTAGGCTTATTTTTACAGCTAGCTTCCAAAGAAAATCATACTTTAAGGCTTAGTGCCAGCATTTGTGTGTCATAATTTTGCTTTCTATTTTATATACTGATATTATTGCCTGTAGTGTAGAAAATCAAACAACAACACATCTGTTTTTTCTTTCTTTCTGCATCTTTCATTTGGGATTAATATACATGCTGAAAGGTAACGTTAGTCAGCACCTGCAAAGCGTGAGAGCAATTTGAATGTGTTTGCATAGGCATACATCTTCATGCCTAACAAAAGATTCCTTCTGGAGTGCGTGTGTGTGTGTGTGTGTGTGTGTGTGCATGCATGTGTGTAGACTGTCTTATAAAAAATATATTCTGCAGAAGAAATTACATTTTGAAGAGAATCATTCTTTTCATTGCCCTGGAGGATCAGGGTTGAAAATGTATCCAGATAAAGAAGCCTGACTTCGTCCCTTGAGCCATTTGCCATCTCTATGCTAAGCTCCCTTAGTATTTGATGCTGTTTTGGCCAAATGCAGCCTTAGCCTCACTGATTCCTGCTCTGCTGCCCCTACCTCCTGGGCAGCGGTCACCCATGATTTTGGCCTTCATTCTGGGAAACTATACGAGAAAAGAAATGTGTCCATGTGACAGCTCTGCCATTTATTTGTCTGTCCCTAGGCTGGTGTTCAGCCTCTGTAAGAGATGAGCCTATTAAGAATACACTCTTTCAACGTCCCCCAGGAAACATTTATCTATCTCTTTGCCATTCTCTGCTAAGTATATAAGGGTTAAACAGTTCATATTTAGCCAAGCTTCTAGTGGTGTGTTCAGTAGTGTCCTTTTATTTTGCTTTAAGCCTACACACCAGCTCACATTGGTGAAGGTGCCCTTTAGTAAGCAGAGTCATTAGTGCATTACTGGAGCCTGTTGGTTTAGTGAGTGATTCACATGGGCACTTGGGTCCATGGGCTGGCTTACTTCAGGGTGAACCGAAAAAAAAAAATAAATTCAAGAAAATACAAAGTCCCCTAGTTCAGAAAATACTTGGAGGTGGAAGACATCAACTCCAAAGCCTCAAGTTAGGGCCTGGGGCTATTTATGGATTTTAATTTGGTGTTAATGTCTCCTGCCTCCTTGCCATTTTGGTGTTTAACGCTGGGGCAGAGTTCCAGGAGTTACAGGAGGTACACTGTTGTTGGAACCCCAGAGGGCTGTATGCTATGAGTTTCAGCAACAGTACTACTTCAGATTTTCTGAAATGTATCAAGTGTCAAAAAATACATACCATATTAACATAATGCAAAATTGGCCACTGAAGCAGGTAGATCCTTAACGTTTTCTCCTTTAGGCTAAAGTTTCAGTTTCTCAATAAATTACCCTTGTGGAAGAAAATATATTGTCAGTGCCTCTATTTTGATTCATGTCAATAAGATAACAGCCCGAGATAGATAAATAATTACAGGCGTACCTCTGTATCTTTATCTTTTTGCATTACTGAGAAAATAGGAAGCTATAACAGTTTTCTATACATATATATTGAAATAACCACAATTTTATATTTATATAAACTATATTTCTATGGTTTTAGGTTGCAGTTATGCTAGCAGAAGCGTATGTGTGCAATTTTTATAACAAGCATATAACAAGAGAGTGAGATTTTAATACAGTAGAAAATTAATAGAGGACTAAAAATTAAGATTGTTCAGGACCAAAGTGGCTGACAGAATTAAAAAGAAACTTGCAACTTCTATTTGTCAAATGGTAATTGGTCTTACAATCTCATCCTTTCTGTAAATGGAACAAAAATGTTCTAGCAAGAAATAACATCTGAATTAAAGGGCGTTTGTAAGCCCAAAGCACTGGTATCTACTTCAGGGTTTTATTTCAGTAGAGTAGATTATTGAATTTGAAGAACCAGCCAGCAAGAAGCTACAGTATTTTCTGAAGATTTAACTGAAGTGTCAAGCTTTTTTTTTTTTTTTTTTTAATTTTGCACCAAATTATGAGCTGTAGGTCTGTCTAGCATTAACTACAGGTGAGCAAGCCTGATTGATAGGCTCGTTTAAAAGGGAGTTTCATAACCTGTTGGTGAATGGAACCAGCAGCAGGAGGCTGGGGGAAGGACTTGGGGCAGGTTTGTCTTCCAGGACTCAAAAATAATTTCCTTCTTGAGTCACTTAAAAATATATTTAACTACGAACTGAATTAAATTACATAGACACAGCCGGCCCTCTGTATCTTTAGTACTGCAACCTCCTGTTTCATATCTGTGGATTCCACATACCCATGAAAACAATAAAAAATAATCATAATACAAGAAAAAACAATACAGATTAAAAAAATACAGTATTATAACTATTTACATAGTATTTACGTTGCATTAGATATTTTGGGCTATTTAGAGATGATTACATAGGTTATATGCAGATACTACCTCATTTTAGATCAGGGACTTGGATTTTACTACCATGGGGGTCCTAGAAGCTGATCCCCTGTGGCTACCAAGGGACAGCTGTATTTAATCTTAAGGTTACTTCTCCAGTGGTATTGAGTTAAGTCCATTTACTTTTGATAGTGAATTGAGGGAGGTTTATACTAAAAAGGGCTGACTACCCAGGAGGTGCTTTCAAAGCATCACCTTCCCGGGAGGATGCAACAGCTGTGAGCCATCCCCATCACCTCTGCAAAACTGATTTATCTACAGACTTGCCCATCATCACAAGATAATTTTAGAACATTTTTATCATCTCAAAAAGACACCTGTGCTCAGCTACAATAGGCCCTCACTGCCACTCCCAGGCCCAATCACCAGTCTACATTCTAATGTACATTTGACTTTCTGCACACAATTCATATAAATCGAAGTACACAGTACTTTATTTTTTAATATGGATGATAGATTATTATTATTGTGGATGTATATTGCATGTTTTTATATGTGATACAGCTCTTAGTAAATAAATAAAAAACCCATACAAATAAAACAGTCATGTGTTTGAGTTGAAATTTTTAATTGTTAATTATTTTTAATAATTTTTTTCAAATTTGCTTCAATAATTCCTATTGATAATGAATGCACTATGCACAAAGCAACTCACAACCTCTTAATTTTGTCTGTAAAATAGGATGCTGTGAAGATTAATAAAAATAGTGCTATGTGCAAAGGACATTGTAAACGGTAAAGAATCATTATGACAAGGCTGTCGTATTGCTTCTATATTTTTTCATCAAGAAGGCCAATTTTCCAACTAGAAAGTTGGAATAACATGATTAAGAGAGATTTGGAAAGCAGGAACTAACCATAGAAGAGTATCCATCGCTTTTAAAAGAATTATAACTCAGGAGGCTAAAAAACAAACATGTGATCAAAGACTCTGGTCAGGCTCTACCCTACAATACGCTGTTACTCTACATTTGAATGAAGAGACACAGGAGGTATTTTACCTAATTAAATTGAGCCCTGAAACTGACATTACATTTCAGGGTCAGGTTTTCATCTTTCCATTTGTGAATCTAATTAACAGAAAATACTCGCTCATTTGCTGACTGTTCAAGCCTTGCTGATGGAAATCTCGGAATATGGGTATGTAACAAATATCTTTGGTGATTCTGGTTGTTGAAGATGTTTGGGACATGACGCCTAAGTTGTGTTTGTAAGGTGAATTTGCTAACTGGAAAAAAAAAAAACAGCACTCTATGAATCATTCCAATAGTCAAAGCATTATCATGCAGTAAAAAGGAAACACAGGTATTTGTAAAGTATTTCAAAGAAAATGCTGAGTCTGCTACTTAAAATTTTTGTGTGGTTGGGAATGGTACCTTCACTCCCTCAGCTGTTTAACAGAGGTGGATAGTATTCACTCTGCCAGCCTCCTCAAAGTTATGAAGGTAGATATTTGGCAAAGACACAGTGAAATCTGCATTTATTTGATTATTAAAATGACAGTTCGCTTGTGGTATAGACGTGATTGGATTGTATGTACAGCAGAAAGGTCACAGACCAGAGAACATAACTATGTTAGATTGAGCCAGATTTGGTAGTGCCTTTTGAGTTGACAATGATTTCTTGTCAGAAGAACAGAAATCTAAGCTTGTTTCTCTTGCAAATGTTCTGCCGTTTTTGAGGCATCTCAATCCTCTCCTCATTGATGGGGCCCGAGGCTGCCCCTCAGTTGAGTGAGGAGACAGGTTCCACCTGGGAGTCCCTGCATAGTCGGAGGCCTGGGTCTCTTGCAAAGGACTGATCATGGTTTTGCAGAGGTGCTGGGGATGGCTCACAGCTGTTGCATCCTCCTGGGAAGGTGATGCTTTGAAAGCACCTCCTGGGTAGTCAGCCCTCTTTATTTATTTATTTATTTATTTATTTATTTATTTATTTATTTATTTATTTATTGAGATGGAGTCTTGCTCTGTCACCCAGGCTGGGGTGCAGTGGCCGGATCTCAGCTCACTGCAAGCTCCTCCTCCCGGGTTTACGCCATTCTCCTGCCTCAGCCTCCCGAGTAGCTGGGACTACAGGCGCCCGCCACCTCGCCCGGCTAGTTTTTTGTATTTTTTAGTAGAGATGGGGTTTCACCGGGTTAGCCAGGATGGTCTCGATCTCCTGACCTCGTGATCCACCCGTCTCGGCCTCCCAAAGTGCTGGGATTACAGGCTTGAGCCACCAAGCCCTGCCAATCAGCCCTCTTTAGTATAAAACTCCCTAAATTCGCTATCGAAAGTAAACAGACTCAACTAAATACCACTGGAGAAGTAACCCTAATATTAAATACAGCTGTCCCTTGGTACCCATGGGGGATCAGATAGTAAAATCCAAGTCCCTGATCTAAAATGATGTAGTATCCACATATAACCTATGTAATCATCTCTAAATAGCCCAAAATATCTAATTAAAATACAAATCATTGAATTGTACAATTCAGTGTACAATTCAGAACAACACTCTTGGGAAGTAGAGTGGAGAAATTTGGAAAATTACTAGCCCGACACCATGTCAGCACTGGAGAGGCTGATGATGGAAATCAGCCTCAATTAACAATTAAATGAAGGAAATTTCTGAAATTATTATAGCAAGGAAAATAATTGGAAAATGGTAACAATAAATTCTCTGAATGAGTAGCAGATTGGCAAAAAGTTTTCAAGAAAGGACATTTTTAAAACTTCCAACTCACATCTCCTTGAATGGTATTATGTGCTCTATTTATAAACACAATAATTGTTTATCATCCTCTTACTTAGCAATAGGTCAGAATTTTTTTTTTTCTTTTGAGATGGAGTCTTGCTCTGTCACCACGCTGGAGTGTGCAATGGCGTGATCTCGGCTCACTGCAACCTCCGCCTCCTGGGTTCTAGGACTCTCCTGCCTCAGCCTCCTGAGCAGCTGGGATTACAGGCGCGTGCCACCACGCCCGGCTAATTTTTTTGTAATTTTAGTAGAGATGGGGTTTCACCGTGTTAGCCAGGATGGTCTCGATCTCCTGACCTCGTCATCAGACCGCCTCAGCCTCCCAAAGTGCTGGGATTACAGGCTTGAGCCACCGCGCCCAGCCTAGGCCAGAAATTTTAGCAGTCACTGTAATGAACATCCAAGTCACAATAGTTTCTTAACAGCTTTAGCCTTTCTATGCATCACAAAACCATTTAAAGAAAAAAGCCCCCAGAAGTGTGGCTCACACTTATAATCCCAGCACTCTGAGAGGCCGAGGCCTGCGGATCGCCTGAACACGGGAGTCAAGACCAGCCTGGGCAACATGGTGGGATCTTGTCTCTAATTAAAAAAAAAAAGAGAGAGAGAGAGAAAAGCTAAATTACATAGTCTTATTTTAAAACCATATTTTAATAAAATTATTTTCTAAATCAAGCAGCTTTTATTTTTTTCTAATGGTGTAAACTAATTTGCTGGTGAAATTGTACCTATCATTGTTTCTGAATAAATACTATTTAAACAAACATAAATGTATATATTAAAAGTCACCTAAGAAGGAAAGACATTGTAAAATCTTCATTGATAAAGTGCTTGAGGCAATGCAGGGAGTAAATGGCAAAATTAGTCATTTTGTTCGGAAAGTTTTTTGCAATATGTTTTATTAAATAAAATCAAAATGTGTTTCCCCCAAAATAAGAACTATCTCTTTCAGAACAAATACAGTTGGAAGTATTACTATTGCTTGATCTTTGATTTCTACCAGTACCTAATAAAGTTATTTTTCATATTCATAGAACTTAATAAATGATTCTCTTTCAATCCCAGAAATACTCTTGCCAGCCTTAGGGGTTTTTTACTTGGCTAACCAAGTATGGCATGTGTTTGCTGGAAAGTACCTGCACGTATGCTGCCAGCCTATAAACTTACTAACATCTCATTGAGGAAAGCTGTCTGAGGTCCTTGAATCTCTACACATCTCAAAGTTTTCTAATGACTGCATTAACATGAGCAAAGGTACAGGGGCTGGCTTCTGTTCACATGTGTCTCTGTCTGATCAAGAACCAGAGGAGAAGACATGTTCAGTTTCATTTCTTTTTACTTCTAATTGGTTGAAACATCTCTAGTAAGCAACTATATTCATTTCTTCTTAGTTCCAATTGGCTGAAACATCTCTGGTAAACAACTATAAAGACAAAGGCGGGGAATGCTATGCTTTGCCTCCATCTTCTTATTACATTTTTGACATATCTATAAGGATCACAAATTAGGGCACTTTCCCTGAATTATTTGAAGGTTTCTGTACAATCTGTCTGAAATCAACAGCCTTTTACTATGGGCACGAGGCCAGACAAGATAAGTAACCTCCACATAAATGATGGATGAGTCCATGTGCTCATTGAGGCTGTTCCCTTGGCGAGGAGGGAGGATTAATATACAGAATATGGAATTCTATAACTGTGTGGGTGAGGAAAATAGTCAGTCTTGGATAAGCAATGCCTTTTACTTCGAAAGTTAAAAGTATTCCTCTCATTTGTTTTCATCATTCTAATTTATTTTGTTAATTGTTTGGATTTTGTAACCATTTCTAAAATATGGTTTTAGAAAATGTGAGAAGGTTGTATTCTAGAACACTGGCAGAATTGACATGCCCAAGTATTGGGAAAGTAGGTTTTGACACAAATGGAAGTGGGCTTTTTTGTAGGTTTGCCACTTTCATCCTACTGATCCGGGGTACCGGATGAAGATACAGCGTTGAGGCAGACTTGAGACTACTGAATCCTTTCAACCTGAGGGAAAATAAGCAAGACAGGTTTGCAAAGAAATGCTGGTCAGCTATTTTGAAAGGAATAGACAGAAAAGGGAGATAGGGTAGGTATAGGCCCTGTGGGATGTCATAGAGTAAAGTGGATAAAATTTGGCTTTACGTGGAGTGGAATATAATTGCCCTTTTGGGTAAACACTAAAAGTGCAATTGCTGGAACTTCTATTATTTTTTTCAACCAGAATTATGGAAAAAGAAGGTATAATTTGCACTCTGTATGTAAATAAAATTTTTATTTAAAGTTTGTGGGAAATGCAGATTTTATTCAATAAAGTCAATATGCAGGAACTATGTTGAATAGTAGGAACTGTTTAATATTTGAGTAAGCTGACTCAAGATGGTGTGTATCCTTGACTGGTATGCTCCAGCGTGAACTGGAGGACACTTGGAAAGAGGGACTAGGCAAAAATTACTTAGGAGTCTAAACGGTCATAGCTTAAAGTGACCTCCTCCAGGGTCCCAGTGGACCTCTTCCTGGGAGGAGACTTAGAAGAGGATAGTAATTGGGCAAACAAACTACAGTCCCCATCACTGAACCCGGTTTCAGGGCCAAAACTAATACTCATTATGTTCCTTCTCTGCTGTCCATTATAAATTTCGTTCATCCTCAGTTAGCAACTCTGCTGGCTTTGGTGGAAAACTTGTGATGTACCCAGACTGTCATCCCTGAGGGGGTCTAAGGATGGGCTGCCACGTCCTTTTCAGGCTGGTGTGTTGCACCTGCCCATATGTTTTCACAGGTAAGCAAGGCAGTACCAAAGACATTAAAGGAATCACTTTCGTGCCAAATGTATTTACTTCTGTTCTCACTGAGTAACAGCAAACCCCCCTCCTTCTGATGACCAGGGTCAGAAACACCAGTTAGGGTGATGACTCCTCTTCCTCCCTGGAATGACTTGATAATGGGAGTTCAAAGTGTCCAAGTGGCCGTGTGGCTACTAGTCTGATGAAACTCTTGGGAAGCAGAGTGGAAAAATTTGGAAAATTAGTAGCCTGATACCATGTCAGCACTGGAGAGGCTGATGATGGAGCTGACTGGGATCTCGTGTACTCCATCTTTATCTTGTAGTGTGGCAACAGCCTCTCCAGTGATGGAAGCACTCTCCTGAGATACAGGGTGTAACACCCTGGCAAAGACTCCTGAAGATGATGTATACTCACTGCTAGGACAGCTCCTAGAAACATGAAAATGTTTTGGCCCAACTCAATGAAGTTGAAGACACCAGAATTGTCATCTCAGAAAATGAAGGAAAAGGCCGAAACACTCAGAGAAGCAGACTTGCTGGAGTGGACATGCCAAATAGTGCTGGAAAAGCACCATATGGTGTTTCATGGAAGATTCAGAGGATCACAACTATGAAGAATGTGGTGGTGAGAGAGTTACCAGCACCATTAAGAAATGTAGTGATGATTTCCTTTGTTTGACAAGGAGAATGGTAGCAGGAGCCCACTAGTAAGCAGTAAGGATGACAGGACTCCAAAACAGTAGAGTCCAGGTGGAGATGCTCGACTATCAGAAGGCAGGAGACACAATTATTGCAATAACAGCTAGAACAGTGGCAGTCAATGGGTGTTTCACTTGAAGAAAGGCGTGGGAGTGGTTTCTGGAACAGTGTTCCTGTGTGTTGGATGCTCCATGGATGATGTATGAGAAAAACAAACAAACAAAAAAACATGACCTTGCTCTGCTTATAGAGGAGAAGGAGGAAGCTGTGATCCTCACCTCTTGAGTCTCCTTGGAAAGGTAATGGGTATAGGTCCTAATTTCAACCCTTTAGTATTTAAATAAAGTCTCTCTAAACTTCCGATATACTGGTGTGCCTTGGCTTTTGTGACCCAGAAGTGCCTCAGATTTCTGGAACTTTCTATCTCCCAAAATATAAGTGTGTAGGAAGGTAACACTCTAATCTCCCTGACGTGCTCGAGTGTAAACTAGAGCCCTTGTTGGGCTGTGGTCACTTGGTGTTCTCAGGGGAATGAGAGAAGCTTTATTATACTTTCAGATCAGATCAAATAACTGGAAACAAGGTTACAGAGCTAATTATCATAGTATGTGACATCTTAGAACACTAGGTCTCTTATAAGAACTTTCTCCAGGGAAGCTGTTTCCCCAGAGTTCTATGCAATTAGATCACTTGTGTAAATTTCTATAACCACCAATAGCAGTCAAGATAGAGAAAAGATTCATCACAAGTTTCTCAGTCGCGATTCCCTCCATGTTATTCTCCGTCAAGACTGTTTTAACTATTTAAGTGCCTGGATTCTCTTGTGGGTTACTTGAACGTTTTTAGAGTTATTTTTTGACTTGTTTATGGTGTTTTTGAGTACATCAATTTGTACAGTTTTCTAAGTGCTGTTCTAGGTGTTATAATATACATATGCCTCATGCATGTGATTCCAGGGCTTTGGGAGACCAAGGCAGGAGGATGGCTTGAGCCCAGGGATTTGAGACCTGACTGGACAACACAGTGATAACTTGTCTCTACCAAAAAAAAAAAAAAAAAAAAAAAATCCAGGTGTGGTAGCACACAGCTGTGGTCACAGATACTCAGGAGGCTGGGGCAGGAGAATCGCTTGAGTCCTGGAGGTTGAGGCTACAGTGAAGAGCAATCAAACCACTGCACTCCAGCATGGGCAACGGAGTGAGACCTTGTCTCAAAACAAACAAACAAACAAACAATATACACATGCATTTCATCAGTATGCAGGTGTTGACATTTTATGACATAGAGTGAAATAGGTGGAAAACTTACCCCTGTTTAGGGCCCCTTACCCTCCCTGTTTTAAATATGTAATTTTCTTAACTATTCCTTCTACACACGTTGGGCACTTTGTTAGATGATTTACAATTTTTGCTTTAACGATCAAATGAGCAATCTTTCATTTGAGAATGTTTTTATTTCCTCATCATTAGTAACGAATATTCTCCAGATACATAGTTCAGGGTTGACACTTGTTTTTCGTTTTTGTTTTTGTATTTTTTCCAGTACTTGAAACAGGTAGTGTCGTTTTCTTCTGGCCTCCATGCCTCCGGGTGAGAAATCAACTGCTATTTGGATTGGAGTTCCCGCGTAGGTAGGGAATAGTTTATCCTGTTGGGAATTTGTTCAACTTATTGAAACTTTAGGTTTATGTCTTTTGTCACGTTTAGGAAAATTTCAGTTATTATTAGGTTAAAAGCAATGTCAAAAACAGCAATTACTTTTGCACCAACGTAATATTTGTGTGAATACTTTTTCAACTCACTCTTTTTCTTCTCTCCATCTATGCTCCAGAGATATAAGTGCCAGATCTGTTGTATTGTCAAATGGGTCTCTGATACTCTGTTTAATCCTTTTTCTGTCCATTTTTCTCTGTTACGCAGTTTCAGTAATTTCTATTGTTTTATCTTCAAGTTTGCTGATTCTTTTCTCTGTCATATTCATTCTGCTATTGAGCTCAACCAGTGAGTCTTTGTTCTGTTTATTTTAATTTTAGTTCTATGATGCCCATTTGGTCATTTTAGTACCTTTTATTTCTTTGCAGGCATTTCATGTTCTCATGCTTTTCATTTGTTTCCAGAACATTTGGGTTTGCTCATGGGAGCCATTTTAGGATGACTGCTTTAAAACCCTTGTCATATAATTTCTACATCTTACTCGTCAGCCTGTTGGCCTTTGTTGATTTACCTTTTCTCATTCAAATTGTGATTTTCCTGGCTTTTGGTATGGCTGATATTTTTTATGGTATTCTGGATATTTTGAAGGGTATGTTTGCAGTCTCTGGGTTTTATTTTTATTTTGTATTTTAGCAGGTAGTCACCTTGTTTGGGTTTAAAGTTTAGGCGCTGGCCTACTTCTATGAGCTGTGGATCCAACGGCAATTTAGTTTTTCGTTGCTGCAGCACTGTTCTGGTCGGCTATACTTAATTGGTGCAGCTGGGTCTCCTGCTTCATCACTGTAAGTGCCACCTGTGGGTCTTAAGCGTGTGCTCTACACCTGGTGCTGTTAGGTGGTGGTCGAAAGCTTTCCCCTGGCTGCCCTGCAAGTATGGCCCATGGGTAGGGTACAGTTGCACTTCCCTGGTTGCTTAGGGAAAAGCTCAGTGGTAGGAGGATGAGAGAGACTCCCATAGGGCAGACGGCGCACTCTCTGGCTCAGCTGCCTTTTTACGTGATCTCAGTGGTCACTGGTAGTTTCTTTGCTATCTATTATGCAAAGATATTCCAGGTTCTTCTTAACATTCCTTGCCACAGACTGGAATCAGTCATTCCCTATAGGGAGTCCTGATTTTCTTTAAAGGGAAATGGTATTTGGAAACAATCTGAGCAGTGATTTAATGTTCACTTACTGTATGAATGGCACTTCATCATTTCATGTATTAAACAACTGAGGATGTACTTGCCCAAAAGCACAGATTAGATTTGTTCCCCTTTTTAGGCACTCATACATGCCCCATACTCTCCCTTTCACAACACTTTTAACCCTTAGGCTTCATTGTTCAATGTTAATTCTTCTTGTTAGATGAAATCTGTAATGCTCAGAAGTCATCTGTCAGACAAGTAAAGAAAGGGGAAGCTATGCTTTCATTTCCTGTCTAGGCATCAGATTAGCGATTATGAGTTCTTTATATCCCAGAGATACAGACTCTAAATCAATTCTTCTTAACCTCAGCTACATATTAGAATAATTTGAGAAACTTTTTGAAAAACACTGATACTAGTCCCTAATTCCAGAGATTCCAAGTCAGTTGGTCTAAGATGGACCCAATACTTTTCAAAAGCTTACAGGACTGAGAACCGATGATCTAGGTTAAAGACTCATTTTTGAATAAAATCTTAATCTAGAATAGCTTCAAGCACATGAAATACATTTTCTAATGCATACTATATTCCCCCTCCTGGAAACTGTGTAAAAAGCTCACCTGAGTATATAAAAAAGCAAATTAATAACTTCTCCCCAGGTCAGCTCCCCCCAGCTCTCTCATGCCTGTGAGTGGGCTCACAATATAGGTTGAAATCATTGGAATCAACCTTCTGAATCTACTGGAGAATCAACTTTCGGTAATCTCTCAAGTCCATTTTGTTTTTGGGGGGTTTTCTTGGGTCTTTGTCTCCCAGGTTACAGTGTAGTGGCATGATCATAGCTCACTGGGCTCACACAGTTCTTCCGTCCAAGCCTCCTGAGTAGATGGTGTTCAATAAACATTTGTTGAATAATACACAAATACGTGGATGAAACTCATATAAAAAATAACCCAGTTTTGGGGGGCAGTTTATGGGTCTTAGAAGGCTCAACATAGACTAGGAGGCAGATATTTCAGAGGCTACTAGGATAGGCCAGTGATTCCAAGGGGGTACCTGCTGGGTAACTCGGAGTTGTTCAATACCTTAGGCTTTTGCCAACTACCTGGACAAAGTGAAGGGTATATTTATAGCGAGACTCAATTATATGTTGTTAACATCACAAGGTGGGCTGAATTCACAGATAGGGCATTTCTGAAGGTAAGAAAACAGGACTTGGAGGGGACAAATGAGTGTTATTTTCCTTGATAAAAAGTATTGTGTCCCCGCTTTCTATCTCCTAGAAGAAGAAAATGGATAATTCACTAGAGAAGATGCTATCATGATGTCACTAACCAGCTGGCAGTGGCAGTGAGGGAGAGGATAGGAAATGAGGTCTTGGGGTAATTCGAATAGCTTTAGTGTAAGTGGTAAATTACATCTGATCTGACATGGAGGGGAGGTGTAGACCAACATAGGGTTAAATTTCAAGTCAGAAAGAAGGCTTAAAGAGCCTTTATAGAAATTTAGATCATATATAGAACATGATTTGAGATGGGGAAACGTCAATTAAGTCATCCAAGAGCAAACAGGAGGAAAGCCAGGACTGAAGGCAGCATCTCCTAACACCTGGGGTCAGGAGGTGATGACAGTAAGAAACAAGAGTCTCCAGGGTAGACGCTAACAGGCCACCAATATGAATGCTGAAAACTCACTTCTCCTTCAGATTTTGTTTAAAAAGTTGTTTTTTTTTTTAATTAGGAGATGGAGTGAACTAAAATCACTTTTAAGGATTTTTTTTTAGCCCCACTGAATAACTGTGATATAGGAGACTGCACCAAACGTGTACAAAGTCATAATCAGGTCTTTTTATTCTATATTATGTTTTAAAATCTGTAGTTTTAAAAACTGATTTTTCTGGGATTTTGTAGTTCTCTCTGGAAAATGAAATGTGGGAAATATTTACTACATATATTGTTATTTAATGGAAATTTTGCTATACAAATGAAAATGTAAAAAGGAAGTAATTATAAAATAGAACACTATGTAGGTTAGATTTTTTCTTAAGGATGAATTTGGACTTAATGTTGATTAACAGAAACCAGAACATGTGGCATTCATTGTGTGTGTTCAAACCCTGTGAACACGAACAAATGGGTTTGAGACAGCAATTGCTCTGCATGGGTTCAACCCAAATTGTTCCTTGCACTTAAGTCCTAGCTTACATTTTGTGCCCATGGCCATCATCTATGCCTGGGAACATTTTAACCTACATAGAGTAATGTGGTTTGCAATGCTTTCTTGACCTTGAAGTTTTCAAATTTCATGTTAATTTTCACTGGAACCCATTAGCACGTATTTCCCACCCCCAACCCACCTCAACATACACATTTATGAGTTTCGAAGGCCAACTTTGGATGATTTGCACGTTAGAAAATAATTTTTAATATCCTATCATTGTTATTACCTCTTTAAAAATTATTTCAATCATGTGATATCTTCTAATGAAATGATCAGAAATACACATGGCAACTAAGCTAAAGAAATTTTTCAGACTTTCCCAAGCCTGCAAAACTGCCCTGGGCTTTTTCTCTTTCTGTTCTTTACTCTGGGCACAAAGTACTCTTGGTTAGTGGTATTGCCCAAAAATTTCATATAAATGCTGACGTAAACTTTACCATGGACTTAGCCATGCCTAGTGAAACCAATGGTCAGGTATGGAACACAATTTGGGTGCATGCAGCACAGCAAAAAACTTGTGTTGAATGAGGTCATTGAAGAGCCAAGTGAAGCAAATATGACCTATAGGTCAATGTAGTTTAAAACTTGTCCCTTTTTCTTCATCCTTATCATAGAATCCATGCTGATAACTAGTTGAACGCAAGATTCAAAGTCAAAATGATTTCCCAAAAGCTAGATAACTTTTGTCACAGTTTTCCCAGTTGGAAAGACAGTTTCAGGAAAGCTTGTATGCATCATATAATGTACTAATAACAAGTAAATACCATCTACATCTGGGAAACTGAGGCCCAGAGAGGTTAAATGACTTGGCTAAGACCATGCAACCCTTGTGGCCCTCAATCTGATGCTGAGCTGCTATTGGAAGCCATGTGTGTCTGGTTCTATAGTCCCACTCCCAACTACTGTCTACCAAGCTATGCTACAATTCTCCAAAAAAGTTTCATAATAAGGGAGTAATGAAAAATCCAGAGATATAAAAGATCTTAAAGGTTATCCAAATAAGAAGCTTTACAAAGATAAAAGAGATGCAGAGAGTTTCAATAATTCTCCCAGCTCCGTCCACTTTCAGGCCCCAAAAGAGTGTGATTCCTGGCACCATGCTTCTCCTGTGTTCTCTTTAGCTGCACGAGCGGCACTGCACTACCTTCAATTACTTCTTTCAGTAATACTTACTGCTCTAAATTCTATCAGTAGACTTTTGGTCTTATCTGGTTTATGCTTTTAACTGCCTCTGTATGACAAGCTGATAAATCGACACAGCAGTTTGGCTCCAAAATACATAATGCATTACCTCTTTTAAATAGATAACTATAGTTTTCCAACCAAAAATAAAAGCAGAGTCACCACATATTCTCTGACTTTAAAGAATTTAAATAGGATACAATGGCTGTTTTTACTGTTTTGGAACTTTTCGTGAGGTGATAGTGTAAAAATTGTAGAAACAATAATTATCATTATCCCATAGCTTCCTGGATCTCTCTCAAGAATGTCTGTTCTAGGAGAATGTTAATGATCAAATAAATGTAAGCTCTCTAGACACAATGGTTAAAATGAAGATAACGTTCATGGGCCCTAATATTATATTCTGATACAGTCTCTTTTCTGGCTCTTAATAATTCCCCCCACACTATAGATTTGTGATAAAGCAAAAATGTTTAATCTCCAGAAGTGTGTCCACAAGACAGACAACTCGATGGGATGTTGCCCTGACATACCTACTTATTCTTTCCTTCATTCATCCCTATACTCGTTATAGGCCCTTCTGCCCTATAAACATCCAAAGGCACTAAGGCTTATCATAATTAAGGCATGAAAGGCCAAAGTTCTTCTGAGAGTATATATAACTACCTGTCTAAAGACATCTTGAGAGAATAAGATGACAGATACAGAGCACATAGTTGGAGCACAATGATAGCCACTTATCACTTAGAGATTGGCTTCATATAACAACTGTTGGTCAGCTGTTTGGTTTGAAAAATGCAGATCTTCTTTTTGTGATTGGAATGAATATAACTGGAATCACCTGGCTGGCTCAGTCAGCAGAGCATGAGATGCTTAATGGATATTAATCTATTGATTTCTTTGATTTACACAAGACCTGTGTGCAATGGTAGAATGTCTTTTCCAAGAAAAACAATTTACATTTGTTTTTGAGCTATGACATATATTGCCCCAAGACTTACGTGAGGTGCAGCATTTCCACGTGGCATTTACCTATCCTCCAGTAATGAGATGGTTTATTTTGATTTCATTGCATAATTGTCTTGAAGCACCATATACATTTAGTTTCAGAGAGGGCCCCCAAAAGCCAGATTTAGACAGTGATATCCTAAATTGACCAGCACAATTTAATACATTGCCATTACACTTAAACATTTACACAGTTGCAAATCTACTTATTTTAGGCATAATTTTATATAATATTTTGACAGACAAAAATATATATTCTGGAACCATTATATGCATCTGTCTATGAAGTAGCAAACTTACAATAAATTATATATTATACCATTGTAAATTTACATGAAGGCTAAAACAGAAAAAGAAATCATAATTTATGTTTAAAATATAATGTTAATTTATTATTTCCAAGTAAAAAGAGGAATAGCCATTATATTAGATTCACTTATTTTAAGCTTATACTCATTTCATATTCACATAAAATTCATTCCTTGTAAGTGTAGCAATGAAGTTGTATTTGGATGCTGAGTGTTTGAAACAACTAGTTGTTGATATTGCAGTGCAGCTACAGGCTTGCTGATTTGAATATGTATGGGAAAAAGAAGCATTTAAATTACTCAAGAAATATGTTACAATCATATCAAAAGTATGAAAATAAAATATATGTTTTCTTCTAATGTTTAATCCACAGGTATTGCCTTCCAAGGTTAATATAGCCAGTGTCTGAATGTTTTGTTTATTTTATTTTCATTTGAGGGCAGATGTTGAAAATCAGGTCTACTGATTGAAGCTGGAAGAACACATAAATGTCTGCATTACTCATTCTGTCAAAACAAAGCAAATGATGGGTAAAAAGTATACTCTTGCACATTTCACAGCTTTGTGATACAACTGTCCTGGAAATTGGGTGGAAATTTATGCACAAATGTGCTTAAGTAAAGACCTTGTGACCATTGTTTCCTTCCTTGTGATCTTAAACCATTTTTGTATTTAAAAATCATCTTGCTAACATTTAGCACATTTGTGGATTAATAACAAACTAGTCTTTTATATACCTACTTTGAGGGTAGGTGAGGAATAATGGGTTAAATACAATATAATATTATTTATTGGCTTAAATTATCTAAGTTATCTAGTTTTAGCATTTTGAACAGGGCAAACATTTTCCCTCTGTTTCCGTCTATTGTGAGAAATTGAATTACATGGAAGAAATTTTTAATGTTAACCTTCTTTTCCCCACTGAATTTAAGTGTGGTTGTTGGGACAATTGTTGCCTAATGGAATGGTACAATGTAAAGAGACCTGTAAGGAGACGATGCCTCCCTGTTGCATTATATGACAGTATGAGTGAATGTTTCCTGATGCACATGGTGGAAGCCTGTGCCTCAGCAGGCTGAGACAGATGCTCAGGGTGACAGGTTGGATAAAAGCCACCATTCAGGTAGCATGCTGGGGAGCATGGTGCATCTGGAATAATGGTGTTTGCCAGGAATTGTAGTCTCCAGCAATTCATCACTTTTATGTGTCAAATGTGTTAATATCTGTGGTTTTTTTATTTAATGAATTTCTTGCCCCTTTCTCTTTTTTCATTCAATACCTGAGAATCATGGACTCCCATACTTACTGGCTCCAAAAATATACTCCTTCCGTGTACTCCATAGGGTACTGAATAGATTCTGAGAAAATAGATGAAGAAAAGTAATTCTCTTTTCATTTAGATATATGTGATATTCAGTGAAGATTTTGAATGCAATGTAATATTCATATCAAATTTTGATAAAGCACTGAAAATATGAGACATATAAAATTATTTAATTTCCCCTTTTAAAAATTATCCTAGACATTAAATTCATGTTTAATGATAAAGATGTATTATCTGATGCTTTGAGACAATTACAATTAAATCTTATAAAAGGAATTCTAGGGTCAAGATACAACTTTCATTCTTAATGTTAAACACTAAATTAACTTCATTTTGTTCATGATTTGCAAAAAAGAAGTATTTTTGAAAAAAAAAAGTGCTTTTGTTTCAACAATTCAGACTGACTTTCTTTATGGGATCAGATTCCCTGATCACTTTTCAGCTCATCACTTCACTTTGCTTTTGTAGAAATGGCTCTAGTTATTTCTATAATGTGTGACTGGTGTGAAAGCACTTGAAACAGACACAAATCATTACACACACACGTGTGTTTATGAGTGTGTATGTGTAACAGCAGAAAAGGAGCAAAACACTATTTAATGACCAATCTCATGAATGTTATCTAGACATCAAATGTTAAAATTGATGGCTTCTTCACTTTAGAACTTATTTTATTTTCTGCTTTCGTCTACATTTTAAAATTCACTATGTACTTTTTGTAGTAGTAATTTGTCTAGTCTCTAAGACTGGCTTATGTGAAAAAGTGCCAAAGAGTAGATCCCTTAACACTAAATCTTTCCTATTAATGAATATCTAAAAATTAGTAGTTTGTTTTTTTCTCATTTTTACTACTATCATGAGGTGTTGTGAGGGCTTCCCATAATAATCATTCAATGAAATATATGTAAATTTAGCAGTGTGCCTCTCGTTAACCATAACTGATGCTGTGTAGCTACCTCTCCTTACATAAGGCCCAATTTCACTTCCAATATTAACTTACATATTAATTTAGATATATTTATTTTATCATGGAGCAAAACTTTATATACTTGAGATAAAGATAAAAATGTACTGTTCCTCCTATTACCTTCTGCTTAATTAACTTATTGCTTTAAGGTTGCTTAATAATCCTTCAAGTACTCTTTCTATGCATACAGTAGCTATGGAAACATACAAATTAACCCAGTGCTCTTCTACAAAGATGGATTCTATTTTCCTATCACCTTGCACATAAATAAATGCCAGTACATAATATTTTTTTGTGTTTGCTTTGCCCATGCTCATACTACATGCCATTAATAAAAGAATAACAAATTGCACATTCAGCAAATGTTATAGCTCAGAACATGAAAGAAGGGGTTAATCATCGCACTAAGAAAAATAAGCTGGTTAATTCATTGCACCATTCAAGGGAGTGACTGAAGTTATTCTCATAGCTTCAGTGCTATAATGAAACTAGACTCATCAGTGCATAAGCAAACAAAGTTTGTATCAAAACTATCCAATTTCCTTTTTTTCAGTCTCTTTCACATCTACTTCCCTTTTTTGTAACAAATATAGATGCTCTATTTGGCCCTTTGTTCTCTCAGTGGAACTTTATTTTTATACCTAGCAAAACTATCTAGCATCAAAATCAATATTACTATGGATGAGAAAGAAAGTTGTTGCTTTCATAGGTGCTTCCTTCTAGCTTGGCTTGTATTTGTGCAACTGCACTTTATATGAATTTTTACCCTCCTGAACATTGTTTATATTTTAAATATATTTTTGTATGCTGCAAATCATCTCTCCAGAACTACCCTATTACAGTGTTCTGTTTGCTAAAGCAGTATTTTATTTAGATGGGGTCACTGTAAATTATCTTCAGTCCCAGACCCTTCTGGACTGGAATCAACATCAAGGAAGGCCTCTTTATTGGTGAAAGTTGAGCTGAGGGTCATGCTCTGTCGCGGCTTCACAAGTGCAAGTTCATCTAATTTAATATTTTCATTTTTGACAAGAATTGTCTTATCCATGTTTTCTTCACTGTGTCTTGCAACAACAGCATCAAATAGATCTAATTTAGGTGGCAAGCTTCCACTTTCAAATAGATATTTGGCTAGGTAGGAGATGCAAATGTTGGTTAAGAATGAAGTAACCATGGCAAGTGTTTTAAATGGGAATTTCTGATTATATATACCATTATCATCAGGGTAATAGCCAGGGTAGAAGATCAAGGGCTGAAGATAGAGGTATGGCTCCCCTCCAGTTATTCTCAGGAAGAGGCCAGAAACATAACCTGCCACAGCCCCATAGGTGTTGGTTCCCTTAACAAAGAGTACACAAAGCAGCTGGGGGAAGATGACGATGTAAACAAGGTCAGAACTGAGGTACCAGAGCCCATACACAGTCTTCGTCAGCAAGGCCATGGCTGTTGCAGATGCTCCAAACACAAATACTGTGATTCGCATGACCCAAACGATTTCTTTGTCCGAAGCCTGTAAGAAATTGCCACAGTGTCAGCTTTTTGCACAGTGTCTTGACTCATGTAGGTCAAGAATGAGACACATTTTTTGCTTCAAAACTAGTCTAAAGAATTCCCCTGGTTCAAATGGCTCAATCTATGGGAAAACTCAATACAGCTACAGCACCCAAAGGAAACAATTAAGGTGACTTCCTGGGTGGACCTTTGGGAGGGGTTTCTGTGTACCAGATGCATGACACGTAGGCCACCTAGGCCTTTTCCTGAATGCATAGGGGGAAAGGCAGGATGAGCTAACACGGTGTCAGAGAGGTATAATAAAGCACGGGAGGATTTCCTCACTTTACATATTAGGGGACAGTTCTTATGTGGCATTGACAGATCATAGGCCATCCCTACTTTATCTCTTTGTAGAAGTGCTACCATCCTTAAAGCTAACCGCATTCTGGTGCTCTTGAAAAGACACATGTGGACGGGCGCAGTGGCTCACGCCTGTAATCCCAGCACTTTGGGAGGCCGAGGCAAGCAGATCACGAGGTCAGGAGAGCAAGACCATCCTGGCTAACACGGTGAAACCCTGTCTCTACTAAAAAATACAAAAAATTAGCCGGGCATGGTGGCGGGCGCCTGTAGTCCCAGCTGCTCAGGAGGCTGAGGCACGAGAATGGCATGAACCCAGGAGGCAGAGCTTGCAGTGAGCCGAGATGAAACCACTGCACTCCAGTCTGGGCGACAGAGCGAGACTCTGTCTCAAAAAAAAAGAAAAATAGGATATGCACATGTATGTTTATTGCAGCACTATTTACAATAGCAAAGTCATGGAACCAACCCAAATGCCCATCAGTGATAGACTGGATAAAGAAAATGTGGCACATGTACACCATGGAATACTATGTGACCATAAAAAGGAATAAGATCATTCCTTTGCAGGGACATGGATGAAGGTGGAAGCCATCATCCTCAGCAAATTAGCACAGGAACAGAAAACCAAACACCGCATGTTCTCACTCATAAGTGGGAGTTTAACAATGAGAACACATGGACACAGGGAGGGAACAACACACACCAGGGCCTGTTAGGGGGTGGAGGGGGGCGGTGCAAGGAAGGAACTTAAGAGGATGGGTCAATAGGTGCAGCAAAGCACATGGCACATGTATATTTATGAAACAAACCTGCACGTTTTGCACAAGTATCCCAGAACATAAAGAAAAATTAAAAACAAAGAAGAAAATGCCTTGTCCAAGGAGTTCCTTTGGTTACATTTTTAAAAATCAAATAAAATCAAAACAAAACAAGGCAAAAGCAAAAACATTGGGATTGTTTTGTTAACTAAAACCTAGAGAGAGGCAAAGCTTTAATCAAGCAAGAAGCATGCTGTTTTGCAGCCACTTTGATTCAATAAAGAAAATCAAATTGAGAGGATATCTTCTAGCAAAGGTGGACTAGGGAGTGCAAGTATAAAACAGTTCAGAAGTTACAAAAATACGTGTCAGACAGCTTACCATGCCCTGCTTCCACCAAGATTCTCCAGTGTCATAGACAATTTAATTATACTAAATGTTTTGGTAGATAGTTTAAGTTTCATTACTCTTTCATCAGAAAGACAAGAAGGTTAAATGATAGCCCTGTGACTGTACCTCTTGGGAAATAATTATATTGATTTGTTCCCTTTAGTATTGACATGAATAATAACATGTATTGATAGCATCCATTCAGCATAGGTATAATTTGTTATTTAATCTCATATGCTTAATCAAAGTACAGTCAGATTTAATGTAGAATATTAACAAATATATAATAAAGTATATACAACAAATACAACATCAGCAGCAGCAAGAGCAACGCTAGTAAATGACAGGTTGAAGGAAACTGTTCTTACATTTTGTCTGAAGGAAAGCTGGTAGATGTTCCGCGCAAACATGGAACTTGCTGACAAGATGGAAGAGTCTGCTGATGACATAACAGCAGCAGAAACTGCACCAAGACCAAAGAAAGAAATATACACAGGGCAGAGATACTGCAGAACAATTGGTAAAATCATGTCTGCTTCTTCTGTAGTCTTGGGATCTGGAAGCCCATATGCAGTCTGGTTCCAGTCTGTTGAACAGAATCAACAACCATTACAACAACCAAAGAGCCAAATGTTCTTTATCCATCTGGGGTCATCCTATTTACTAGGTTGTTTTGAAATAAACTCAGAATCATGTACATTAGTCTGCTTAGGTGTGAAGTCCATGTGCTGGTCAAGTGGAAATGTCTTATGTCTCCTGACTTCTAAAGGGTATTGGTTACAATTAGGGTTATTCACAATGCCTGCACAGACACTGGTAGTAAGAAATATATTTCCTTCCTACAGTGATGGTGTTACATGGCATAGAATCATAGAAAACAAATGCTTATAAACATAATTCTAGAGTATTCCTTCGACCACTTGGAAATGTGGTGGGACACTTCTTTAAGGCTCAGTTATTCATATGTAAATGAAAAAAGACAATAGTAGGCCTATTCTCAGCCATCATCTCTCTGTACGTAAACTTGGTTTTGAAGCTGCCTCAGCATTAATTTTCAACTATTTCCACCTTGCATAGAATTTCACTGGATTAAGAACAGTCCCTTTTTATTGAATAAAAAGTATAGTCATGTGGCTGCAATTTTCAGAAAGTTTTGGTTGTGGTAGGGTAAGAAGACTTGGAACACAGATTTATCTTTGAATACATAGCTTCTTTACTATTTAGTTGTAGCATGTGTTGAAAAACTATGGAATCCTTAAATGTACATTAGCATAGTTGGCTTTTTATTTGCTGAACTTCTTTAATATCATGATCATTGGACCAAATAAGAATTGTTCTTTTTGGATCCTACCATTTTTTTCTTCCCTCATTTTCTATTACAATTGTCTCCAAAACCTGCTTACATGCAGGCAACTTTGTGGCCTTAACTGAGATGTTCCGATAACAGAAATAACAAACAAGAATGTGTATCTAATCCAAGAAAAAATAGGCTTAATGCTGTTTCTGTTAGCCTGCGTTCCTACAATAAACACACACACACACACACATTCATATATGTTTTCTGCTTGTGAGAGAAATACTATCTTTTTTCAAAGACAAACGCTACCTACCACCTTTGTCAGTCATCTTTACATCTTTTGAAGTGTTTGTCTCCTGGACGAACAACTGGAATAGAGAATCTACACTATGAACCAGGACTGCTCTCCTAAAAGTTAAACAATCCAATAAAAGACTCTACTAACTGAAAGTCAAAGTTGCCGTAGGAACATTACCCTGGATCACCTTTACAAAATACAACAGGGCAAAAGGTGAACTTTAATCTATTTTATTCCCTCTACCTAGAAGATGCCTTCAAATTTGAATTAACATGATGTATTTTCATTGAGTGCTCTCAAAAGTTACAACACAGGAACATAATGGTCAGGAGTAATTAATACATTTCATTAAATTAAAGGTGAGCTTTTGAACATGGTCCACATAGAGACTAACAGGGAGGTAAACATTTCATAATGATCTTTTTTCAAAACTGTTTTTCAGGAAGTTATTCTCTAAGTGACTTTGTTTCTTAGTTTGTCTTGACCTAAACACTTATTCATTGCTTTCTTCAAGAAAGAAAACTCCTAATTAATACCTAATAAAGATGTAAAGCAGAAATCTCAAGTTCAAAGTGATCTTTAGGGAGGTCATGAGGATGACAGGTAAAGTTCTCTAAGCCTGTGACTCTCCACTCTGGCTCTCAACTCACCTAGGGGTTTGAAAAGAACACTAGTGCTTGTCTCTATCCTCAGTTATTGAAATAAAATTCCTGTGAAGTAGGCCAGATGTCCGTATTTTTAAAAGATCCCCCCACCATTCCCCAGCTGATGTCAGCAGGCACCTTGGTTGGGATACACTGCTGGCGGGAGTGCATATAAACAATCGATAAATATACCACAACTGGGAGGAGGGTGTGCTTGCCAGTGTTGCGTAGTGGAGTGAGCAATCAAAAACATTGGAGGCTGGGTGCGGCAGCTCACACCTGTAATCCCAGCACTTTGGGAGGCCAAGGCAGGTGGATCACCTGAGGTCAGGAGTTTGAGACCAGCCTGACCAACATGATGAAACCCTGTGTCTACTAAAAATAAATAAATAAATAAAACAAAATAAAATAAAATAAAAATAAAAAATTGGAGACCGCTGAACTATAACACAATTTACTGAATGCTATAACAAATTTATAAACATAAATGTGATGCGAAAGAATTCACCATGTGGAGGTAAGAGGGAAGTGGGACAGAAGGGTGTCTGGGTGGGGACTGTAAACTAACTGGCACATGTGGTGAAGCTACAAGAGATTTACCTGTTGATGCTCCAATGGCCCCAATGAGTATGGCTGGGACAGCCATTACCAGGCACCCGAAAGCTGCCAGGAAGGACAGCACTTGAGCATAGGTGGCTGAGGATGAAGAGAGAACCCTCTGGAAGTACGCTTGCCATGGGATTCCACCCAGCATCTGTGTGGGAAACACGAGGATGGAGAGTGAACTAGAGGCAAACATCTATTCTATTTTTTTTAAAAGAGATTTATTGCAATCACATTTAGAATAGTCATAAGTACAACTTAGAAGTATTTTAAAAAGTGGTATGTAGTCACAAACATCAATTAGTATCATTATGTTTGCTATGATCTGATGTCCGTGTTCCCCCTAAATTCATACAATGAAATTTTATCACCAAGGTGATGGTATTAGGTATCAAGTTGGCAACTTTGGGAGATGATTATCCCATGAGGGTGGATTCCTTATAAAAGAGAGCCAAATGAGTTTTTTTTCTCTTCCACCATGTGAGAAGGCAGCAAGAAGGTGCCTTCTATGAGGATGCAAATCCTCACCAGGCAGTGAATCTGCCAGCATCTTGATCTTGGACTTCCCAACCATGTGAAAAACTGTGAAAAATAAACCTGTGTTGTTTATAAGCCACTCCGTTTATGATGCTTTGTTACCCAACTGAACTAAGACAATTTATCATCAACTTTCAATTGTGCAGAATTTCCTGAAGTTCTTTTTCTCTATAATTACATAGAGCAATTATTTCTTTTCATTTATTTACCTATTTTGAACTGCATTTAAACTACCCTAGAGGCCTTCAATTTGTTATCATCTGGTGGTTCCAACCATCATAAAATATTCTCAAAAAATAATTAAGATTTTGAAAGTATGACATTTAACCTGAATCAGTGCAACCCAAAAATATTTTTACACTCCAATCATGTGCCAGGCAATTTAATGGCTGTAAAAGCAAGGACATGAATAAGGTATGGTTCTTTCCCTGGAACTTACTTTCTACTGGGAGAGTCAATGTATGTGGTGTTTTCCAAAGTGAGCACTGCAGAGTGCTCAAGGCAATACAGCCGGCATCAAATAAAATACTAGAACTTCTATGTATATTCATTTTACTTTGCACCTAAATATTGTATGGTTGCTTTTATTCAATGATTTACATCATATATCAGTACAGAATATATAAGCAACTGATAGATATACATACCTCTATTGGAATGTGCTTAAATTTCTTATTGAGCATATGTGATCAAAAATGTTTAAACTATAATGCAATTTGTTGCATGATATAAAGAGGTCTGTATGGGAATTAAAATGATAAACCATTAATTATTTGGGATAAGAAAGAGGTGGTAAGAAGAGAGAAAGGGTAGCTGCATGTTAACAGGAAAACCTGCAGAAATGAAGTGCAGATTGTCCATAGGCTTTGAGAGCATTTTCATAGGTGGAGATCGAGGGAGAAGAGAGTACCTGAGAGAGAAACTAATAGGAAAGAAGAAAATAACGACAGCAACCAGGCAGCTGAGACCACTGGGTGTTTGGTGTGATGAAGGTCAGTGAGTGAGGGAGTGGTTGCAGGAGAAGCTGGAAACACACTTTTGGCTAGATTACTGTTACTTCTCTTCCTGGCATAAAGTCAATATTCCATAAATATTGGTCACATGAACGAATGAATGAATTGATAAATGAGCTTGCCGTAGCACAATGTATTGAGGTTTCATTAACTGCCTGTCTCACTGGGCTCTGGTGGGGACGTCTGTCTTATCATGGTCTCACTTGGGCTAAGCAGAGTATCTGTTACATAGATACCATAACAATCTCCTTCTTATAAAAGCCATATATGTTCAAAAGTAATTAAAGGGAAAAATTCTAAAATTCATAACCCCATTCCTCAAGTCTACATTCTTCCAAAACCTTTTCCTTTCATTTTGTGACCTGTTTTATCAATATATCATTAATTGACAACTTGCATGTCAATGACTTGAATGGATTGATACATCATAAATTACATATTCATCACCCTGGACATTTAGGTCATCAGAAGTTTTTAAGTAGGGTAAAGTCTGACTTCATCTACAAACAGAAGCTCTCATGATGCAATGGACTGAATGTTTGTCCTCCTAAAATTCATACGTTGAAACTCTAATCCCAATGTGATCATATTCAGAGGTGGGGCCTTTGGAAGATAATCAGATCATAAGGGTGGAGTCCTCATTATGGGATTAGGACCCTTTTGAGAAGAGGCCAGAGAGCTCTCTCACCCTCTTTCCACCATGTGAGGTCACAAAAAGAAGTGGACAGTCTGCAACCTGGAATACTGCCATCTTGAGAACCTAATCATGCTGGTACCCTGGTTTCAGATTTCCAGCCTCCAGAATTATAAAAATTATATTCTTCTGTTTATACATCACCCAGTCCATGGTAACTTGTAACAACAGCCCAAACTGACTAAAGTAGTTAGCAATATGGAAAATGGGCATGGGGGAGTAAGAGGTGGGCAGGCTGCCATCAGGGAGACTGGTGGGGGTTATCATAGTAGACCAGGTAAGGAATGCAGTCTACCTAATAGAGAGCAAACATGGGGACAGTGGGCAGGTTCCATGTATGACCGGGAGATACACTGACAGTATCATTAGCAGGACTTGACAAGTCATCTTCATGTAGGGGATGTAGGAGAGACAACTGGAAGATCAAGACTATTGATGCAGCATCTCAAGGCTGATTTCTATAGTTTATTCATTTCTTCAACATGTACTATTTTAACTTGTCTTACAATTTGAATCATGAATACGACTAAGTCATGTAATTTTGTAAAGCTGGAAGGAATTTAGCAATCACTTTATACAATGCCTTATTTTAAAGATGAATAGTCTGAAGACTAAAGCTTGGTGTAGGGGAAAGGACTTTGAGTTCTTAATATTTCTATATCAGTCTCTAACTCAGACAATGGTGTGATTATTGACAAATTGCTTAACTGTTCTAAGTCTCATCATCTCTATGATGTAACCATAAGCACATCTACTATGCAGGTATAGTTACACATACATATTTACTCTTACTCCAGTTCATAATTGTAAGCCATTCCAGAAAAATGAGAGCCAACAGATTTCTCAACAATCCTTAGGCAAAGAAGCCCTCCAGTCCACCACTGGAAATATATATTTTCCCCATATTTTCCTATCCCTTACTAGAAACATTTTTACTGGAAAAGACACAGTTACTTTGAATGTTGAGATAATGCTAAAATTCAGCCACGTGCCATGATCACAAAGTCATACAATATTGCCAAACTTCTACAGAGAAAACAAAAATAACCAATTTACCTTTAAGTTTAATGGAACAAGTAATCTATTTCTTTTTTTAAAAAGATTATTTTTGTAGAGATGGGGTCCTGCTATGTTGTCCAGGCTGTTCTCAAACTCCTGGCCTCAAAATGAACCTTCCACCTCAGACTCCCAAAGGGCTGAGATTACCGGGCTGAGCCACCACACTCCACCATAATCGATTTCTTACGTTGAAATCAAATACAGCGTGTTATTTTCAGGCCTAACTCCTCTAATTAGCACAGTCATAAAATCTGGTCAGTTCTTCTGGTTGTTCCCTCTTGCCTCAGTGGGATTGGCCATTATCTCTTCCATGATCTCCTCAAAGTGCCTGCACCTTTGCCCCAAAATTCTGCCTGTTTTCAAGCTTCCTCTGGTTCCTGAGGGCCTCTCTCTTGGCATCTTTCCCGAGTGACACGTACTTTTCCAACCCGCCTCACTTAGGGCCTCTAGCACTAGTAATTCTCTTACTCTGTAATTCAAGAGTGAATGAGAGACTTATTCCATAAGTTGGGTTTCATGCCTTAATTCAAAACACAAAATAAAGCTTTTTCGAGGTTTTGCCTTCAGGTTGGGGAAAGTTCTAGGGGTAGGGCATGTTATTCCTTGACTTACATCACAACGGAAATGAGGACACACCACACAGAACACCTCACGCTGTCCCCTTAGGGTCTCATTTGGTCTCCACCCTGACACTGTCAGCCACGACAGTCCGGCCCTGGCTCCGCCCTCCCAGGAGAAAGTCCTCAATTCAGAAATGGCCATGAGCCCGCAAGCACATTTTTTTTTTTACTATGAATATGAAAATCGTGGAAATAAATTTGATTTTAGGAACCATTAGATCACATTCCTCAGGTAAAGGCAATACTTACCAACAACAGAAAACTATCAAGCCAAGAGTAGACTTCAGATGAGTCAACAGTTCCCAGCCACGGCTTTTGGTATTTGGCATGCACAGCAGTGAACCCGATGTCTGCGACTGCAGGATGTGACAATGCAAAGGGGACGCTGATCCACTGCAACAGAAAGTGACACTGGAGCCCTAGGCCATGATTTTCAACTGTCTGATATATGCAAGATTTATACACCTCACACACTGCACAGCTCAGTAATTCCTCCAGTTCAGACAGAGAAGGACCGGAAATCATGTTCTCTGTTTTCTTTTCTTTTTTTTTTTTTTTTTTTTTGAGATGGAGTCTCGCTTAGTCGCCCAGGCTGGAGTGCAGTGGCGCGATCTCGGCTCACTGCAAGCTCCGCCTCCCGGGTTCACGCCATTCTCCTGCCTCAGCCTCCCGAGTAGCTGGGACTACAGGCGCCCGCCGCTTCGCCCGGCTAATTTTTTGCATTTTTAGTAGAGACGGGGTTTCACCGTGTTAGCCAGGATGGTCTCGATCTCCTGACCTCGTGATCCGCCCTCCTCGGCCTCCCAAAGTGCTGGGATTACAGGCGTGAGCCACCGCGCCCGGCCATGTTCTCTGTTTTCTGTTGGGCACCATAAAATACTGATTTAGATAAATTAAAATAGCACTTTGACTATTTCTATGCTTGATTATACCATGTCATACAAACTATAGCAGCAGCAACACAAAATCTCTAGGAAGAAAATATTAGATTTGAAATATCTGTCAATCAATCAATCTATCTATGTATCTATCTGCCTGCCTATCTATCAGCTATCTGTCTCTGTCTGTCTGTGTCTGTCTGTCCATACACACACACACACACACACACACACACACGTAAATAGATAGGTAGCTATTGAGATATATATCCCCTTGTTTGTGGGTGGTGGGAGGAGGGGAGAGATGTGGATTGTTTTCGTTTTCCTCTTCTGTTAAATGTTGGATAACACAAACTTGAGTTCTAATACAAAATTGTATTTCTCAGCTGCTCAGGAGGCTGAGGCAGGAGAATTGCTTGAACCTTGGAGGCAGAGGTTGCAGTGAGCCAAGATTGGACATTGCACTCTAGCCTGGGCAACAGAGCAAGACTCCATCTAAATTAAAAAAAATTGTATTTCAAAAAAAATAAATGGGTGCCAGGCACTGTGGCTCAGGCCCGTAATCCCAGCACTTTGGGAGGCCTAAGGTGGGCAGATTGCTTGAGCTCAGGAGTTCTAGACCAGACTGAGCAATCTGGTGAAACCCCATCTCTACAAAAAATACAAAAATCAGCCAGATGTGGTGGTGTACACCTGTAGTCCCAGCTACTCGGGAGGCTGAGGTGGGAGGATTGCATGAGCCTGACAGGCAGAGGCTGCAGTAAGCAGTAACTGAGCCACTGCACTCCAGCCTGGGTGACAGAGCCAGACCCTGTCTCAAAAAAGAAAAAAAAATGGTCAGATACAATGGCTCATGCCTATAATCCTAGCACTTTGGGTGGCCAGTGTGGGAGGATTGCTTGAGTCCGGGAGTTCAAGATCAACCTGGGATATATGGTGAGACCTGGTCTCTACAAATAATAATAATAAATAAAATAAAATAAAATATTTTAAAAATTATATTTGAAATATATATCCATATAAAAGAGTGTGTGTGTATACACACACACATATATACACACAATTCTTGAAGTGGAAGTGTGTGTGTATATATATGTATGTGTATACACACACTTTTATGTTTTCTGTGAATTAAGGAAAGATATACATTCATTAAGGGAAAGATATCCATTCATTAAAGTAATAAGAAAATATGTGATTGAGAAATATATGGGTGACATATAAGCCTTCAAAGATGGGCCAGATAATAACAGGTAGAATAATAAAGAATTGAAGGAAGAGATGTTTAGATGGAGCAAGGCAAAGAATAGAAGAATATGTGGTGTGTGTTTGTGTGTGTGTATGTGTGTGCACCCACATCTGTTGGTGACGGGTTTTGCTGGCATGGGAGTAGTTTGGGGAAATGGGAGAGATAAAGATGGATGTGTGGAGAAAACCCACATTGCAAGTTAAAGGATTTGTATTTTGTTTTTGCAGGCAACTGGAAGCTAGAAAAAAATCTTTTAAGTCTTAAAAAGATTTCAGTGGAATTTATTTTGAAATTTAATAACATAGACATGAATAGTGAGTTTAGCAAAAAGGAAGAGTCAGGGACAGTGGCAGGTGATTTCAACTCCACCTAGATGAAGGCCTGAAGTATAGCAGTGACACTGGGAATGAAAAAATACCAGTACTAAAAAGGATTATGAAGAGCAAGTCAACAACCCTTACATTACAAGAAGGAGAGAGAGGTCAGAGAGAGGGAAAATGAACAGAAAAACCTCAAGTGTACAGTTTTGGAGCTCCGGGGGTGATGATAAAATCAATAATACTAGAGAATTTGAAAAAAGACGGTTTAAGGGGTAAGTTGATTAATTATGTATGCTCATACAGTAATTAAAGTTTGGAAAACAACATTATTTAGTCTTTTATTCAGCCAGTTCAATAGGGCCTTAACTAGTAACCAACAAAACTTCATTCCTTATCAATGTGGTTACATTTTGTGGCAGAAAAAATATTCTAACATCTTTGCACTGTCATCTTTACACTTGTATACTTGATTTATGCACCCATGGGTTTTAAGTTCTAGTCTCATACAAAGCAATGAGAAATCACATATATCATCAATAATAGGTTCATTCTCTTGGGTTGTGTTTCTCAGAATACCTAGTACATCAGTTATGAGAGCTGTCGTTGCCAAACCAACCTGGCTCCTGACATTCTGAAGAGGGATTTATTTCTATGTTCCCTATTTTATTTCTGGAAATTTATGTTGATGCTAAGGAAAAATCAGAATTTCAGTACAGTCCACTTAATTTTGGTAATCTAAATAGAAATAGTGGGAGTCCTTGAGTAAATTAAATATTCTTGTATTCGGTTACAATATGAATGGATGAAATTCCACGAAATGCAAAATGTCTAAGGAGAAAAAGAGAAAATATTATAATCTTTGCTGGCACATGTAAATTCATAGTTAAACTGTACATCTAATTGTAGTCCGCTTTTTAAAATTTTTCCTCTAGGACATTATTAGAGATGCTGGAACGTTTATGAAAAGGAGAGAAGAGCATGAGATTACTTCTTCATTTTTAATTTCTAAGAGTCTAGTGTCACAAGTAAAATATGATGAAATGCTTTACAGTGTAAGATAAATAAATAAAGATGAGGAGAATCAAGAGTACTTAACCATCCTTGGGAATATGAATCATGATCTCTACTGTTAGCTTGCTCTGTCCGTGGGCTTTGCAGGAGGGCATTGACGCTACAGAATCTACAACTGGGATAACATATGTGTAGGATGAGATAATGTACGTGAACCTATGATAACCCTAGCCCAGCATGGACACACTAGTTTTTATACTTCTTTTGCTACATCTTAGGTATTGAATATTATATGCATAACTGTACTGTTCACATTTCTTCAACATTGACTAAAATGTGTTCAGACACACACAAGTGTTTTTAATATAGTGCTAATAATACTCATGTCTCATAATTATAATAAAAACAATAGATAATGAATCTTTCTGGTGCCTTATATAATTATGAATTGTCTCTGTTTTTAGACCACAAGTAGTGATGATTAATATTTGAAATCCACAGTTTTCCAATGGGATCATTTCTATGTCTTATGAGCATTCTTAGAATTCACCAACTAACATAAAAGGAGACTTGTACAGGTTGCCACTAAGGTTTGAATTTTGTTATCTCTGCCGAGGAAAGTGGATTGTCTTAAATACTCAAAGGAGATCATGCATACGTTTCCATCAAATCTAGGCATGAAGGAAAGGAAGACCTAGACCTTTCTAACAATTCAACGTAGAGCACACTTTTCTGTCAAATGTTATCAAAATGACTAGTTTTTCATCTAATTAATTTATGGAGAAATTTGAAATTTCATATAATATGTGATTTAGTGTGTATTACTCAGGAGGGAAAATAAGATTTCTATTAATTTTTAATGAGTTAGTATGAAATACATTGTCTTTTACAGAAAAAAGGAGGAGAACCTTGGGTGCTCCCACTTACCAGCCCCACAAAAATGCAAAAGAGCTGAACAACATCGGTGTAGGCCACAGAATAGAGCCCTCCCACCAGGGTGTACAGAGTGGCAACGAGTGCAGAGATGATGACAGAAATGTTCACATCCACGTCGATGATCACACTGATGGTGGCTCCTGAAACAAACAAGAGAGTGCTGTGGTCAAGGTGCCCAGACAGATTCTGCTCTTTGTATAAGGACACAGTGAAAGTTTAGTGATAAACAACATTTGTCTCTCTCTCATAGGAAATGCAGTGGATGATAACACCTAAAGTTAATTTTTCTATTGAAATTTGTATATCTTAATAAATTCAGTGAGATACACACTTTTGCTTTCTGAAATGAGTGGTTTGCTAACTTATTTATGTGGAGGACACACAGATCCGTAGGATGCTTATGGAAGACCCTGAATTACTGAGAAATTTAATTACATTACGAGAACTCAAAATAATTTCACTATCTGGAACTCTGACTCAATCAAATACAGCCATGTGTTGCCTAACAATAGGGATGGGCTCTGAGAAATGTGTCGTTAGGTGATTTCATTGTTGTGCAACTTCACAATGTATACTCACTCACAAATCTTGATGGTATAACCTACTACACACCTAGGCTACATGGTATGGCCTATAGATCCTACGCTACAGATTCATACAGCTTGTTCCTGTACTGAACACTGTAGGCAACTGTAACATGATGGTAATTATTTGAATATCTAAACATATCTAAACATAGAGAAAGTAACAGTAAAAATATGGTATTATAATTTTATGGGACCACTGTCATATATGCAGTCCATCATTGACCAAAATGTCATTACATGGCACATAACTATATACGAAATACATTAGTCACACCTATGAAAAACACGAGGCTTTCTGAGAAACATGATCATCCATTTCCACATTTTACAATTAACATTCATTTGCTATTTTGCATTTACTCTGCTCCCTGCTAGGTTTTGATAGCTAATAAATGGTTAAGGCAGCAGAGAATTGAGAAAAATTTGTAGGAACAAATTATCAAATTGGTAAATGTTATTAATCACTCTCTCCCTCTTTAATTTGTGACAGATCACTCTTATTTTATTTAATTGGTAGAATATACCAGTCCTGTTCCTAGGATACCAATATACTGAAGAGTCTAAGATTTGAATATCATACTTTTTAAAGTAATTTTCATCATCAAAATTTTAAACTTCTCTTAGAAATCAAATTTATGTTTCTTCTTATAACATTGTTTATTGTGTTTGTTGGTCCTTATATTTCCACTGAACGTATTGAGGTATGACGAGTTTGGGCCACTGTGGTTCTTGGACTGACAGTTCATAATTCACTTGTTGCTTTACTAGTCCTTTCCCTATTGTTCTCAAAACTATACAGTTTACATGTCACGTTATTAAATGCATACATGAAATGGATCTGTGGTTTTATGTATCATCAGTTGCAGCCAGCTGAGTGGTCTTACACGCTACCCCCATTCCTCAGTCGGCATGCTAGTAGTATATACAACTCACTGGAGATGAAACTACATTATCTCAATATAAGATGTGTTGATCCAAAATATCAGTACAAAATATTTTTCAATGCTTTTGCTATGGTGATAAAATAAAATTATTTTCCGGAGTAAAGACCCATTAAAAAGAAAAATCTAGTAAGAAGTTGGAGAAAGAAGACAAGGAAGAGAGATCAAGTATAGATGAGTGACTTTAGATAATTGACTGAGTTGTTTCATAGATATTTGAAAAGTAATTGTTTTCCTGAGATCATTTACTTCAAATTGAAACTTGCAATTCTTTGTTGTTTTTTTTTTGTGTGTGTGTAGTTCTCCACTTTAATAACACTTCTAAGCTATATACCATGAATTATGAAAAGTTCAATTATAAAATAAAGATTACCTGACTAAAATCTCAAAGATTTGGGGTCCTAGTAGATGCTGTCACTTAACTGTAACTCAGAGATATTAGAGACGTCAATCACCTCTCCACTATCACTATTAAAATTAGATAAAATGTCTCTAAAATATTTTCTGAATAATTAAATCAATTGCAGTAAGTAAAACAAAGTGACACTTTGAGGTATGCTAGTAGATATTAGTCTACTCATGAAGCTATAAAATAAATATACTGCAAAATTATGAAAATCCACTGAACTTGAGCTGTTAGGAGTATAAATACACATTTCTTTAAAAAGTTGGAAGATGTCAATTTCTACCAAGAAAATAGTTTAAGATTCTCCTATGTTTCAATGGTGAACTATACACATTCACACTAAGGTGGTAATAGATCTTATATATTCTTGAATGGATCAAATTATTTGTAATAAACACTAAATTTTAATGAAGTCCAACTATTACCTTTTATTTGTGTAAATTTAAAGATTACAGTTACAATGATGTTACCCGGGTATACTACATAGTGGTGAAGTTTAGACTTTCAGTGCTTTCATTACCCAAATAACGTACATAGTACCCAGTAAGTAACTTCACACACACACACACACACACACTCACACACTCTCTCTCTCCCCCTCAAAGAGTTCAAGCAATTGCAGCAATGTTTTTACATATGTTGTTTGATACATGTGTGCATGTGAGTGTGTAGAAAGATACAGACAGTAACATATTTTATATATGTAATCATGCATTACATAATAATGTTACCATCAATGATGAACCACAAATACACAAATTCTCATAAAATCATAATGAAGCTGAAAGAGTCCTATTGCTTAGTGATGTTGTAGCTATTGCATTACAATTGCCTACAGTATTCAGTGCAGTAACATGTTGCACGGGTTTGTAGCCTAAGAGCAATAGGCTATACCATATAGCCTGTGTGTGTAGCAGGCGCTACCAGCTGGGTTTGTGTAAGTACACTCTATGTTCACACAACATCAAAATTGCCTACTGATGCATCTCTCAGAATGCATCTACATCCTTAACCTGACTGTATATTGTAATACAGGCACGAACATAAACACACATATATACAAAACTAATTATAACAAAGTTCACAGTTTCGTTACTATATATTTCCAAAATACTTTAGAAGCATTAGCTTATTAATTCTATTCTTTTTCAGGACTCTATTCTATAAGTTGATCTTTATTCAATGAGTGAGCATTTTGTATTTTGTTATATACTCAGCCCACTCCTTTTTTGATACCTCAGCAGGTAATTTGTTCTTAAAATTAAAAATTTTGGTGTTGAAAACAACGGCAAATAAGCCCCCATTGCAACTCAACTAATGAGAGTCAGGTGGAAAGCAAGGTGTAGTTTTACACGTAATATCATTAGAACATAAGAGCAGCAGTGGGTGTAGAGTATTATTATCCAGCACCAGGGAAGTGCAGCATTTTCCACCTAGTTCTTACTGTATTTTATAACGATCAAATACTCTTGTTTCCGCAACAGTCACTCTGTTTTCTAGTTGGGAATCAAAAAAGTCCTGACTAACCTGCAGGATGAAATTGGATGTGCTGAAGGCGGGGCAGTGCACGCCTTTATGGGGAGCTTCCATCTCCCAGCTGCCTCAACAGCCTCAGTCAGGTCCAACATTCTCAACCGGTCCTATGTGGTACATCTAAGCCTGTGTCTCTAAGGGTAGATTGGAGCTGAGGCGATGCTAAGGCATGGGCAAACTTTTTCATATGAGTTGTTGAGAAGACATTTAAACTGAAGGGGAAATTCTTGTTACACTCTACCATACTTATTATTTTCCACTACTAAACCGTAACATTGAGCTTTATAATATCAATTTATTGAAATAGTTCAAGTTTGTAGTTTTGCCGTGTGACTTACATTATTTACCTACTCTGTCAGCAGAGGGTTAGTGATATCTCACTTCTCCAGAAATGCTATTTACTGCTGGAACTGACTTTGTTTTATATATTTTTTAATTAGACATCTTATTGAAAAAGCCAACATCTCTAAAAATATTAGTGCTTTTAGAATAGCATGCAACACGGTTGTCTTGGGAGTTATCTAAACTATCTAAGTTTTATATTTGTGTTTATGCCAATTCACATGGCAGTTATTAGAGGGAAAACAATGGTAAAAAGTTCTCAGTTTGCAGAAACAACACTTATTGGAAGAAATTCAGATATAAGCCATTTATTTAAATGTATTCAACGTCAAAAATATATGTTAGTATTCTCATTAACCCCTGGCTCATGAATCCTTGTTTTAAACATTTCTTTTAAGTAAACTGCACTTTTTAGCTATGCTTAATTCACTAGCTTTGTTCAAAATCATATATGACTCATAAAAGCAAATTGATCATAATAATTCATGATTATTGGTCTAAAGAGGCAATTCAAGTATAGAAAGTGTGGTTGAGGTTTTATTTAACCTCTGCCGCCATATTGCAAATAAACATAAAATTTCCATTAAGCTTTTATGCATATAAATAAGGTTCAGTATATGGTTTTAATAAAAATGTCTTCAGAAGCCAAGGCTGAAGAAAGTAAGGTTGTGTATCTGATTGATGTTTAGTTCACTGCGGAGATGCAGCTAGAACAACTTAGTTGGGTCTTACCCAAAGCAGAGAAAATTGCTGCAGCCCAGAACATCTCTCCCATCAGTGCAGGTATAAACAGGAGTCCGCCCATGCGTTTTCCATAGATTTGCTGAAACGGGTCTAACATGGTCACATACCCCTTTGAACGCATAGGTTTTGCAAAGAACAGGCCACCTAAAAATTAAGCAAGTGTTTAGGAGGAAATAAAACAATGTAATATAATAGTCTTTTACTATACTGCCACTTCTCAAGGGAAATGCATTTTTCAGAACAGCTGTATGGATTGAGGAACCAGTCTGAAATATAATGTGCACACAGTACCAACTTACTCTAAATATTAGGTTTAGCAATCTAATGTAAATTATTTAGTACACTTACCATTGTATGTGTCCAAAGACAAGTGGATCTCATTGAGGCATGTGAATTGAAAAACATGAACCAACACATCGCTCACTTAAATGCCTCAATGCATATCTATCACTCAACAGAGCATTTAGAGGTTTTGAATAAGCACAGATTCAATAAAAGCTTTCTGAGTGCCCAAAAAATGAGGTACCTTCTGTTATATAATACTTTTGACCTCTTATTCATTTGACTTGCTAAAAGAAATACAGGTACATTTCAAGCTGATTCATTTTTAATGATATATCCATACTTGTTTTGAAAGAAATAAAACATGATTACATTAAGAAATTCACTGTGCTGATAGCCACAGGATCAAAGGATTTTAAAAATATATTCCATAACCAAGAGATCAAATAATCTAAGCACTAGTGCTCTGCTACTTACCAATTTCTGGTAACGGCTCCTTAAAGATCTCAGGGGACATTTTTTTTTTACAATGGTTATTTACAGTGTTTGACTGGTTATTCCACTTGTTATTACACTCTTGTTCTGTATGCTTTACTGAGTGAGTCACTGAGATTTGCACTTTCACTTACCTAAAATCAGACTAAGAGAATATCCAATGGGTGCCTGGGCCCAAGCTAGGCCATAACCTGGTACATAAACTGCTTCAGCTGTGCCATTGATATACCCTCCTCCGACCCAGGTAGCTGAAACAGAATGAAAAGTGAGGGAGTGATACTGTCTTACCTGTTACCCCCACACCTCGCTGCCAAACCAGTGGCTACCGGAGGTTACTGAGCACCTGAAGTGTGACTAGCCTGGATTAAGTTGTTCTAGGAATATAAAATATACACCAGATTTCAAATGTTTTTTCTTTCATTCATCACATGTTGAAATGAAAACATGTTGAATGAATTGAGTTACAGAAGTTATATTATTAACATGAATTTACCTGTTTCTTTTTGTTTTTAGAGGTTTGTAGAAAATTCAATGTTATGTTTACGGCTCACATTATATTTCTATTGGATAGTGCTGCCCTGGATGTTTTCTGAATGCATTGAGTCAGCAATATTTTCATGATATTATATATAATATAGTCTGAGGTCATGGGGTAAAATTTCTTTATTTCAAAGTCCTTTCATTTGAATTGTATTGATGTTTACATACTGTCCTCAGGGAGTGGTATGTGTGTGTACATGCATGTGTGAACACATGCATGTATGTAGGTGGGTGTATGTATGTGGAAATGTGCTTCTCACTGATAGAAATAGAGTCTTTCTTGAACACTCTGGGGATATCGGAGCTTGCAAATCTTATCTCCATCACCACTAAGTTGCACTTACTACCTTAAATTATTAGGAGTGAAGAGAGGATCGAGATGACACTTCTACTACAAGGTGTCCAAAGTGAGTTTAAATGTTACCTTAAGGCCTAGACTACCTAGCACTCAGAAGAATATAAAATGTGAACTGTGTACATACTTGCAATTCTATATTTTAATATGGATCTTTTAGTAAGGTATTTACTATTTAACAATAAGTAATGAAAAATGCCTTATTCAGATAAATAAAATTTCTGTAGCCTAATAGCTGAGGGAAGGAGGTCAAAGAACCAAAGAAAATAAGTTTTGACTTGACAGGTTTGAGCCAAGCATGAGCTACAGATTAATATTTTTCTCCGAATAGACAATGTAATACTAGTACCATTTTCTCTGAGGAAACAGTATAATATTGAATCCTTGCTGAAAAACTAATGCTGAAGAGAACACTAAACTTTGCAGTTTATACCTTTTCGAGGTTACAGTGTGGTTGAAATATTCAAAACAATCCTTATGCAGAATTTGTGTAAAGTTATGATGGTCACAGGTTGGTAATAAAAATTTATCAGATATGAGGCTGAATTATAGATTGCATCATCCCATTAGGAATAACATTTAACTCTGATGAATTTTCCAAAATCTCACAGTTAGAATGTAGGTAAATGAAATAATATCTATACAAAACTACCTAGGATGTATTTCTATTGTGTTTGTGCCAAAATTTATCTGGCTTTTAATCTAATACAAAGCAAAGAAGAGGGAGTCTTAGGGTTGACATAAAAAGATTTTCCTACATAGGAATTTTAAGTACATTTAAATGAAAAGTTTATATATAAAATCCTGGAGCCAAATACATATTTAGCAATCACTCCCACCTTTGCAGTAGCTTTTACACCCAGTGTTAACAAATAACAAATGACATTATTTGTTTTCTTATTCTAAGCCCTGCTGAAATTTTTTAAATGGTTTTTTTTTTTTTTTTTTTTTTTTTTCCACTGTGTGTGTAACCATGACCTGAAGAAATAAATTCTTACAGGCAGAAAACTTGAGACTTTATCTTTCTACTAGGTAACTGGAATTGCTAACGCGTCAATGCTTCACTGCATAAAGTAAATGGTCTGATGGTCTTACAAGTACAAAGCTCATTAGTGATCATTTGTCATTGTGTAAGTTCACTGTCCCTTGTCCAAAAAGAAAATGAGTGCCTGAATCACTGCAACTATTGTGGTATAGAAGTGAGGGCTTGACTACTTACTAAGATTTAAAAGTCCCCTTTTTAAATGAATTTAGTCTCTTCTGTAACAGCATTTGCTCTCCATGTTTATATATTTTGCGTCAGATCCATGAGTGAGATCTCAAACTCTTAAACTATACTCACTTTTAAAAGAATCAACACTTTTTAAAAATCTCTATTCTTTATAAAATATATCCAAGTCAATCAATCTGACAAGGTTAGGTAGTATGGTTCAGATTTTAAATGAATTATGATATTGACCAGGTTATTTTGAGTTCTGAGAAAGAAAAAAAAAAGTTTTACAAACTGAGGAAGATCATGGCCCTTTATAAAAAATAGCATTATTCAAATATTTTCTGTATCTTTTAATAGCTTATTAGGTTGGAAAAAAACCTAAATGGTAAAAGCAAATTATAAAATATTATTTTTATGACCATATTGAACAGAATATTAAATGAGAATATAGCGGCTTATAATTATTTTCAATAAACAACATATTTTGATATATAGCAGCTTTCTTATTCTTTCTACAGTGTTTACAAACTGTGCACCTTTTGAAAGAAAGAAAGTGAAACTAGTTACAGGGCTGCATGTGGCACAGCATGCGGCGGTCGCCAGCATGGCCACCGGAGACCTGTGTTTGGTTCTGCCTGCAGCCTTGGTCCTTGTTAACCTTGTAACCCGGGATCTTCACTGAACCCCAGAGCGCCATCCTAGTGCTGTTAGAAAGACCAAATGAATCCACGTACAGTGGGTGAAGAGTTAAACAAAGATAAAATGTCAATGTCTGAAAGATAGCACTGATGGCTCACATAGAACACTGTAGGTTTCAGATGGCCAAAGTCAAGGGGTTCGGAACATGGATGACCTCTTCCCAGACTGGTTTGGTAAACTACCTGATATACAGGGTGAATCAGTTTAAAATTGCACTTGGAGACTGAAATTGGGCATCACTTGATATAATTTCCCATGGGATATTTTTCCAATGAACACTCAGAGTTCCTGCTATGTTGCAAATGTTTAAAAACTCCACTAAGACTCTATAATGAAATATGCGTTGTTAGTGCAACCGTATTAAATATTAAACATATAATTTTAAGTTGATGTTTTCAGAATGATTTTCAATGACCAAGAAGAATATAGTAAAGAAACAAATCACCCCTTAAACAGAACCACCTTAGTGCAAAGTAAGAAAGAACATCAGCTCCTGCTAACATAACGAAGGTTTGAATGAGAAATGACTACAGATGGTGGCCTGGGGATTCCTATGAGGACACGCCCTAGGTTTTCCCTTTTATAACAAGGTTCATGACATTTCTTTATTAGTGCTGTGGAGTCATAACATGCGATTGTCTTCCTGTGAGGAATTAGTTATTAAATGAAATTATTTGGTTTCAAAACAGGGAATTACTCAATTGGAAATATTATCACCCCCACATTTATTTATGCAGATTAAAAACCATCACTAGTTGGTATTCATTGACACTTATCATTTAAATCTCAAAGTCACAACTTTATGCACGTATTACTGGACACGTTGAGATGCTGCCTATCACATTAATTAGCGGATACATAGCTTGTAATACTAGGACAGCTTCCCATTCCCCCACCTCTTTGTTTTCACTCTGTTTACACCCACTCAACAGCCCAGAGAGCCAAGATTTGTTTCATGGCTCTTCAGTCCAGTGATTTATTATCAAATCATTTTTGTTCAAGTACTACTGAGTTGAAACCAATTTATTTTTAGGTTTTAAATGAACCGAAAATTATTTTAAAATATATATAACTAGTGAACATAAAGAATCCCCAAAGGACAAAGAGCAACATTTGCTTTGTCACTCTGAAGCCACACGCTGCACACACACAGATGCCAAGGAAGGGAGGACTGCATGGAGCCGGCGGCGTCTGAACGTACCTGTCATGGTAAATCCACCAACCAATAAACCAATATCTCGGCCACCAACTATGATGGCTTCGCTGCGCTCTTCTGCGCTGCCACTGTTTTTGGTTCTCCAGGCAGCCCATATTCCAACCAGCAAAATGAGAAGGTAGAACACGATGATAGCTATCAGTCCTTCCACATGGAAAGTCATTTTTATCTAATGATCCAGATTCTTCTGCAGCTGGCTACTTCATTAAGACTTCTGAAGAAAATACAGGAATGCATGATAAATCAGTCGAGCACTATGCACACGTAGGCAGCCAGGAGTAAACCAGCTGGATCATGAGAGACCCTGTGTCACTCACAGAAAGAATACAACGCTGAAACCACATGTAAAATGGGCAGTTACCAATCAGTGTCCACTACATTATCCTACTTTTATTTAACAATGTAACATTGCTTTGAGTTTGCAAGAAACAGAAAAAAAAAAAAATGGAAATGTAGTTTAATAAATGGAATCATAATCCTTGTGTGTTTCATACATACTTTAAATTTAAAATTAACCTTGTGTATATCTTAACTCAGTAACTGTCAAATCATTTACAAAGAGTAGAGCTGTATTTGCGTTTTGGAACTAAGTTACTCTTCTAGAATTATTTATTCACTTTAAGTGTTTTACAATGACTATTCTGAAAATTTTAAAATATCCATTAATTTATTCATTCTTTTATCTGTCCTTTCAAACGACTTCAGAGAATGGCTTCAGTAGTAATCTGATATAAAAATATCTGAAAAAAAATCTTTAGAAAAATTCATTTCAAAAACACATCAAACTCCACATTTTCAACAAGTTTCTGTAGTTCAAGTTACTATAGCAACTAAGTATGTTTTCTGTTTAAAGGGTCCACTCTCTTGATCTTCTTCGCCCAATATCCTTTATTCAATTCATCACCCCCCAGTAATGGTACATACAGGAAAAGGTTTTTTGTTGTTGTGGTTGTTGTTGTTGTTGTTGCTTTTTAAATACGATTGCCTAAAAGCACAACAGAAGGATCAAAGATACTAAAATCAAGACTCTTAGAAGACAAACGGCAGATTGGAAAGCATTCACCTTCTGAAATTCTTATTCTTATTCTTATTTATTTATTTATTTATTTATTTACTTTTTACCTTTGTGACCACGGCTGTTCCCTGAACCCAAACTCTCAAACACAAGTTTCTGGGGGAAACTCTGATATTTGTGCATGCAGGTGGGTGAAGAGCCTTTGGGGAAAAGAATCAGCCTCTTTGGAATTTAAAAGAGGCAAAAGAAGCGCCCGCGGGCTGGGTGGTCTCTGCCTTTGTGAGCTACCAAGCAGGCAAGTTCCTCTCCGCGGCAGCCCGATGCTCTCCCGGCCCCCTGCGGCCCTTCCTCGGCCCCTTCTACCCATCTCCTGCGCCCAGACTTTGTAGCCTCTTGCACCCTGACAGCAGCGGTGCCAGACAGCAAACCCGCCCTTGCATCCCACCGAGAGGCAAAAACGCCGCGTCCCTCCCCTCTAAAACCGCCCGGGCTCGGTGCCCAAGGCGTTTCCGAGGGTGCGGGTCCCTAGGCGCAGGAATGCCCGCTAAGCTCCTACCTGGAGTGGTAGCTGCGCGCGAAAGCGCTCCGCCCGGGGCCGCCGCCCCCTGGCACCGTGAGGGGTGTGGGTGCGAGGGTGAAGAAAGGGAGGGTGCGGGGTGGGGCAAGGGTGCAGTGCGGAGGGGGGCCAGTCGGTCAGGGCGGCTCCTCACCCGGCGTCTCCAAGAACCTGGGAGCGCGCAGAGTTGACAGGTGTGGGCGCCGGCGGAGGGCGCGCGGCGCCGGGCGAGGTGGCAATCGATCGAGTATTGGGAAAAGTCCCCTTTATAAGGGCGGCCGGCGGGGGCGATCGTCAGAGCTCAGGAGGCGGACGTCAGAGGAAAGTGGTGCTGGGGCGTGTGCTGGGGAAGCTGCCCTCGCGAGGAGGGTGGGTGTGCGGGATGCGAAGGAAACGGGGCCCAAGGAGCTGGGGGGCAGGCTGAGCTCTGGTCGGCGCTGCCAGCCATGTATCCCCAGCCATGGGATCCCCATCCCGAGGCAAGTACCTGCCATTCCATTCTCCTCCTCCAGAAAACTGGGCAGAGATCCCTTAGGGTCATTCCCAGTCTAACTTCTCATCCCTATGGTTGGAAGCTGGGAATGGGGAGGGTCTCAGAGGACTATATTTTCAGAAGCAGCAGCAGCTGGAAGCCTAGTGGAGAGAAGTTCTTTTCTTCCCAGGTCAGAGTCTGCAATTGTTTCCTGAGGAGTCTCTCTGAGAGGGAAGGGGTCCTTCCCGCGGCCTCTCCTGGGCCCTGTTGGAAGCTGTTCCTGGCGTCCCTGGTGATGGGCTCCCTGAAGGAGACATTTCAGGAAGGTTTAGAAAGTCCTTTTTACCTTCATGACCCTGCCACTTAAAAGTAGGGCTACCATGAAGGACGCTAGGAGTGGTCCAGATTAACGTTGAGGTTGTCACAGAAGCCAGACAAGATGGCTTTCCCGGTGGAGCCCTTTGGGCTGCTGGCCTGCTGAATATCCTATTCCAGCTCACAAAAATTTGCTATTAGTTTACAATATATCAATATACCTACCTATTTTTTATAGATCATTTATATATTTCACATATAAATATGTATCTATAGATGTATTCCTAAATCTAGGTATATACGGATAGATGCAGATACCTATGTGAATGTGAATGGAGGAAGAGAGAAGGGTGGGAGAGAATAAGAGGGAAGAGCCACAAGCCACAAAGCCACAAAGCCACAAGCACTCGGACCACTGTCTCACTTCTTTCCACATTCCACCATGAGAGTGTATTTAACAGTGAAATACACAAATCTAACAAGGGATAGAATAAATAAGAGTACCTCTGAACTACTGTTCACCTCTCTAGGCCAGTCAGACCATCTCCCCTTTTCTTACACTGGATTTTGAAATTCACCTTCAAATTTATATTACTACCCCTTTTCTTTCTTCCCTGTATAAACAATAACTGCATCCAACTACCTCTTTTGAGGTGAGAAAGCCTAGGGAATTCGAACAGAAACTAAGACGGGCCAAAAGGCCTGCAAAGATAGTTATTTCCCCTGGGTTGTATGACTAGTTCATTGATTTTTCTGGAAAAGACTTAGGTTGCCTTTTAATATAACCCCATTTTTACATATAAATTTTATTAATTTAAGCAATTTTAAGGAACTGGCAGAGGGAAACAGATGGGGTTTCATATAATTACCCACGTGTTTGAAAAGAGGTTCATTCATTCATTCATCCATCCATCCATTCATTGATGGTTTTTGTTTTTGTCTCCTATAACTCATTTTCTGATTCTGGGCCTTAGCCTCAGGTTAACTTATGTATTTCCTGCCAGAATATACTTACGATGATGATGACACACAGCTTATTGCTGTAGCAGGGCAGGCCTGGGCAATTGCAGTGTTTGAAATAGTGCACAGGCCTAAGGTCGGGGAGCTTGACTCTGATCCAAAGAGAGACTGAAGAGGCAGCCGTCCTCAGAGAACATCACCCGCCTTTAGGTATGAGAATTGGGAGTGCAGCCAAAGCACACCTCCGAGAGCCCACCTAATCCACTTTGAGAAGCCAGGCTTGCCAGACTCTAGACTCAGTGCCAGATCTGAGAATGGACAATGACCTTGACAGTGGCCAAACTAATTCTGGCCTGGCAGAGCGGCTGTCCTCCACGACAAGAAACACCAGTTGAAAATGACAACTGCTGATGTATTAAGTCTAGTACTGGGGAGACATTTCCTCATTTGCTCAGTCCTTTGCACTCTGCGTCTGATCTAAGGATGAAGCTGCATGTGAATTTCTGTGCCAAGGTGTCATTTCCCAGACACCCATTTCTCTTTTGTCTTTAATATGGGTACTTTAATATGTACCTCTTCCTCCCTTCTCCTGAGAATATGTGATCATGCATGGATTTAGGGAACTACGTGTCAGTGGGAGATGAAATCCCGCTTTGGGGGAGAAAAAGCAGGTTTTGCATTTACAAATCATTTATTTAAAAAAAAACACACACACATTTTCTGAGTGCCTTTTACGTTCTGAACACTGTCCTCAGTACTGAGAATACATCTAGAAAATGATATAAACCTTACCCTCAAGTAACTTATCCATGAAAAGAAATAAGGAACAAAGAAGCAAAAGCTCCACTTCTATATACTATTGTAAGTGCATATCTATACACACAGATTTTAGGGAAAGTTCAAACAAAAGGTCTTAATCAGATGCAGGAATTCTTCCTGGAGGAGCAGGGAGAGTCATTTATCCAATAAATGTATAAAAACACCTGGCCAGGCACGGTGGCTCACGCCTGTAATCCCAGCACTTTTGGAGGTAGAGGTGGGCAGTTTACCTGAGGTCAGGAGTTCGAGACCAGCCTGGCCAACATGGTGAAACTCTGTCTCTACTAAAAACACAAAAATTAGCTGGGCGTGGTGGCAGGCACCTGTAATCCCAGCTACTCGGGAGACTGAGGCAGGAGAATTGCTTGAGCCCGGCAGGCAGAGGTTGCAGTGAGCCGAGATAGTGCTATTCCTCTCCAGCCTGGCCGACAGAGCAAGACTCTGTCTCAAAAAACAACAATAACAACAGCACAAAAACAAACAAACAAACAAACAAAAAACACCTGTTGCCTTGTGCTAGGTATATACTCAATTGATTGAAATGAAAAGATCCCTGTCTTTAATAGTTTAACAGTCTCTGACCTTGCCATTCAAAGTACATTTCATGGAACAGCAGCATCAGCATTACATTTTTTTTTTTTAAGTAACAGCTTTGGTAATTCGAGAATGTCATCACTTGGTCTATACATTTTGAACATGTTTCAAATATGATCCAAATGCATGTTGAGATTGTGGGGGCCCATTTTGCTTAATTTATTATCCTTCCTAATGCTCTAGTTTCCCCATACAATGTTAACTTAAATCTTTCATACCTTTTAATGGATTACATTTAGCTTGAATTAAAATTGACCAGTCATTTCCAAACCAGGTTGATCATCAAAATTATAGAGTTCTTTAAAAATGGCAGCTACTAAGGTCCCAGAGCACAAATTCTGACTTTGTAAATCTTGGGCAAGGGTTTGGAAACCTGGTTTTCTTTCAACCTTTCCCCAGTGATCTTGATGACAAGCTGGGATTGGAAGACTATGTTGAGTTTCAGAGTGGAAATAACTTTGAAAGTCAAAACAGACAACTTTAGCTCAGGTTAACTAGTTATGGAATCTTTATCAAATTATGTTATCTTCACTGTGTTTTAATGTTCTTATCTGTAAAGTGGAAATAAATAAAAGGTCGTTTCAATCTCATAGGAGTGTGAGGATTCATTGAAATGGCCTTTTGCACCCATGGGTTCTGCATCCATGGATTCAACCAACTGGGGATTGAAAATACTGGGGAAAAAAAAGCATGTCTGTACTAAACTCATACAGACTTTTTTTTCCTCATCAATTTCCAAGCAATATAGCATAACAACTATTTACATAGCATTTACATTGTATTAAGAATTATAAGTATTCTAGAGGTGATTTAAAGTATATGTAAGGATGTACATAGGTTATATGCAAATACTATGCCATTTTGTATCAGAGAATGACCATCTGCTGATTTTGGAAGCAGAGGGTGATCCTAGGTATGGAGGAATGACTGTGTTTTTAAACACTGAGTGCAATGCCTATTTCCCTTTGGTCCTCAATATATGGTAAGCAATTGCTGCTGCTGCGGTTTCTGTTACTGTTGCTTTGATTCATTATTGAAGCCTGCTGATGTTCTGGCCTCTGGTGGCAGTCAGTTGTTAATCCATTGCTAGTGCTGTGGATAAATGCATCTGACCTTTCTTTACCTAATGGTAAATAAATATTTTGCTAATAACTTCAGGGGTGCATCAGAGGTTCATATATTCGGCACGTCACACCATGGACTAAAGTCTAGATTCTATTTCTTAACCAAATTTTAACATAATCCAATTTATGACTTTGTAGATCAAGCCAGGAGTAGTGTCGGTCATCCACTTTCATAGAGATACATGTGGAAGGGTCCTCTCGCTGCTTCTTTCTCAGCCTTTTCTCCCTCAGTTTCACACTCAGTCCTTAGCAACAGTTCCCAGCTTCTTTTTAAGGCACTTTTTTCCCCACCTAGTATGAAGCTAACCCTTTCTCATTCTTTTAGACTCAACTCAGATATGGAGAGAAGAGAAACTTCCCTGATTTCTGTCTATAACCAGACTGGGTCATGTGTTCCTTTTCTAAGCTGCTCACCCATGGTACCTACTAGTATATAACAGTGGTCTACAGATCTCATGCCTGTTTCTCAATTAGTCTGTGAACTCTGTAAAGGGGACTACCCTATTCCATTTACCTTCACTCACAGAACACTTAGCACAGTGCCTGGAATACTACTAGACAAAAACTTAGTTAAACTGTATTTGTTTTACAGAAGGAAAATATGAGACTCAAAATGAGTGAATATCTGAGAAATCATTTAATCAAAATCTAAGTAGAAAACTGAGATTTGGAGGAGGCAATGGGACCATTCTGGTTATTAAGTACATGTATGTCATCATGGGTTTAAATTGCATTGATTTGTATAAGGTCACACAACCAGTTAGTGGCAGATATAAAACAGAGTTCTCTTGCCTCCCAAATGAATGATTTTTAACCTTAGGTAAATAGTGCTCTTACACTCAATTTGATATTACTCTATCCCAAAATTGTACATAGTCTTTATCTAAAAATTTATATTTATATTCATTTTGCAATATAAATTAAATGCAACTGTGATTTTAAAAATGCAATCATAAGAAAGATGGAGAAAAAATAGCTTAGGGATTAGAGCTGATGGGGGAAAACTGACATTTTTGGTAAAAATTCTATTACGCCAATCTGAGCACGTTTGAACAGACCTCTGTGTCCTCACTATAACAATAACACGAGAATTAATCACTTGAGTACACATCAATTTGATTGAAATGCAATTGCCCAACAAATGCCAAGTTATTTTCTTATGTCCTTATGATAAATGACATATGGTGACTAAATCTTCATACTTCTAAAACAAGCAGTTATATAGGAATTATGCAGTTGTTTACCTTCATTGTTATAAAAATGTATGACAGTGATAAAACGTATTTTAGCGTCAATGATTTCTCTCCATTGGTAGTATTAGAGTCATTCTGTGCAACATTCTTATAGTTCTTCATATCAGCATAAGATATTTTTCCTTCTGGTTACTCTTCCAGTATTTTATTATGAAAATATTCAAACAAATATCAAGGTTAAAACATATATCAAAGTTAACATCCATATACTTACCACCTAAATTCTACCATTAACATTTCTTTATCAGTCTATCTATCTTTAACCATTCATCAATTCATCTCATTTACTGATGCATTTCAAAGTAAATGGCACAAGTACAATTCCCCTAAATACTTCAGCAAGTGAAGTTTATATATATATATAAATATTATATATATATATAGCTGTTTAAGTAAAATTTATATAGAATAAAGTACAGGACTCTTGAGGTTATGAAATGAGTTTTGATATATTAAATAAGTTTTGATAAATGCAAGTATCACTGTAAATCAAACGCTGATCAAGATATAAAGCATTATTTTGGCCCCAGAAATTCTCTTATGTATTTCTGAGTCCCTGCCATTGAATCTAAGAGACAATGTTATGATTTTTCTTCCACTATAGATTAATTTTGTCTATTTTAGAACTTTATATAAAGTGAATCATACAATGCATATTTGTACTTCGCATATTTTTGAGACTCGTTTATAGTGTCAACTGGAAAACTATTTCTTTATTTTTTCCTGTCATATTCTATTGTGGGATTACACCACAGTTAATTATCTATGTTCTAATTGATAGGCACCTAGGGTGTGTCCAATTTTTCATGATTATATATAAAGCTGCTCTGAACAAGTATTTCTGTGAACACAGGTTTTTATATATTCATATCCTTGACAGCATTTGATGTTATCAGTCTTGTTTTAAAATATTTTTATGTATATTCTTTTAATTTTCATCATTCTGGTGCTTATGTAGAGATATGTCATTGTGAACTTAATTTGCATTTTCCTTATGCCTAATAATGTTAAGCACGTTTTATGTGTTTAATGATTAATTCTAGGCCTTCTTTTGTGAGGAATATACTCAAAAATTTTCCCCATGTGTGATGAGTTGCTTGTCTCCATTATTGAATTGCAAACATCATTTATACATCAGGGATATCTGCATTCTATGTATGTTTTGTGAATGTTTTCTTCTAATCAATGGCTTGCCTGTCCATTTTCTTAATGAGACTCTGAAGTTTTCAGTTTTGAATAATTCTAATTATTTTCTTTAGTTTCAGTGTCCTCTCTGTAAACCTTTGCTTATCTCAAGTCAAAAAATGTTTTTTAATGTTTTCTTTTAAAAACATATAATTTTAGGGTTAACGTTTTGTTCTATGATCGATCTCAATATGTGTGTATGGTAGAAGGAAATATTACATCATTCTTTTTCCAAATATTTTCTGTCTCATTCTCTTTCTCCTCTTCTATGTCTTTGAGCATATGCATGTAAGACTCTTGAATTTGTCTACAGAATCTTAAGGTTATTTTATTCAATCTTTTAAAAATGATTTTCTGATTGGATACTTTTTATTGATAAATCTTTAAATTCATTGACACTTTTTTGTGATCTCCATTATGCTGTTACCCCATCCAATTCTTTTTAAAATTTATGGGTTTTTTTATTATTATACTTTAAGTTCTGGGTTATATGTGCAGAATGTGCAGTTTTGCCACATAGGTATATATTTGCCATGGTGGTTTGCTGCATCTATCAACCAGTCACCTACATTAAGTGTTTCTCCCAATGCTATCCCTCCTCCAGTCCCCCAGCCCCCACAGGCCCCAGTGTGTGATGTTCCCCTCCCTGTGTCCATGTGTTCCCACCATTCATCTCCCACTTACAAGTGAGAATATGTGGTGCTTAGTTTTCTGATCTTGTGATAGTTTGCTGAGAATGATGGTTTCCAACTTCATTCATGTCCCTGCAAAGGACATGAACTCATATTTTTTATGGTTGCATAGTATTCCGTGCTGTATATGTGCCACATTTTCTAAATCCAGTCTATCATTGATGGACATTTGGGTTTATTCCAAGTCTTTGCAATTGTGAATAGTGCCACAGTAAACATACGTGTGCATGTGTCCTTATTGTTGAATGATTTATAATCTTTTGGGTATATGCCCAATAATGGGATTGCTGGGCCAAATGGTATTTCTAGTTCTAGATCCTTGAGGAATTGCCACACTCTCTTCTACAATGGTTAAACTAATGTGCACTTCCACCAATAGTGTAAAAGCATTCCTATTTCTCCACATCATCTCCAGCATCTGTTGTTTCCTGACTTTTTAATGATCGCCATTCTAACTGGAGTGAGGTGGTATCTCATTGTGGTTTTGATTTGCATTTCTCTAATGATCAGTGATGATGAGGTTTTTTTCATATGTTTGTTGGCTGCATAAACATCTTCTTTTGAGAAGTGTCTGTTCATATCCTTTTCCCATTATTTGATGGGATTGTTTGCTTTTTTCTTGTAAATTTGTTTAAGATCTCCGTAGATTCTGGATATTAGTCCTTTGTCAGATGGATAGATTGCAAAAATTTTCTCCTGCTCTCTAGGTTGCCTGTTCACTCTGATGATAGTTTCTTTTGCTGTGCAGAAGCTCTTTAGTTTAACTAGATCCCATTTGTCAATTTTGGCGTTTTTTGCCATTGCTTTTGGTGTTTTAGACATGAAGTCTTTGCCCATGCCTGTGTACTGAATGGTATTGCGCAGGTTTTTTTCCAGGATTTTTATGGTCCTAGGTCTTACATTTAAGTCTTTGATCCATCTTGAGTTAATTTTTGTATAAGGTGTAAGGAAGGGGTCTAGTTTCAGTTTTATGCATATGGCTAGCTAGTTTTTCCAACACCATTTATTAAATAGGGAATCATTTCCCCATTGCTTGTGTGTGTCAGATTTGTCAAAGATCAGATGGTGGTAGATGTGTGGTGTTATTTCTGAGGCCTCCATTCTGTTCCATTGGCCTGTATATCTGCCTTGGTACCAGTACCATGCTGTTTTGGTTACTGTAGCCTTGTAGTATAGTTTGGAGTCAGGTGTATTTTTTGGTCTGAAATTTCTCCTTGTTCCTTTGGAATTGTTATGTGTGCTGAATTTTTGATCACTTCATTCAGTATGACATATTTTCCTTATATAGTCGAGCATAGTTAAAATAAATGCCTTGTCTGCTTATGGCAATATCTGTGCCATCTAGGGTTTGTCCCCGTTATTACCTTTTCTGTTGGGAATTGGTCACATTTTTCTGTTGCTTCCATGTAGAGGGATTTAGCTCATATTCTTAATAATATTAATCATAAATTTTGGATCCAGCATATTCTTCTTTTTTTTTTTTTTTTGAGACGGAGTCTCGCTCTGCCGCCCAGGCTGGAGTGCAGTGGCCGGATCTCAGCTCACTGCAAGCTCCGCCTCCCGGGTTCACGCCATTCTCCTGCCTCAGCCTCCCGAGTAGCTGGGACTACAGGCGCCCGCCACCTCGCCCGGCTAGTTTTTTGTATTTTTTAGTAGAGACGGGGTTTCACCGTGTCAGCCAGGATGGTCTCGATCTCCTGACCTCGTGATCCGCCCGTCTCGGCCTCCCAAAGTGCTGGGATTACAGGCTTGAGCCACCGCGCCCGGCCTGATCCAGCATATTCTTCTAACCACTTTTCCTTTATTTACCATTTTATTTTCATCTAAATACTGCTTTTGTCCCATTTTTAAAAGTAATTTATTGAGGTAAAGTTTACATAACATAATTTCAACATTTTAAAGTTAAGAATTCAGGGGTATTTAATGCATTCACAGTGTTGTGCAACCATCACCTGTATCTGCTTCAAAAACACTCCAAAGTAAAACTCTTACTTGTTTTACAGTTTCTCATCACTTCCTCACTCTTTTCAGCCCCTGGAAAAACCAATCTGCACTCTGTCTCTATAGATTTATTTACTTTGACTATTTTATACAAGTGGACTCAAACAAACTGTGATACTTTGTGCCTGACTTCTTTCACATGGCACAATGTTTTGGAAGTTCATCTATACTGTAGCATGTGTCAGTGATTCATTTTACTGCAAAATAACAGTTCATTGTATGTGTATATTACAATTTGTTTATCCATTCATCATCTCATTTTCTTGTTGTACTCTTTGCATGAAATATCTGCTTTATTCATTTCCCTTGGGTCTAAACGGAGTCTCTTGTACACAGAAGACAGAGAAAAAAATTTAAAAAAAAATTTATTCTGTCGATCTCTGCCATTTTTTGGATAGTCTAATCGAATTACCTTTAAAGTAATCATTAACAAGAAAAGATTTATTTTGGACATTTTGCTATTTGTTTCCTATAGATTTTATAACTTTTTTATACCTTATTTTCTCCATTACTTTCTTCTTTTTTTTGAATATTTGTGTGTGTGTTGTGTGTGTGTGGTGTGTGTGTGTGTCTTTATCTCTTTCTATTTCGGTCTGAATTTTGTCTCCACCGAATTCATATATTAAAGATCCAGCGTTTGACGTGGCTGTATTTGGATAGAGAGGCTTTAATGGGCTAATTAAAAGTAAAAGAAGGCATAAGGGTCAGGACTTATTCTGTTAAGATTCTCCTTACTGCTTATAGTGTAATGCAAGAGAAGAAAAATAAATCGAAGGAAATTCAAACATGAATTTTAGCCACTTGTTTACAGTGTGAAAATAAGAAAGTATGTTCTGGAGAGAATACCAAGGGTATAGCTGAAATACCACGCTATAGAGTGATTATCCATGTATTTAATCAGCTGTCTTAGCTGAATCTAGAAATAGAGATCAGATTATAGCAGCAGAAATATTGTCAGCTGGCATTAAAGAGTTGATAGAGACACAGGACATAATAAAAGAAGGCTACCTGATTTCTGAAATTTTACAGGGTGGTACAATAGGGCTAGTGGCATTCATCTACTCATTTCTAACTTTTGTAATTTAAACTTTCTCTTTTTTAATTTAGGCATATACACCTATAAATTTCTCTTTAAGAACTGATTTTGCAGTTATCCTACAGCTTATGGCATTTTTAAAATTTTCATTCATCTTTAAGTATCCTTTATTGTGTAACCCTTTGGATTTTTATTAGCGTGATATTGCATTTTCATGTATTTATGAATTTTACAGTTTTTCTTCTAATATTGATATTAGTTTCATTCCATTGTGATTGCAAATGATACTATATATGATTTAAAATTTTTAAATATATTAATAGTTGTTTTGTACTTAACATATGACCTATGCCAGAAAATGTTGCATGTACACTTGAGAAAAAGGTGTATTCTGCTGTTGTTGAATGCAGTGTTCTGTACATACCTGTAAGGTACAATTGGTTTATAGTGTTGTTCAAGTCCTCTCTTTGTTGTTTTTCCTGGTTATTCTATCCATTAATGAAAGTGAGGTATTGTTTTATTATAATTGTTCATATAACTGTGATTTTAGTGCTAATTTCCCCTGAATTATGCACATGTTTGCTTCATATACTTTGGGGCTTCCTGTTTGGTGCATATATATTTATAGTTGTTATATTTTCTTGGTGAATTAACCCTTAAAGTTATGTAACGTCCTTCGACTCTTCTAAAAGCTTATTATAAGTCTATTTTGTCTGATATTCATACATACACATGTTGGCTCAAATGTTTGATGGTGTCTCCCATGTCCCTTAGGCTCTATTTAATTTTCTTAATTTTTTTTCTATATGTATTCCTTAGATTTAACAGGTTCAGTTTCTCATCTTCAAGTTTACTGGTTTGTCTTCTGCTTGTTTTAAACTGCTGTTGAACCCCTGTAGTAAATTTTTTGTTTCACTTATTAAAATGTATAGATCTAGAATTCTTTTTAGCCACTTTTTACAATTTTGGTATCTATTGATATTCTCATTTTGTGATATATACAGAAATATAACTATATAGAGAGTTATAAATATGTGTATATATATAGTCATGTATGTGTGCCTGTGTGTGTGTGTATATATATATAAAGCTTTTAGTTTATTGTCCATGTTGCCCCAAACCCCTTGTGTATATTTAAAACAATTGTTCTAAAGCCTTTATCTAGTAAGTCCAGTGTTTTCACTTCTTCAGGTACAATTTCTATTTATTTTGTTCCTTTGAATGAGCCATGATATCTTGTTTCTTTGCATGCCTTGTGACTTTTGGTTGAAAATTAGGCATTTTATGATTAGAATGGGATAACTCCAGAAATTAAATTTTCCCCCTCCACCCAAGGTTTGCTGTTTATTTTGATTATTAAAATTTGTAGTAGCCAAATTTCTAAGGCTTTTCCAGTTATTTTACAAAGATTATTTCTTATTGCATGTAATCACCAAAGTCTCTATGCCTTTAGCTCATTAGCTAGTACTTTGATAGAGGTTTATTTGAGTGACAAAATAGCAGGGAGGTAGGGAATATTCACCAGATTGTCTCTGTGCTGGTGGTGTACTCCATCACCACTTAGCTTTACCTTCTCTGAGTCTGGTGATTATCCCTAAGTGAAAGTGTAAGGCCTTTGCAGGGCATTTATAAAAACATGTGTTTTTATCTTTAATGTTTCTGTGGGGAAATATGAACTTAGTGATTCCTAGTTCACAATTTTGCTAATGTCACTCCTAGTGTCTCATCAGTTATGGGATTCTGTGATTTTATTTTTATTACTCTCTAAATATTTTATAATTTACCTTGTGATTTCTTCTTTGACACATGAACTTATAAGTGTGTTTAATTTTCACATATTTGGGTTTTTAAAAAGTTTCGTTCTGTTATTGATTTCTAGTTTTATTTCACTGTGATTAAAAATATACCTTGTGGGTGATTTCAATATTTAAAAGTTTAACAATTATTTTGTGGCACAAAATATGTTCTATTCTGGGTAATGTTCCATGTGCACTTGAGAACTATGTGTATTCTGCTTTTGTTGGGTGAAAGTTCTGTATATGTCAGTTTGGTTTAACAGTGTCGTTTTTTTTTTTTCTTTTTTATTATACTTTAAGTTCTAGGGTACATGTGCACAATATGCAGGTTTGTTACCTATGTATACATGTGCTATGTTGGTGTGCTGCACCCATTAACTCGTCATTAACATTAGGTATATCTCCTAATGCTATTCCTCCCCCCCCACCCCCCAACAGGCCCTGGTGTGTGATGTTCCCCTTTCTGTGTCCAAGTGACCTCATTGTTCAATTCCCACCTATTAGTGAGAACATGCGGTGTTTGGTTATCTGTTCTTGTGATAGTTTGCTGAGAATGATGGTTTCCAGCTTCATCCATGTCCCTACAAAGGACAAGAACTCATCCTTTTTTATGTCTGCATTGTATTCCATGGTGTATATGTACCACATTTTCTTAATCCAGTCTGTCATTGATGGACATTTGGGTTGGTTCCAAGTCTTTTCTATTGTGAATAATACCGCAATAAATATACGTGTGCATGTGTCTTTATAGTAGTATGATTTATAATCCTTTGGGTATACACCCAGTAATGAGATGGCTGGGTCAAATGGTATTTCTAGTTCTAGATCACTGAGGAATTGCCACATTGTCTTCCAAAATGGTTGAACTAGTAACAGTGTAAAAGTGTTCCTATTTCTCCACATCCTCTCCAGCACCTGTTGTTTCCTGACTTTTTAATGACCGCCATTCTAACTGGTGTGAGATGGTATCTCGTTGTGGCTTTGATTTGCATTTCTCTGATGGCTAGTGATCATGAGCATTTATTCATGTGTCTGTTGGCTGCATAAATGTCTTCTTTAGAGAAGTACCTGTTTAAATCCTTTGCCCACTTTTTGATGGGGTTGTTTGTTTTTGTCTTGTAAATTTGTTTGAGTTCTTTGTAGGTTCTGGATATTAGCCCTTTGTCAGATGAGTAGATTGCAAAAATTTTCTCCCATTCTGTGGGTTGCCTGTTCACTCTGATGGTAGTTTCTTTGGCTGTGCAAAAGCTCTTCAGTTTAATTAGATCCCATTTGTCAATTTTGGCTTTTGTTGCCATTGCTTTTGGTGTTTTAGACATGAAGTCCTTGCCCATGCCTGTGTCCTGAAGATTGCCTAGGTTTTCTTCTAGGGTTTTTATGGTATTAGGTCTAACATTTATGTCTCTAATCCATCTTGAATCAATTTTTGTGTAAGGTGTAAGGAAGGGATCCAGTTTCAGCTTTCTACTTATGAAAGCACCATTTATTAAATAGGGAATCCTTTCCCCATTTCTTGTTTTTGTCAGGTTTGTCAAAGATCAGATGGTTGTAGATGTGTCGTATTATTTCTAAGGGCTCTGTTCTGTTCCATTGGTCTATATCTCTGTTTTGGTACCAGTACCATGCTCTTTTGGTTACTGTAGCCTTGTAGTATAGTTTGAAGTCAGGTAGTGTGATGCCTCCATCTTTGTTCTTTCAACATAGGACTGTCTTGGCAATGTGGGCTCTTTTTTAGTTCCAGATGAACTTTAAAGTAGTTTTTTCCAATTCTGTGAAGAAAGTCATCGGTAACTTAATGGAGATGACATTGAATCTATAAATTAGCTTGGGCAGTATGACCATTTTCACAATATTGATTCTTCCTATCCATGAGCATGAAATGTTCTTCCATTTGCTGGTGTCCTCTTTTATCTCACTGAGCAGTGGTTTGTAGTTCTCTTTGAAGAGTTCCTTCACATCCCATGTAAGTTGGATTATTTTCTCTTTGAAGCAATTGTGAATGTGAGTTCACTCATGATTTTGCTCTCTGTTTGTCTGTTATTGGTGTACAGGAGTGCTAGTGACTCTTGCACATTGATTTTGTGTCCTGAGATCTCGCTGAAGTTGCTTATCAGCTTAAGGAGATTTTGGGCTGAGATGATGGGGTTTTCTAAATATCCAATCATGTCATCTGCAAACAGGGACAATTTGACTTCCTCTTTTCCTAATTGAATACCCTTTATTTCTTTCTCTTGCCTGATTGCCCTGCCAGAACTTCCAACACTATGTTGAATAGGAGTGGTGGGAGAGGGCATCCCTGTCTTATGCCAATTTTCCAGGAGAATGCTTCCAGTTTTTGCCCATTCAGTATGATATTGGCTGTGGGTTTGTCATAAATAGATCTTATTATTTTGAGATATGTTCCATCAATACCGAATTTATTGAGAGTTTTTAGCATGAAGCGCTGTTGAATTTTGTCAAAGGTCTTTTCTGCATCTATTGAAATAATCATATGGTTTTTGTGTTTGGTTCTGTTTATATGCTGGATTATGTTCATTGATTTGCGTAAGTTGAACCAGCCTTGCATCCCAGGGATGAAGCCCACTTGATCATGGTGGATAAGCTTTTTGATTTGCTGCTGGATTTGGTTTGCCAGTATTTCATTCAGGATTTTTGCATCAATGTTCATCAGGGATATTGTTCTAAAATTTTCTTTTTTGGTTGTGTCTCTGCCAGTCTTTGGTATCAGGATGATATTGGCCTCACAAAATGAGTAAGGGAGGATTCCCTCTTTTTCTATTGATTGGAATAATTTCAGAAGGAATGGTACCAGCTCTTCCTCGTACCTCTGGTAGAATTTGGCTGTGAATCCGTCTGGTCCTGGACTGTTTTTGGTTGGCAAGCTATTCATTATTGCCTCAATTTCAGAGCCTGTTATTGGTCTATTCAGGGATTTAACTTCTTCCTGGTTTAGTCTTGGGATAGTATATGGGTCCAGGAATTTATCCATTTCTTCTAGGTTTTATAGTTTATTTGCATAGAGGTGTTTATAGTATTCTCTGATGGTAGTTTGCATTTGTGTGGGGTCAGTTGTGATATCCCCTGTATCATTTTTTATTGCATCTATTTGATTCTTTTCTCTTTTCTTCTTTATTAGTCTTGCTAGTGGTCTATCAATTTTGTTGATCTTTTCAAACAACCAGCTCCTGGATTCATTGATTTTTGAAAGGGTTTTGTGTCTCTATCTCCTCCAGTTCCACTCTGATCTTAGTTATTTCTTGCCTTCTGCTAGCTTTGGAATGTGTTTGCTCTTGCTTCTCTAGTTTTTTTAATTGTGATGTTAGGGTGTCAATTTTAGATCTTTCCAGCTTTCTCTTGTGGGCATTTAGTGCTATAAATTTCCCTCTACACACTGCTTTAAATGTGTCCCAGAGATTCTGGTATGTTGTATCTTTGTTCTCATTGGTTTCAAAGAACATCTTTGTTTCTGCCTTCATTTCGTTATGTACCCAGTAGTCATTCAGGAGCAGGTTGTTCAGTTTCCGTGTAGTTGAGCGGTTTTGAGTGAATTTCTTAATCCTGAGTTCTAGTTTGATTGCACTGTGGTCTGAGAGACAGTTTGTTATAATTTCTGTTCTTTTACATTTGCTGAGGAGTGTTTTACTTCCAACTATGTGGTCAGTTTTGGAATAAATGCGATGTGGTGCTGAGAAGAATGTATATTCTGTTGATTTGGGGTGGAGAGTTCTGTAGATATCTTTGTGTCTTCCTGGTGCAGAGTTGAGTTCAATTCCTGGATATCCTTGTTAACTTTCTGTCTCCTTGATCTGTCTAATGTTGACAGTGGGGTGTTAAAATCTCCCATTATTATTGTTTGGGAGTCTAAGTCTCTTTGTAAGTCTCTAAGGACTTGCTTTATGAATCTAGGTGCTCCTTTATTGGGTGCATATATATTTAGGATAGTTAACTCTTCTTGTTGAATTGATCCCTTTACCATTATGTAATGGCCTTCTTTGTCTCTTTTCATCTTTGTTGGTTTCAAGTCTGTTTTAGCAGAGACTAGGATTGCAAACCCTGCCTTTTTTTGTTTTCCATTTGCTTGGTAGATCTTCCTCCATCCCTTTATTTTGAGCCTATGTGTGTGTCTGCACGTGAGATGGGTCTCCTGGATACAGCAAATTGATGGGTGTTGAGTCTTTATCCAATTTGCCAGTCTGTGTCTTTTAATTGGAGCATTTAGCTGATTTACATTTAAGGTTAGTATTGTTATATGTGAACTTGATCCTGTCCTTATGATGTTAGCTGGTTATTTTGCTCATTAGTTGATGCAATTTCTTCCTAGCACGAATGATCTTTACATTTTGGCATGTTTTTGCAGTGACTGGTACTGGTTGTCCCTTTCCATGTTTAGTGCTTCCTTCAGGATCTCTTGTAGTGCAGGCCTGGTAGTGACAAAATCTCTCAGCATTTGCTTGTCTGTAAAGGATTTTATTTCTCCTTCACTTATGAAACTTAGTTTGGCTGGATATGAAATTCTGGGTTGAAAATTATTTTCCTTAAGAATGTTGAATATTGACCCCTACTCTCTCCTGGCTTGTAGAGTTTCTGCTGAGAGATCTGCTGTTACTCTGATGGGCTTCCCTTTGTGGGTAACCTGACCTTTCTCTCTGGCTGCCCTTAACATTTTTTCAGTCATTTCAAATTTGGTGAATCTGACAATTACGTGTCTTGGAGTTGCTTTTCTCAAGGAGTATATTTGTGGCATTCTCTGTCTTTCCTGAATTTGAATGTTAGCCTGCCTTGCTAGGTTGGGGAAGTTATTCTGGATAACATCCTGCAGAGTGTTTTCCAACTTGGTTCCATTCTCCCCATCACTTTCAGGTACACCAATCAGATGTAGATTTGGTCTTTTCACAGAGTCCCATATTTCATGGAGGCTTTGTTCATTTCTTTTTACTCTTTTTTCTCTAAACTTCTATTCTCGCTTCATTTCATTCATTTGATCTTCAATCACTCATACCCTTTCTTCCAGTTGATCGAGTCAGTTACTGAAGCTTGTGCATTTGTCACGTAGTTCTCGTGTCATGGTTTTCATCTCTATTCAGGTCATGTAAGGACTTCTCTGCATTCGTTTTTCTAGTTAGCCATTCATCAAATCTTTTTTCAAGGTTTTTAGTTTCTTTGCGCTGGGTTCATAATTCCTCATTTAGCTTGGAGAAGTTTGATTGTCTGAAGTCTTCTTTTCTCAACTCGTCAAAGTCATTCTCCATCCAGCTTTGTTCCGTTGCTGGCGAGGAGCTGCATTCCTTTGGAAGGGGAGAGATGCTCTGATTTTTAGAATTTTCAACTTTTCTGTACTGCTTTTTCCCCATCTTTGTGGTTTTATCTACCTTTAGTCTTTGATGATGGTGACGTACAGTTGGGATTTTGGTCTAGATGTCCTTTCATTTGTTATTTTTCCTTCTAACCATCAGAACCCTAAGCTACAAGTCTGTTGGAGTTTGCTCGAGGTCCACTCCAGACCCTGTTTGTCTGGGTATCAGCAGTGGAAGCTGCAGAAGACAGAATATTGCTGAACAGCAAATGTTGCTGTCTGAGCTTTCCTCTGGAAGCTTTGTCTCAGAGGTGTACCCAGCCATGTGAAATGTAAGTTGTCAGTCTGCCCCTCGTGGGGGATGTCACCCAGTTAGGCTACTCGGGGTCAGGGACCCACTTGAGCAGACAGTCTATTCGTTCTCAGATCTCAAATTCCGTGCTGGGAAAACCACTACTCTCTTCAAAGCTGTCAGACAGGGACATTTACATCTGCAGATGCTTCTCTGCCTTTTGTTTGGCTATGCCCTGTCCCCAGAGGTGGAGTCTACAGAGGCAGGCAGGCCTCCTTGAGCTGTGGTGGGCTCCACCCAGTTCGAGCTTCCCTGCTGCTTTGTTTACCTACTTAAGCCTCAGCAATGGTGGGCACCTCTCCCCCAGCCTCACTGCCACCATGCAGTTTGATCTCAGACTGCTGTGCTAGCAATGAGGGAGGCTCCATGGGCTTGGGACCCTCTGAGCCAGGCACGGGATATAATCTCCTGGTGTGCTGTTTGCTAAGACCCTTGGTAAAGCGCAGTATTAGGGTGGGAGTGACATGATTTTCCAGGTGTTGTGTGTCACGGTTTCCCTTGGCTAGGAAAGGGAATTCCCTTCCCCCTTGTGCTTCCTGGGTTAGGTGATGCCTTGCCCTGCTTCGGATGTCACTCACTGGGCTGCACCCACTGTCCTGTACCCACTGTCTGACACACCCCAGTGAGATGAACCCGGTACCTCAGTTAGAAATGCAGAAGTCACCCGTTTTCTGTGTCACTCACACTGCAAGCTGGAGGCTGAAGCTGTTTCTATTCGGCCATCTTGACGCAGATCCAGTTTAATTGTTGTATAGTGGTGTTGGAGTTCTGTTTCCTTGTTAATTTGGCTATTACATTTATTACTAAAGTGAGTTATTGAAGTCTCCAATTATTATTTAGAACTGTCTATTTCTCCTTTTGATATTTTCAGTGTTTGCTTCCTTTATGTATTTTGGGGCTTTGTTGTTTGGCACATGTAGACTTACAACTGTTGCATGACCTTGGAGAATTGAGTCTTTAAGTATATAATAATCATTTTGGCCTCTTATAGCAGTTACTGACTTGAAGTCTATTTTGTCTGATACTACAGACTCTCCATCTCCCTTTTGGTTGTAATTTGTATGAAATGTCTTCCATCATTTTTGAGATGTATTTGTGTCTTTGTATCTAAATTGAGTCTGTTGTAAATAGCATACTGTCAGCTCATGTTTAAATTTACCAATCTCTTTATATGGTTTAATCTGTTTATATTTAACCAGTAACAAAAATAACTAGTAAATAAAACTAACCAGTAATAAAAATAAATTAAAAAAATAAATAAATTTCATCTTCACACATTGTAACATGGATGTGTAATCATTTTTATGAATTTGTGTTTTAAATTCTATAGAAAATAAAAAATGGAGTTACAAACAAATCAAAGTTACTTTGTCTTGATACAACCTTTGCTGTTTTGCTATTTGTTTCCCATTTCTTTAAGTGTTGTTTATTCCTCATTTTTTCCATTCCTCCCTTCATTTTGTTTATTTTTTTTTCTTATTTCCCTTTATGTATCTATTTTTAGTTTTCTTCTTAGTAGCTACACTGGGAATTACAATTAATATTCTAAGTTTCTAATTATCTAGCTCAGGGGTGTCCAAGGGAGAGAATACAGTCATGGGTGCTTAGTTTTTGTTTCTGGTTGGGCCAATAAAGCCCCTTCCTCATTTCTCTTATCTGCTTATCACTAGAGACAGAAAGTAAAAATCATGGCTTTAGGCTGTTAAAAGCCTAAAACAAAACAACAAGACAGGTCGAATAAGTTTGATCTAGTTCAAATTGATAAAACTTACCTTTAACAGCATACGAAGACTCTTTTCTAGTATAGTGCTTTCCCTGCCCCATATATTGTCATTGTCACAAATTTCATCTTCACACATTGGAACATGGATGTGTAATCATTTTTATGAATTTGTGTTTTAAATCCTATAGAAAATAAAAAATGGAGTTACAAACAAATCAAAGTTACTTTATCTTGATACAGCATCTACCTGTTTGTTATATACCTTTGTTTTATAGAGTTCTGGCAGTTTTTCTGTTTCTGCTTGTTTTTGAAATTTTTTTGGAGTGACAGGATTTTGGAGCTGTCTACTGTATCATTTTGCTGATGTCCTTTATTTCTCTCCCCTCCACTCTGTCACAAACAGACAGCTAATATGGATGAATTCACACTGCAGTCTCTGTCTTCCCTGTGGAGGGAGGCAACTCTAATCTTAGCTTAGTTCTTTTAGCTTTTGATGGTCTTTTTGGGGTCTGCCTTATGCATGTGTGGTTCAGAGGTGATCATCTACAGATGTTGATACAGTTTGTACACAAAATGTAAGGCTCCCCATTTTCTCTTTTCCAGGATTTTCTGTCTCAATTTCCAGAAGGTGTGGTTTTCTGGACTTTGTGCTCTGATTTTTTAAAAGCAGAAATAGGGATGGTAGGTTTTTCTACTGTAGTGTTTACTGCCTTGAATAGTATAAAATGGAACCTACCTTCAAGCTTAAAGCCATAATAAATGGAACACTTGCCCTGTGCCATTTTTCTTTTAATTATTGACTTTTCTTCATACCTGCCTAGGTTTGATTTTTCTTCAGTACCTTCATTTACTTTTATTTTATTTATTTATTTATTTTTTTGCCCAGAATTTATAGTTATCTGTGGGAGGATGTGTCTGATCAGAGTTTACTTGGCTAAAATGAAGGAAGAACCTGAGCAGTGTTTTGAACACCATCCTGATGCCCTCTGCCATACACATGATCTTTCCACCACTTGCATGTTCTTATTTTCACTTTTCCAAAGTGGGTCAAGAAGAGAATGCCAAGTTCTTGCTCTTTCTTCCTCCAGAATATAACATAGTCACCTTGCAAATGGTGAAATATAAGCTGGGCCTCATTCTATAAGAAACCTTTAGCATTATGGCGTGACTGTTCAATAGGTTTGTGGGAGCTCTGAGCAGAAGAAGTATCTGCCATATTTCCTGAGTTATATCCCGACTCCCTAGGCTTTGACACATACCAAGGAGACTTGATGCGTTTTGAACTGTCTGATCTAAAATCACATTTGAGTTATCTTAATATGAGCCACCATGGGAGGAATTACTCCCATGTAATGTCTGGCCAAAGTTCTTAGAAAAGTCAAGAGTGATCCAAAAAAATAAAATATAAATGCCAAATCTAAGAGAAGGACTAAAAAAAAGGATAAAGTTTCTCTCTCATGTGGGGAACAAGGTGAAATAAAACTGAAATATTTTTTGGTCAGATCAGAAATTTTAAAAAGGCATGATCTGGGTAGCTAAAGAATAGGTGACCCTGACTTAACAATGCAGGAAGTGCCCTAAAATGTTTAATTTCAATGTCCTAGAAGTTTCTGTGTATTTTTTTGTTGAGAATAGATGAGATATTAGACATGGGTAACCTGATCAACATAGGTTATGCTTCATAGGAAAATAGAAGCCAAATCACACATTTCTCCTCTTTGCTCCATTATTAACATCAATACTATATACTCAGTTGCTTTTTGCATAAAGGATAAATGTTAGTAAACTATATTTAAAAAGAAATAATACATTAATTACATAGGATTATGCAGCATGCAGACCTTTTGTTTTCAAATCATTTTAACACTATTTCAGATTTAGTTTGAGTCATGAAAATAGCTATTATATTTTGTTTTGACATTTTGTATTTCTATAAAATTCCTTACAGAATTTCACATGGTAAGGAGACTTTTCTGTGAACTTGTTTTCAAGCAACAAATTAAAATTTATTCCCAGTTTCATGTTGGTTTTCCTTTAGGAAATATTGACTACAATATTTTCCAAGAGAAAGCTGCCAAATGAAAGTGTATACAAGAGAGTGGGTTTTTAATAGAAGTGGAAGTTTAGGTTACTGTTAATTCTAGAAATCAATGTTGTCAATCTTTTATGTCTCTTTCATTTTGATGACTACTTACTAAGATTCCAATTATAATAATGCCAAAATGTAATTTTAAACCATTTTTGATCTCTTGCCCTATATATCCATGAGAAGTATTTTACAATTAATGTATACCTTTCATTTTCTGGTCAATAGATGCATTGTAAAAACTCATCACATTTTTGTTATACATTTTGCCATTGGAAATGAATATTAAATTGCTTGTGGATATAGATAAACCTAAATAAACAAAATTCAAAAAGAATAGAATTGTCTCATATGCAATTCATCTTAAAACAGGGGAAATTTTATGTGCCATTAGTTATTCTTGAAAGCATCTGGGTTTATTACTGTATAAACTGGGCAGCAATATAGATAAGGCTCATTCAGTGGGCATAATAAAACTCCAGTAGACACCCTTAGAATTATATAAGAAAATCTACTGAGAGTGTTTAATAATCCCAGACAGGTTGTTGTGATAAAATAGACTGCAAGAAAATCTGTTTTAATCCCATTAGAGAATAATTTTCAAAGCACGTACCATAGAATATTCACTCCAAGTAATGTTATTGAATATTTTCCAAAATATCTGGATGCTGAGGGATGCTAAGTCCAATAAGATTCTATTTTGTTTTATCTTGATACTGAGGATTCACAGATCATTTAAAAAACCAACATATACATCACCAAAATGGGGATGATATGTACTGTTTTCCAAACTTTTAAAATCACTCGATTCTTTTATATGGTGAAGCATCTTGTGAAAATGTTGTGTCTCAGATTTTGACATGCACTATACACTTGTTGTCTTCTTATCATGTGGGGAATAACATATCTTCATAACTAGATAGAAGAAATAAATTCTAGTCTTCTATACCACTATTGGATGACTATAGTTAATAGTAATGTATTACATAGCTTCAAAGAGTTAGAAGGAGGATATTGAACACTTTAGCACAAAGAAATGATAAATGTTTGAGATGATAGATTTGCTATTTACCCTGACCTGATTCTATGCATTGTATGTACAGAAGCAATACCACGCATCCCATGAATATGTACAATTGTTATTTGTCAATTAAGAAAAGAGATATGGAAAAGGATAGCACAAACATGAAAATACATTCATATGCATAATACTTTGTCTGCCTTTAACTCATGCTGAGTTACTTTTTGAATCTACACATAAAATCAGAGTGAATCTATAAGCTCTGTATATCCTGAGTGGATTAAAAAAAAAATCGATTGTGTATCACAGAGCAATAACTTTTGAAATACAATTTTGAAATATGAGATTTTTAAAACTGTGACTTTTGGCATTTTACATGTTTGCTAGAGTATAATACATGTTAAGAAGCCATCATAGATTTGGTGGACAGAATTGAAGCACAGAATATTAAAAATTATCAGTAATTGAATTAGAAATATTATAAAACACCATGTTTACATAAAAATTGTATATGTGTACTGAAATCAAATAAGCCATTCATGTCATGTAAGCCAAGACAATTGCTACAGTGCTGACTTAGAACAATGTTCAGGATTGTTTACTTCTAAAGAAAGGAAAAACCTATCATAGTGGTATGAAGCAACCAACCGACATTTTCTTTTACTCTTGGCTGCTGACATGATCACAAAACTATTTGCGAGGTCAGAGAAATTTTCCCTTTACCCAAGGCATTATTTGTTAACATGATTTAATTTATGATCAGAAATCTAAATTTATTTTATAAATTGACATTTAGGAAGTCCAGCTTAAACATAAAAATAAGGATAATATTAAAAATACGGAGCAGACATTATAGCCACACACTATGAGGAAACAGACTCCACCTTCTTAGTTCATCCAAATTATTAAACAACTATAAAGAAAAACAGCAGCAACTGCCATGACTGGGGATATCAGCAGAGTTGTTCAAATAACATTATCTTAAAATAGGTAGTTGTCAACAAAAATGTATGAGATGTGCAAAGACACAGGTAAGTATAACCTAGATGTAGGAAACCACACAGGAATCAATTGATTCTGTATCTGAGGGAACCTACATGCTAGACTTATCAGACAGAGTTCAAAGCAGGTACTGTAAACATGTTCAAAGAACGAAGAAAACCATATTTCAATAGTGAAATGGACATAAGAAGAGTGACTAATCAAAACTAGAATATCAGTAAAGAGAAAATACAAGAAAGAGCTTTCTGGAAATGTTCCAGTTGAAAAGTATGGTACCTGAAATGAAAAATTCAGCCGAGGTGTTCAAAGCAAATTTGAGCAGGCAGAAAAAGGAATCAGTGAATTTCAAGGTAAGTCAATGGAGCAACATAATCTGAAGAACAGGAAGGAATGAAGAAAAATGAAAAAAGCCCCAGAAACTTGCAGGACCCTACTAAGATACCAACACATAAGGGGACTTCAAGAGGGAGAGGGGAGGAGGAAAAAGAAAGAAAAAAAGTAATATTTAATGACCAACATTTTTTCAAATTAGATTGAAAAATTTAATTTACACATACATGAAGTGTAACGAAGTCCAAATAGGATAAATACAAAAAGTTTAACATCTAGAAATGTTTTTGTCAGATTGTTGAAAAACAATAACAAAAAAGTATCTTGAGAGTAACCAGAGGAAAAATGATTCATTTTGTACAATGGAACCACAATAAGATTCATAATTAACCCTCATGGTAAACGATGAATTTCAAAAGAGAATAAGATGACATATTCCAAGTGCAGAGAGAGAGAAAAAACCTTTTACTTAGAAATTCTATATGGAGCAAAACTTTTCTTCAAAAATAGAGACAAAATAAATGCCATTTCAAGATAAACAAACACTAACAAAATTTATTCATTGTCAGCTTGCCTTAAAAGAAACACTAAATGAATTTCCTCAGGCCGAAAGGAAGTGACAACATTCTGTAATTCAAATTGTCATGAAGAAGTAAACAGCAGTAGTAAACAAAATTATATAGATAATTCTAAATGCAATGATAACTATATTTTTGTTTCTTGTAGTGATAACTAATTTAAATGACAACTGTACAAAAAGTTGTAAAATTGAGTTTTTGAGCTTTCAGCAGATAAAGAAATAATATATGAATATATTCTCATAAAGGTCAGTAGAAGAAATGCATCTTGGAGTAAGAGAATGATACAAGATAGTAACTTGATTCCACAGTTAAAAAAAAAAATGGCTACCAAAACTTAGAAGTATGTAGATGAATGTAAAAGATCCTATGAATATATTTTTATCTTTGCTTTTTTTTTTTTTTTTCTTGTTTTTTTGAGACAGAGTCTCGCTCTGTTGCTCAGGCTGTAGTGCAGTGGTGCCGATCTTGGCTTACTGCAACTTCAGCCTCCTGGGTTCAAGCGATTCTCCTGCCTCAGCATCCCGAGTAGCTGGGACTACAGGTGTGTGCCACCACGCCCAGCTAATTGTTTGTGTTTTTAGTAGAGACGGGGTTTCACTGTGTTAGCCAGGATGGTCTCGATCTTCTGACCTCTTGATCCGCCCACCTCGGCCTCCCTCTCCTTGCTCTTATTATTTAAAATATGTTGAATTTATTTAACTTTTAAATTCAGGGGTACAAGTGCAGGTGTGTTACATAATTACTTAGGACTTCTATATGGATCAAAACTGTTCTTCAACTGCAGGTTTGTTAATACCTGGGTGATGAAATAATCTGTACAACAAACCCCCACGACACAAGTTTACCAAGGTATTAAGCCTAGTACCCATGAGTTATTTTTACTGATTCTCTCCTTCCTCCCACCTTCTACTCTCTGAAAGACCCCAGTGTATATTGTCCCCTTCCATGTGTCCATGTATTCATATCATTTAGCTCCCATTTATAAGTGAGAATATGTGGTATTTGGTTTTCCATTCCTGTGTTAGTTTGCTAAGGATAATGTCCTCCAGCTCTATCCACATTCCTAAAAGGACATGATCTCGTTCTTTTTAATGGCTGCCTAGTATTCCAGGGTGTACATGTACCACATTTTCTTTTTCCAGTCTATCAATGATGGACATTTATGTTGATCCCATGTTTTTGCTATTGTGAATAGTGCTGCAATGAGCATCATGCATGTATGTGTCATTATAACAGAATGATTTATATTCTTTTGGGCATACACCCAGAAATGGGATTACTGGGTCAAATGGTACTTCTGTCTTTAGGTCTTTGAACCTAAATGAATTTCTGTCTTTAAGTCTTTGAGGAATCACCACTCTCAGTCTCATTAGTTCAATGACTGAACTAATTTCCACTCTCACCAACAGTGTGCAAGTGTTCCTTTTTCTCCACAACCTCTCCAGCACCTGTTATTTTTTTGACTTTTTTTTTACATTTAATAATATTTTATTATTTAATTTGTGTGTTTTAAAAGACCCAAAGAGTTAGTATAGTGTCTCCCCAAATTTAATATATTTTTATTATTTTTTAAATTTCACTTTAAGTTCTGGGATACATGTGCAGAACGTGCAGTTTTGTTACATAGGTATATATGTGTCATGGTGGTTTGCGGCAACCATCAACCCATCACCTACATTAGGTATTTCTCCTAATGCTATCCCTCCCCCAGCCCTCCACTTCCTGATAGGCCCCTGTGTGTGATGTTCCCCTCCCTGTGTCCATGTGTTCTCATTGTATAACTCCCACTTATAAGTGAGAACATGTGGTGTTTGGTTTTCTGTTGTTGTGTTAGTTTGCTGAGAATGAGGGTTTCCAGCTTCATCCATGTCCCTGCAAATGACATGAACTCATCCTTTTTTTATGGCTGCATAGTTCTCCATAGTATATATGTGCCACATTTTCTTCATGGAGTCTATCATTGATGGGCATTTGGGTTGGTTCCAAGTCTTTGCTATTGTGAACAGTGCAATAAACATATATGTGCATATGTCTTTATAGTAGAATAATTTACATTCCTTTGGGTATATACCCAGTAATGGGATGGCTGGGTCAAATGGTATTTCTAGTTCTAGATCTTTGAGGAATCGCCACACTGTCTTCCACATAGTTGAACTAATGTACACTCCCGCCAACAGTGTAAAAGCATTCCTATTTCTCCACATCCTCTCCAGTATCTGTTGTTTCCTGACTTTTTAATGATCGCCATTCTAGCTAGAGTGAGGTAGTATCTCATTGTGGTTTTGATTTGCATTTCTCTAATGATCAGTGATGATGAGGTTTTTTTTCATATGTTTGTTGGCTGCATAAATGTCTTTTTTTAAGAAGTATCTGTTCATATTCGTTGGCCACTTTTTGATGTTTTTTGTTTTTGTTGTAAATTTGTTTAAGTTCTTTGTAGATTCTGGATATTAGCCCTTTGTCAGATGGATAGATCGCAAAAATTTTCTCCCACTCTGTAGGCTTCTTGGTCACTCTGATGATAATTTATTTTGCTGTGCAGAAGCTCTTTAGTTTAATTAGATCCCATTTGTCAATTTTGGCTTTTGTTGCCACTGCTTTTGGTGTTTTAGTCATGAAGTCTTTGCCCATGCCTATATCCTGAATGGTATTGCCTAAGTTTTCCTCTAGGGTTTTTATGGGTTTAGGTCTTACATTTCAGTCTTTCATCCATCTTGAGTTAATTTTTGTATAAGGTGTAAGGAAATGGTCAAATTTCAGTTTTCTGCATATGGCTAGCCAGTTTTCCCAACACCGTTTATTAAATAGGGAATCCTTTTCCCCATTGCTTTTTTTGTTCAAGTTTGTCAAAGATCAGATCATTGTAGTTGTGTGGTGTTATTTCTGAAGCCTCTATTCTGTTCCACTGGTCTATCTATCTGTTTTGGGACCAGTACCATGCTGTTTTGGTTACTGTAGCCTTGTAGAATAGTTTGAAGTCAGGTAGCATGATGCCTCCAGCTTTGTTACTTTTGTTTAGGATAATCTTGGCTATGCGGGCTCTTTTTTGGTTCCATATGCAACTTAAAGTAGTTTCTCCCAATTCTGTAAAGAAAGTCAATGGTAGCTTGATGGGTTTAGCATTGAATCTATAAATTACTTTGAGTAGTAGTTTCTGACTTTTTAATAGTAGCCATTCTGATTGGGGTGAGATGGTATCTCATTGTGGTTTTGATTTGCATGTCTCTAATGATCAGTGATGCTGAGCTTTTATGTATATATGATTGTTGTCCACATGTATGTTTTCTTTTGAGAAGTATCTGTTCATGTCCTTTGCCCACTTTTTTATGGGGTTGTATGTTTCATCATATAAACAGAACTAAAGACAAAAACCACACGATTATCTCAATAGATGCAGAAAAGGCTTTTGATAAAATGCAATAACCGCTTACATTAAAAACTCTCAATAATGTAGGTATTGAAGGAACATACTCAAAACAATAAGAGCCATATATAGCAAAACCACACCCAACATCATACTGAATAGGCAAATGTGGGAAGCATTCTCCTTGGAAACTGGCAACTGTGAATGGGCATTTGTTCATGATTTGGCTCTTGGCTTGGCTGTTGTTGCTGTATAAGAATCCTAGTAATTTTTGCACATTGAGTCTGTATCCTGAGACTACTGAAGTTGTTTCTCAGCTTAAGGTTTTGAGCTGAGACTATGGGGTTTTCTAGATATAGGATTATGTCTTCTGCAACAAGGGATAGTTTGACTTGCTTTCTTCTTATTCCAATGCCCTTTATTTCTTTCTTTTTCCTGATCACCCTGGCCAGAACTTTCAATACTAGGCTGATTTCATACCTTAGTCACTGTGAGTAGTGTTGCAATGAACAAGGCAGTGCAGATATGTCTTCAATATACTAATTTCCTTTCTTTGGATCTATACCCAGAAATGATATTGCTGAATTATTTGGTAACTCTATTTTTAGTTTCTTGAGAAACTTCCATGCTGTTTTCTGTGGTGGCTGAATTAATGTAATTCCCACTAGTGATGTACTCTCACCACTCCCCTTCCCATGACAGTCCCCGGTGTGTGTTGCTCCCTTCCCTGTGTCCAGGTGTGATCATTGTTCAGTTCCCACTTATGAGTGAGAACTTGTGGTGTTTGGGTTTTCTGTTCCTGTGTTAGTTTGCTGAGGGTAATGGCTTCCAGTTCCATCCATGTCCCTGTAAAACACATACTCTTGTTCCTTTTTAGGGCTGCATAGTATTCTATGGTATACATGTATGACATTTTCTTTACCCAGTCTATCATTGATGGGAATTTGGGTTGAATCCATGTCTTTGCTTTTGTGAATAGTGCTGCAATAAACATATATGTGCATTTATGTTTATAATAGAATGATTTATATTCCTTTGGAAATATAATATTGGGAATATTGAAATATGTTTAATATTCATGGATTGGAAAAATTAACATTGTGAAAATGACCATACTACCAAAAGTCAACTCCAAATTCAATACAATATTATCAAAATTCCAAAGACATTCTTCAAAGAAATAGAAAAAAAAGTTAAAATGTATTTGGAGCCACAAAATACCATGAAGAGCCAATGCAATCCTGAGCAAAAAGAAAAAATCTGGAGGCATCCCATTATCTGACTTCAAAATATGATACAAAGCTATCATGAACAAAACTGCATGGTACTTTTATAAACGTGAACACACAGAACAAAGAAACATAAGAGAGAAGACAGAAATAAATCTATACATTTATAGCCAATTTATTTTTGACAAAGGAGAACACTCATTGGGTAAAGGACAGTCTCTTTAATAAATGCTACTGGGAAAAGTATATGTCCCTTGCAGAAGAATGAAACTAGACCCCTATCACTCATCGTAAACAAAAAACAACTTTAAATGGATTGAAGACTTTAATGTAAAACTCCAAATTATTATATCTCAAAAACGCTGGAAAATATTATCTGGCATAAAAGTATAATTATATGGCAAAAATAACTAGTACAATAAAATCTGTATGTTTGACATTACCATAGCCATCAAGTTCTATTTTGCTTATGGTTTGCATGATATATTATTTGTTCTACTGTTACTTTTACCTTATATGTGTCTTTCAATTTAATACATATCTCTGCCTTTGTGAGTTAAACTAATTATATTCATATAACCAGTGTATAAGATTTCCTCTTATCTGCATCATCGCCAACATTTTAACTTTTTAGTCATTTTGATAACAACTATTCTAACTGGAGTGAGATGATATCTTATTGTGACCCTACTCACAGAAATTAGGCAAGAGACAATATTAAACTTAAATCTAAATGTAACTTCTTCCTCAAAATAAATAAACAAATATCTACTTGGAATTAATGATATGAATGATGAAATGGTATGGGGAGATGTGCTAATGACTACAACTTACTTCGAAATTTAGGGAAAAAAGATAGATTGATGAATATAGGAATGAATACATGAGCAATTATGTAAATATTAATTTTAGAACCTGCGTGATGAGACTCAGTATTTTTCCCACACAGTTCAATTCATGCAGTGCATCTCTATGTTTGAACATTCTCATAATAAAATGTTAGAAAAAATAATGCAACAGGTATTGCTGTCACTATTACTATTTGAAAAGTTTGTAAGCCAGTTATACTTTTGACAAATATATCCCTCAACATACTTGATCAGAACAGGAATATTTGTATTTTTATTGAGAAGTAACCGCTTAATTTTTACAGACTCCTTTATCTCATCCAGAGATTTGAGCAATGTTATTATTTAAATCTTTGCGAGTTAATATTGCTACTACATGTTTTTATTTCCAATTGGTATTCTGGGTAAATTATGAAAAGAAACATGACTAGGGGCAGGAAATGGCTTGAAAGTCTACAAGTTAAAATTTAAAAATCATCTCATTTTCTGCTTGAGGGCTCCTGGTCAACAGAATTAAATTGAAGAAAAATATATCTGAAATCAACATTTTTGGAACAATTATTTAATGCTCTTTTTTTCTTCATAGTTTGGCACAAAACATCTATTCAGGTAATTGCCTGTATAAAAAGAAAAGCAGGTGTGTTTGGCAAAATTGTATACTTGCATTTCATAATATTAAGGCTAAATACCTGACACTTTTTTGTTTATAAATCCTTTCTAACCTTCTTATTAAAAATGTAATTTTAATAAGTTTCAATGCTACTTACTTTTAGCAAGTTATAATTACATTTCATTCCACCCCTTTACATTTGCTCAGTTCTTTGATACAAAAGAATATGTTCTTTTCTTTTTCAGTTAAAATATCGAACAGAAAATAAAGACTTCTGTTCTGCTTAATAATAATTTCTTTCCATGTATGTAAATGTGAAACTGTTATTATTGTACAGTGTGTTACTTTAAAGGTAAAAGTAGAGTAATATTTTTCTTTTATCCTTTGAGAACTTTCTCTATTAAAATTTAGATTAGGCTGTTTTAAGATAATAGTTTTGCATGTGCCTTTTCATTCCCTGCAAAAGATTCCATTTACAGAGAACATAGGTTTTTCAAGATCTGTAATGAATGGGCTGAAATAAATCAATTGTTACTAAGGCGCTACTTTAGAATGAGTCAGTGAGCTACCTGAACACATTTGACATTGACTGGTTTGTGATGACAGTGGTAATCCTGAATTTTTTTTAACACTTTAGTTTTTAGAACAGTTTTGGGTTCAAAGCAAAATTGAACTGAAAGCACAGAGATTTTCCATATATCCTATGCCCACACCCGACCCACAGTCTTCCCATTGTCAACGTCCCCCACTAGAGTGGTACATTTGTTACAATTGAGGAACCTACACTGACACTCTATTATCATCCAGCATCCACAGTTTATGTTAGGGTTCACTCATGGTGTTACGTGTTCTATGGATGTGAACAATGTATAATGACATGTCTGCATTATTGTGGTCTCATAGAGAGTAGTTTCATTGCCCTAAAAATCTCCTAATCTGCTTATTTATCCCTTTCTCCTCTTTAACCTCTGGCATGCACTGATCTTTTTTTTTTTTCCCCGGAGTTTTGCTTTTTCCAGAATGTCCTATAGTTGTAATCATACTGCATGTAGCCTTTTCAGACTGGCTACTTTCACTTAGTTATATGTATTTAAGTTTCCTCCATATCTTTTTATAACTTGATAACTCATTTTATTATACTACCTTGATAACTATAGCTTTATGGTAAGTCTTCAAAATTGGATAGTGTCAGTTCTCTAACTTTATTTCTCTTCAATATTGTGTTGGCTATTCTCATTCTTTTGCCTCTTCATATAAATTGTATAATAAGTTTATGAATTTGCACAAAATAACATGCTGTAAATTTTGACTTGGAATGCATTAAAATCTATAGATCTAGTTGGGAAGACTGGACATCTTCACAATATGGAGTCTTCCTATTCATGAACATGGAATAACTCTATTTATTAAGTTTTTATTAATAGACTTGACTTAATAGACTTGACTTTTTCTTAATAGACCTGACTTCTTTTTTCACAGCTTGATAGTTTTCCCCATATAAGTTTGTATATTTTGTTTAGATTCCGACTTACATATTTCAATTTCTTGGGTGCCAATATAAATGGTATTGTGTTTGAAATTTCAAATTTCACTTGATGATTGCTGGTGTATAGTGAAACAATTGGCTTTTGCATATTAAACTTGTATTTTGAAATTTTGCTATAATTGCTTATTAGTTTCAGGAAGGTTTTGGCCAATTCTTTTAGATTTTATACATGGACAATCATGTCGGTTGGACTCAACGACAGTTTTATTTCTTCTCTAGCAATCTGTATATTTTTTATTTCCTTGTCTTATATTACTGCATTAGCTAGGACTTCCAGCATCATGTTGAAAAGTAATGTTGATAGAGAACCTCTTTGCTTTTAAAATTAAATTAAATTCAGCCTAAAGCTTCCTTTAAGTTTGAGTTCCTATGTAGCAAACTTCAACTTTAGTGCATAAACAAACTGCAGCCTAACTTAAGGGTGCATACTTATAATAAAAAGCTAACTTTTTCAGTCAATCACAGCAGCCAAGATTTAGACAATCACAAGCTTCCAACTGATCAGACCATGTCTATATAAGCCCAATGCCTCATCACATCATATTGGGATAAGGAAAATGCTGAGCTGTAACCAACCAAGCTACTTTTGTATGTCGCTTCCTTGTTTTGGTCTCTAAATAATGTCTGCTGTCATTGCTAGGTGGCTGGGTGGAGCTCTCTGAACTTCTAATGCTTCAGGGTGCTGTGTGATTCATGAATTGTTCTTTGCTGAAAATAAACTCTGCTAAACTTAATTGTGCAAAGATTTTCTGTTAGCATCTTCTTTCCAGTCTTGGTGAAAAAGCTTTGAGTTTTTCGTTATTGAGTATAATGTTAGCAGTATGTTTTTTGGTAGCTATTTTTTATCAAGTTAAAGAAATTCTCCTCTACTCCTAGTTTACTGAGAGGTTTTCTTTTTTTTTATCATGAATAAGTGTTAATTTTTCTCAGGTACTTTTGATGTATTTTTGGATATGATCATATATGTTTGCTTTAGCCTACTGATGTAATGAGTTACGCTATTTGATTTAAATATGTTGAACTAACCTTCCAAGCATGGAATGAAGCTCACTTACTATTAATGTGGTGGAAGCTCACTTACTATTGTATTTTTAAAAATATACATTGTTGGATTTGACTTGCTAAGATTTTGTTGAGGATTTTTGTATCTATGTTTATGAGAGATATTTATTTGTAGTTTTCTTTTCATAAAATGTCTTTATCTAGTTTTGGTATTATCAAAATACTGGCATAATAGATTGAGTTACAAATTATTTGCTTTGTGCTTTTTACATTCTGAAAGAAATTGTAGAGAACTGACATAATTTAAACAAATTTAAACAAATCTTAAACATTTGGTTCATTTACCAGTGAATTCATCTAGGCCTGATGCTTCTTATTATGAACTGTTATTAATTATTAATTCAATTTTTAATAGATACAGGCCTATTCAGATTGTCTCCTTATGTGAGTCTTGTCAGATTGTGTCTTTCAAGAAATTGGTCCATTTTATCTAGCTTATCAAATGTACGGTCATATAGTTATTTATAGTATTCCTTCATGATCCTATTATGTCCATGGAATCTGTAGTGATGCTCACTCTTTCATTTCTGTTATTGGTAATTTGTGTCCTTTACCGTTTTTGTTAGTTAACTTGCTTAGAGGCTTATTGATTTTATTGACCTTTTAAAGGAACCAGCTCTAATTTTGTTGATTTTTTTCTATTGACTTTTTACTTTCAATTTTATTATTTTTTGTTCTAACCTTCATGATTTGTTTTCTTCTACTTACATTGGATTAAAATTGTTAATTTTTTTCCATTTCTTAAGGTGAATGCTTAAATAATTAATTTTAATTTTTTAAATTTTCTAATATATGTGTTTAATTCTATAAATTTCTTTCTAAGCACTTCCTTTGCAACACCCCACAAATATTGCTGTTAGGCTTTTATTTTTATTTTGTTCAAAATATTTTCAAATCTCCCTTGAAATTTCTTCCTTAACACATGTGTTACTTAGAAGTGTGTCATTTAATCTCCAATATTCATATTTGATCAGTTTTTCTTAGTTTTTGTGTAATTGTGTGTGTGTGTGTGTGTGTACCAGGATCCCACTCAGGAGAACAACAATGAATCATCATATCACCTTAGCTTCCTCTGCACTATGAGGTGAATCAGATTTCCTTGTTTTTAATTTGTAATTATTTTGGATAGATATTAGTTGCACATTCAGAGTGATGGTCAGGTATTTCGTTGACTATACCTCAATTTTTGTGTGTGTAATATTTTTCTTATGATTAGGCTGTGGTTATGGGTTTTGGGGAAGAGAAATGGCTTACCACAGAGGTAAAATACCATTCTTATTACAACATAGTAAGGACACATGCCATCATATGATAAATTATATGACTTATCACTATTAATTTTGACCTTGACCACCTGGCTGAAGTGGTATTTTTCAAGCTTTTCTACTACAAAATTATTTTCGCCATTCTTCTTTCCACACTGTACTCTTTGGAAGGAAGTCACTATTTGCAGCCAACATTAGGGGATGAAGGATCATGTTCTACCTTCTTTGGAAGGGTTATTTATATAAATTACTTGAAATTCTTTTGTATAGATACTTTGTCTGTTCTTTCTCATATGTTTACGTATTTATTCATTTACTCATATTGGTTTTGTCTCATGGATATTTATTTTATACTCTGAGTTACAATCCAATACTACATTATTTATTTTGTTAACTAATTACTGCAGCTCAGGAATTAAGAGATGTTACAGTGGCTATTGGTGTCCCTTTCACCACTGTTGTGTTTTTTGTTTAATTTTAGCATTTTCTTACCTCCTACCACCATGAAATGTTCTAAGCTCATCTTGTATATTTCCTGCCCCTGTAGTAGAGTAAGCTATTTTGCCAAGAAATCCTATTTCCTTTTTTGGATAATAGGAGTAGCAAGTAAGACATGAGTTTTGGGTATTTTCATTGTTACTGGGATATCATTGCTTCTAGTTCCTCTCAGATAAAAAAGTTTGGAAATATGTGTGAATAATAACTATTTACACACACACACACACATATAGATACATTGTTAAGTCAATGGCTCCTTCTTTAATGAAATTCCCCAACACATACATATACACTTACATACACAAATGCGTATTTATGTCAAAAAATATTTAAGTGTACCACAGGTCACAAACTTAAATACATACGGGGTTCAGGCGGACAACCTAATAAGTGAGATGGGAATGATAAAACAATTGCCACCTTTCTGCCTATCTTTTCATATAGCGTGTATATGTATATAGAAAAGATAAGGAGAATATATATATATCCATCTATACCCATGTTAAGTCAGAAAAGAGTTCATACTGTGGTCTACAACTCTAATCCAATATTATATGAATTATTCTAGCCTTCTCTCCTTGCTCATCTGTAACTCCCTACTCTAACAGTGAGAAACCTGGCTTCTACCATGTACCATCTATTTACTTAATTATTCAATTTCAATGTATTTGTACAGTGGTTTCAGGATTTAAACATCATATTTTTATGATGAAATCTTTTACCCAAAGTCATTCTTGATTTCTGGATATTTTTCTATGTACAATAGGTGAAGGGCTCTGTACTAAGTTCTCATTAGAAACATTTTATTCACTGAAGGAAATTAAAATCCAATTAAGATAAATATTTGAGAGTAAACCTTAGTTTTTTCCTCCTACTCAGATGAATTATTATGAGTATTTCTTACTTAAAAGTGAAGATGTAATTAGAGAAAAATATGTAAATCACTTTTTTATCCATCAATCTTGTGGTCAGGAACAAATAATGCTTTAGTTTACTGTTAGGTGAAATTGAATATTGCAATGAAGAGACTCAGCTTTAATCCACCAGACATGAAGACTTTCTCCATAACTATGGAAGACAGTTTATTTTATTCTCAGCCGTATCAACCAGTCTCAATATCATCTAATAGATATACCATCTTCAGATATTATTTAGGATTATTATCTTTAAAATTATATAATCCTAAATTTTCAGAGCATGAGAATAATAAAAACTGAGGCTAACATATACCTAAGTTTTCTTTATTTTTCTCTCAATTATCTTGATGTTTTAAAGACCGATAAGTCTGTAAGCATTAACACTGCATTTAATTCAATGTTATAGAAATACTGTAAATGTGAATCTAATGGGTCATTTGGTAAGTCTTCTCTAATCCATAGCAGTTGAGACATTAATCATTCCTTAGTCATATTGAGAATCATCTGGACTAGGCATCTCATGTGCGGCATACTGTACATGATGATTGCGATCTGTTTAGTCTGTTTGTGTAGAATGTAAATACATCCTATTAGTAAATGTTTTTGACGTTAAACACTGCTGCTCACTAAGGAAGAAAATGGAAATAAATCTTATCTTTACCATTGTTTAACCAGTGTTTCAAAACCTTAATAGGTATAGATATACAGGAGAGATTTGAAATAAAAATTAACATAAATTAATACTAAAACCATTTATATTGTGAATTAACTCCTTAAAATGAATCAATTTACTATGAGATTTTCAAATTTTATTAAAGACAACCATTCTGTCTATATTCCTAATGCAAAATAGTTTTAGAGATATCCTGCATTAACAAGCGTAAATTTACTTTATGTGCAAAGGATTCAACTTTAATCCAAATAGTAAAGCTATTTGACCTAGAGTTTTATTTATTTATTTTCAGTTATTTTAATCTTTCTACTCAGATTGATTTTTTTGGCTGCAATAAGTCTATAATTAATGGCTTATAGATGGTTGTACAGAACTGAATATATGTTTGTATAATTTTAATTATAGATGTGTTAGGCAAATATATAATCTTTCATTGAACCTGGTAAGATATTCTAGTCAATATTTCAAGAAATATATACTGAGCGCTTACTATGTCCTGGGCCTACATACATAATCATTTTCTATATTTTTGTTTTGCATTTGCCATGAAAGCTGAATAATAAAAGTAAAACTTTATTTAATAATATATGTAATGTGTAATTACACAATTGTGATCCTCTGGGAATAAGTACTTTTGCATTTTGTGCTGGTATTATGAGTAAGCAAAACAAAATAAACATTATTGTTTGTCTTACTATTTTCTTGCTGAACCAGAACACCTTACACCTTTATATATTGCTATATATATATATATATTTATATATGGTTATATATTATATACAGAAAATAGTAATATATATTATATATACATATGTATATATAATATGTATATATGTATGCATACTTACGTATATATGTGTATATATGTGTATATATGTATACATGTATGTGTATAGTATATATACACACATACAGTCACATTAACTTCTTAATTCTTGGTTAATTCTTAATTAACTTCTTAATTCTTGGTTGAATACTTTTAACTGCAGTCTTTTAATTTACCTACTTAAGAAAGTACTTAAAATAAAAGTCAACATAGCATTATTATAGAAAGAACAGTCTTTTATTTTGAAAAAATAAATAATTCAGTAACTCTGTCACTTACTATGTGTTGTTGGGCTGCGACCAAGGCAATGTGAGCCTCAATTTTGGCCCATTTGCCAGTTCTCTTTTCTCCACCTCTCCAAGGTAGCCCATTATATCTTCGGAATATAATCCTGGGTGGAAGGATATCATTCTATTTTTTATCATAATAATTTATGCTAATTATGTGAGTGGAAATCTCTTTTACAAATTAGAAAAATACACTATGATTTATCCTCGTTAGTATTGTTGGTAATATACTTTGAGTGAAGCTTCAAATCCTATTAACTCGGTGCTCTGGCATTACCCAGATTTGAGATTGCCGTCTTGGCAGTAAAGTGATGTTCCATGAGACAGATGCCATCAGCAGATATGTTTTCTTGGAGTAACCGAGTTTTGGCATATATAAACATCTTAAAGTCAGATTTTACATAATCATTCAGATTTCTCATGAAAGTTGAAAAGCTAGCCTGTATGTTTATTGGTTTCCACAGAAGAATAATTGGGAGGGGTTGAATAATCACTTGCTCCCTTTCAATGCGGAAGCAAAGACCTTATCACCTGTTCTCATTTTCATGAGACTGAGGGCAAGGATCACTGTCACTTTGCATTTATCGCAGATCTTTTTACTTTGCTTTTCTTAAAGTAAGGGTTTGGAGAAAAGGACATTTTTAATTGAATTAGTGTCTCATTCAAAAGTGGGAAAATAAAAGATGGGCAGAAAAGGGCAATTGTTTTACCATTCCCATCTCACTTTTTGTCTGCCTGAACCCCATACATATTTAAATTTGTGATCTCCAGTACACTGAAATATTTTTGGAAACAAATATGCACTTGTGTATGTATGTGTATGTGTTGGGAGATTTCATTAGTTAAATTCAGAGAAGTGATCATTGACTTCACAAGGGGTAAGGACTGTGTAACACTGTGTTAGGAACTGAATACAGAGAAATGAAGATAGAGAAATTAAGGAGACATAATATTGCTATTATGGGGTGCATGGTCTAAGTAACTATAATGGAAGTCCCTAGTAATTGTTTTCTAGTTCATTTTACATTTTTAAAAACATACTTGTTTTTATTGTGTGCATCATGATAATCCCTTTAATCCGAGTTGACTTCCCCATCTCATTGTTAGTACAAAGACATACTAATTTTTTGATGTAGGCAAAAATTAAAACTTACAAATTCAAAGGTTTTAAGTCTAAGAAACAAATTTTCTAGTACTTTGGGTTTTATTGATGAAGCAGTAGGAATATATCCAGTGCTTTTTAATACTGCACATTTAAAAAAAAATACCTTGATCACTGATGTGTTAAAGAGGATAAGATGATTTCTGTTTAGGAAAAGGTAATTTTTCCTAAGAGTTACACAGTTATACCTAGAGAAAAGGAAAAATTTTATCCAAGAAAAATAGATCTATTTCATTGTAGTTACTTCAGTGTCATTCATAGTCCATAAGCTTTAGCATTGATAGATTTACAATACTGTTTGAAAGAGAAAATACAAAAGATATGCAAACATCTATCATTTCAGGCAGGTTTTACCATCACTAACTTTCAACAGTTTCATTATACACACTGGAGATTTGCAAAATGATGGGTTTCTATTTCTTAATCCATCCACCTAAAAGAGCACACAGGGGAGAAGTCAATTCATAAGTCACAATGGCAGCAGCTTTAGCTGTGGCTGTTACAATTTAAAGCCAGAAGTGATTGCTCTGTTGAGAGCTGGTAATCCTCGAGGTGACTGTGGATTGGCTGATGTGCTGTTAAAGATGAGGCCAGAGAGTCTCCATTACGACAAAAAAAAAAAAAAAAAAAAAAAAAAAGAAAGGAACTAGAGGAAAATTCCGTGACTTAATTTGGAGGCTGTTCGTAAGCAATAATGGAAGTTAGAAAAAGAAATTCTTAGGAAAGTTATCAGAAATTTGCCTTCTCTGTAACACAGCTGTATTATTCTCTTTTCTCCTTTTCTCTTAAAGCTATTCTTGCTTGAAAATGATCAAAGCAAAGCAACTGTAATAATTTAGGATCATGTGAAAAAAGTAAACATTTAATCTGATGTCCTTTGTGTCTCTGGAATTGAAATGAGTCCTGTCATTCAATTGCTTTTTACTGCTGATAGCCTTTTCCTCTTTAGAATGCAAAATATGTTAATACTTTTTAAGATAGTATGTCTGAAATATCATCTCTTGTGTCAAAATTGGCAAATATTAAGAATCTTGTAAGATCTCATAATGTGATGTATAAAACATATCCCCTGAATTGCGTCTTACTACACTGGGAAATGATTTCTTTGTACTGCTTTAAGAAAATGATCTTTGTAAGTTATTTCCTTTATATTTCCCTCATCTATAAATTATCTTCATTTAATAGTAACATTAATAAAGTTATTCTTGTTAGGGATAATGAGCTAAAAATATCACCTGAATAAAGTGGTATATTAAAGGCTGAATGAGTAACTGCAATCAGAGATAATACTCCTTAATAAATTTACTCTTTTCTTCCTGAGTAATATTACAAAACCCATTTAAGAGCAAATATCTTCTTGAGTATCTTTGTATTCCTTTTTGCAATCAGTGCTACTGGATTGGACAACGGCCTCATTGCCCAAGGGATATGAGATAGCATATGTATTGAACTTTTTGCTATTGTTCAGTGCTCTACATGACTAGGACAAATGAGGAGGAGGAATGAGAAGAAACAAATGTATTATGTATCACATGCTTTATATTCATTAATTTTTTAACCTTTCCAAATATTGAGTGATATGGTTTTGACCTATGTCCCTGCCCAAATCTCATGTCTAACTGTAATCTCCAAAGATGGAGGTGGGGCCTGGTGGGAGGTGATTGGATCACGGGGACATTTTTTTCATGAATGGTTTAGCACCAGTGCTGTTCTCTTGATGGTGTGTGAGTTCTCATGAGATGTAGTTGTTTAAAAGTGTGTAGCACTTCCCACTTCCCTCTCTTGTTCCTTCTCCTACTGTGTAAGCTGCCTGCTCCCGCTCTGCCTTTGGCTATGAGTAAAAGCTCCCTGAGGTCACCCCGTAAGCAGATGCTGCCATGCTTCCTGTACAACCTGCAGAAACCATGAGCCAATTAAACCTCTTTTCTTTATAAATCACCCATTCTCAGGTATTTCTTTATAGGAATGCGAGAGCAGCCTGATACAATGAGGTAGTGTCATTATTCTTATTCTGCAGATAAGACAACAAAAGTCCTCATGAAATAAAATAATTTGCCTGAAATCATACAGCTGCTAAGTAAGCAGTGCAACTGGAATGCAATTCAAATGTAATTATCTATGACTCCAAAGTTCATGCTCTGTCTCTGTTTCTGTAGTGCCTCTGAATACATGGCGTGAATCCTTTTCTCTTCCTTTCTTAGATCAGACTCAATTCCTCTTTACATTCCTTCTCACTCACTAAAACAAGTTCTAGGATACATGGTACCTGGGTGGCTGCCACTAGCTATCTGGCCACCCTGTGGACATGATATTCATGCCTTTACTCACATCCACAGGATGGAATCTTCTGTACAGCCTCTGTGAGGACTACCTTATACAATTTATCCTAGGATAGGCATATCGGGTAGAATATAATCATAACTGAAGACACCAATAAAGCAATCTTTAATGAATAATAAATGCAAAGACAGCAAAAAAGATAGTAACAGAGTTCAATTGATGATGTCTATCTGTTGAAGCCTGAGAATGAGAAAAAAATAAGGCTTATGCCAGTTTTCCTCAAATTGATCTGTATTATGATGAAAAAATAAAATTGTCCTATGGCTACTTAAGTTTGGAAGATGCTAGTCTAGGCATGAGTACATTTCTTTAAGGAAGAATATCAAAGAATCTTTGGTAAGCTAATATGATTGATTTTGAGGAGGCATTTCCTAAAATAGTTGACCATGTAACCTCAGGTTTTAATTTTTTCTTGAGAAAATTGTGAGAAACTGGTGCTCTCCAATTACTCTTTGGTTTATGCTAACGAAAAGAGAAACCATAAGTGTTGTCCATCTTTTCCTTTGGTACGACATATGTAGTTATTGAAAATGACAAATTACCCCTACTACTATCTTCCATTGGATTCCTATACACTTCATGACTCTGTTCTGAAACTCATTCACTACTTCTTCTCATCAGAAGAAAGACCCTGGTGAGGCTCAACAAAAATCTCCCTAAATGAATAGCCTTTTGACTAATTGTAGAAGTTTTCATTTATTGGAGAGGCCCCAAACGCTGGCAATGAAGCTGTTATTCTTCATATAGACTCTAAGCATTGGCACCCTCCTCTAACGATTGCTATAATCTTATGTGGATCAAATATGATCCAGGCTTATGTGAGGCAGTAGAATATTTTTATTTGTTTGGTAAGGAATATTGGTGGCACAATGCCATTGAAATAAAGCCATTGAGGAAGCTGAAAAGCCTTCTGAGCATCATTTCACTGTCTCTCCAATAGACCTGTGTGAAAATGGATATAAGCATTTTTTTTTTTTTTTACTGATGAGAATAGATTTCTATATAAGAAACTCTGTCAATGTTAGAGACAGTCACAGTCAATACAAACTCGTAATTTCTATTTTTTACCAAAAAGCTACACAGTAGGTTGAAAGATTTATTAGCATGTTTCAAGGTACTTGATATTGTTTGGAAAAGAGGAATTTCCTTTGTTTATGTAAATTAAATAAGTAAATAATAAAATAAAATGTTATAGCATTAGTTGTATTTCTACTATGTATTTGAATATACTTACTGGAATGCTTTAGAATTATGATGAGGACATAAATGAGTCATAAAGCCACTTTTTCTCTGAAGGCTTTTTGTCATATATATTTTACCCATAAGGATCACCTCCAGTCATCAGTGACCGAATAATTAAGTATCACGGAAATGACTGTCTTAATAATTTATTCACATAACTAGCTAAGGGGAGTCTCATATCAGAAATACAGGACAATAATCTTTCAATATGTGGACACTAGAGTTTTGAAATACCTAATTGGAATTAGGAATTAAAGAGACTTTATTTTCCCCTGCACTCCTACCCTTGGGATGGTAGAAATATAATATAGTGGTACTGTGGGCACTGACTGAGCACAAAATAGTGGAGATACATGCAAAGCCTCCAGCAACAAGAAGGATTATTTAGAAACTGGCTCTGGGTTTCCCTATTAGTGGGGACTATGCATCCCCTTTTGGTCTTTCTGCAGGTTCATATCAAATTATACAAGCTATCGAAAAGTCTATTGAACAAAGATGAAATTAGTGAAGTAGCACAGATTATCCTGCTCCTTAAGAAAAACACTTTCCGTGTGAATTCTTAGATTTCCAGGGAAATGGGGTATAAACACTCAGAAGGTATCCTCATATCCCTATCTCCCTCTCAAGGGAATTGCTTGATTCAGGCCTTAGCAGTGTGATGTGCCTCTCTTTTAATCTAATTTATCTATATGTAACCTGATACACACATGATCAAGGTGAAGATACCATAATAGTGCCATTCTGGTTGAAGTGAGGGGGAAGAGTGTGGAGAGAGAGGGCATTGCTGAGTCCCAGTAGTTGGTTCTCTACCTTACCACCCCACCTTGGCTCACTCCCCATGATCCTGAATACTGAAACAAGATAGTTTCAAAACCCTGAAGCAAGGCTTTCCTCTAAGTATACTGTTGAGATTTTCTAGTATCATACTTATATGTTTTGAAGGTTCCTCTTGTCTAATGACTAATTGAAGGACTATGGAAAATATTCATAGAGTCTAATTTACAATGTTGAAGCCAATAGTACATATTTTTAATTGTATATTTAGTCCTAAAAGTTTTAAATGAAAAACCCATTACCACCAACTTCTGAGAGAGCCAGTTTCTCATTGTCTTTGTCGACACTTGCTATTGTCTGTTTTTTTGATTATAGCCATTCTAGAGTGTGTATAGTTGTATTTTACTGTGGTTTTAATTTTTATTTCTCTAATGACTAATGATGCTGAGAACCTTTTCGTGTGTCTAACTGTCATTTCTTTACCTTCTTAGGTCAAGAGCAAAACTCTTTTGCATGCTTTTTTTAAGCTGCTCTTTGTCATATTATTGAATTGCAAGAGTTACTTGCATATTCTGGATACAAGTCTTTAATCAGACATGATGCTGAGAATCTTTTCATGTGTCTGTCTGTCATTTCCATACCTTCTTTGGTCAAGAGCAAACCTCTTTTGCATGTGTTTTCTTAAGCTGCTGTTTGTCTTATTATTGAATTGCAAGAGTTATTTGCATATTCTGGATACAAGTCTTTAATCAGACAAATGGTTTACAAATATTTTCTTTCAGTCTGTAGCTTGTCTTTTCTTTCCCTAAGAGAGGACTTTTTATCTCACTCTTTAATTTTGATGCAGTCCAATGTATCATTTCTTTCTGTTATGAATTGTGCTTTTGCTGTCATATCATTGTTTAACCCAAGGATGCAAAAATTTCTTCTATCTTTTTTCTAGAAGATTTACTGTTTTCGTTTTGACATTTAGGTCTATGATTCACTTGCATTAATTTTTGCATGTGGTGTGAGGTAAAACTTACATTCATTATTTTGCTTGTGAATATTCTTTCATTTGACCCAGAACCATTTGTTGAAAAGACTATCCTTTCCCCCATTGACTTATAATGGGAGATTTGTTGAAGATTAGGTGACCAGAAATGCAACGATTTGTTTCTGGACTCTCATGCCAATTCCATTGATCTATATGCCTGCTCTTATGCCAGTATCACACCATATAGATTATTGTAATTTTATGTTTTAATGTGGGGTAGTATGTGTATTTGAACTTTGTTCTTCTCTTGAAAGTTGCGTTTGCTATTCAGGGCTTGCACTACCGAAAAGAGTTCAAATGCCAGCTTCAATATTGATAAAGACTGTATTTAATCAATAGTTTGAATCAAAAAGAATTGGCGTCTGGAATACTTAAGTGTTCTAAGGCATAAACACAGAACATCTCTCCATTTAGTTCACCTTTTTAATTCTCTCAGTAATGTTTTGTAGTTTTCTCTCAGTAATGTTTTGTAGTAATGTTTTATGTGCAAGTATACTTCTCTTGCTAAATTTGTTTTTAAACATTTTGTTACTTTTGGTGCTGTTGAGAGTGAATTTATTTTCTTAATTTTATTTCTGGATCTCTATTGAGAAGTCATTTTTCTCTTGCCTTTGTCAAGATTTTCACATCATGTTTAATTTTTAAACGTTTCACCATGATATATCTAGGTTTGATTGTCTATACAACTATCTAACAAGAGGATTATTGAAGATTTTGGATGTGCAGATTAATTGTTTTAATAAAATTAATAAATTATCTGGAAACTTTAGGACATTCTTTCTTCAAATATATTTTTCTCCACCTTCTCTATTTGTCTCCTCCAAGGACTTTTATTACACATATATTGGTGTGTTTGATAAGGTCCCTTGAATCTCTAAACTTCTTTAATTTTTCTTTTACTCTCTGTTCTTTACTTGAGTATCTCTATTAATCTATCTTTAAATGATTGTTTTTCTGCCATCCTTAATTTCCTATTGAGTTCTTCTAGTGAAGATTTTTATTATAGTTATTATATGTTTCAAGTCCAGAATTTCCATTTGATTCTTTTTATAATTTCTATTTCTTCATTGAGATAATTTATTTATTGAGGCATTATTGTCATACTTTCCTTTGATTCTTTAAATATACTTTCCTTTTAGTATTTACACATATGTATAACAGCTGCTTTGAAATATTTTTTTCTGTTAAGTACAACAACACCCAAAGATTATATCAAGTGACTGTTTTTCCTCTCCTGAGTATGGCTCACATTTTCCTGTTCTTTGCATTTCTTGCAATGTTTTATTGAAAATGGAACATTTCAGATAATATACTATAGTGACTGTTGACTCCTTTTTTCAATTTTGTTTTTCTTTTTTAAGTTTTTAAAAAATAACCTGCCTAAATCACATCCTCTGTAGTGTCTCTACAGAATAACTTCTTAGAATTCTTCTTTTTATTTTTAAGCCTGGCTTCTCAGGGGTTGCCCTTGTAACTGCATGGCTTATTGGTCAGTCAGTGATTAGACATCTCAAGTCGGTAAAAATGTTACCCTCTGCAGGTGAAACTGTGTGTGATTTGGAGGGCTTGTAAAGTTCAGGCAGTTTTTTACATCTCTTTTTTGTGTGAACACAGCTTGGTGTTCCCCAGAGGTATGTGGTTATCTTGCATCACATCTGTTCTCTCCTCCATGCGCACAATCTTCCAGAAAGTCTGGGATAAATGGAAAGCTTATAAAGGCTCTCCATGGCTATCTCATTCTCTGGATCACCCTGTTAAATGTGTGGCTTATTTGCTAGTGTATTTCTGCACTGACCTCAGGTTTGCCGAGATGCTGACCATCCCTATTTGTTGGACATGGAGGTTACTGCTGTTACTAACAACATTGATGGATGTGGTCATTTTTGTGCTCTGTGTCAAATCAATTGAGCCCTGTTTGGCTGCAAAACTTCTGCTGTCCATGTCTTGTCTCTTCTCATTAGAGCTAACACTTTGACTATTATAGGGGATAGAAGGGAATAATGGGAGCAGTCTCAGGCAAGAACATCAAAGATTCCCTGTATTCTTACCCAGTTTTATAACTATTCATAATTAAAGACTGCTCGCTTTATTGTATGACTTTGACTGATTTCCAGAGCATTGCCAGAAGTTGTTTAGGGGGCCAATTTGGGGGTAGAAAGAAATTTACTTTTCTGGCACAATAGTAGTTCTGCATCTGTACTTTTAACAGCTTTATGAAATATAATTTATATATCATACAATTTATATTGTACAATTCAATAGTTTTTAGAAAATTGACATAATTATATAACCATCACCATAGTCAATTTTAGAGCATTTTTGTCACCTCAAAAATCCCCCAAAAGAAAATCTATACCCTTTAGCTATCATCCTCCCACCCCACCACTACAGCCCCAGCCCCAACCCCCTTCCTCATCCCTAAGAAACCACTAGCCTTTCTGTCTCCATAGATTTCCTTATTCTGAATTTTCGTATGAATGGAACCATATAGCACCTGGTCTTTTGTGACTGACTTCTTTCACTTAGCATGTTGTTGTAAGGGTTTATCCATGTTGTAGCATATATATCAGTACATCATCCCTTTTTATGGCCAAATAATATAATGTTGTATGGACATGGCATGTTTTGTTTACCCATTCATCCATTCAGGGACACTTGAGTTTCCATATTTTGGCTATAATGAATAATGCTACTGTAAATGTTTGTGTACAAGTATTCGGGTTTGACTTTCCCTATCTTATGTCTGTTCCATAGGCCCTGTTGATCTCTCTTGTATAGCTATAGGTCTCAGTGGTTTCCAATAACAAACTCATAGGGATGGCAACTGCTCCCTGTTCTTGCTACTACTGAGGGTGCTTTACCAAGTTTTGTTAGTTTCCCTTATCCTTGTCCACAAATTTGTAATGAGTCTTTTTATTAAAGCTTCTTCAATGTTTCTATTTAAGTATACCAACTGTTTTCTAGCTGACATATTCATTTCTTAGGATTGAAGGAAAGGGAACAGGCAAAAACTACTTCTCATTCTGGAAGACATTGTGATTTGAGACCCTCGATTGCTTTTTCCAAAAATACTGCTCAACAAATCTTCTCTTCCAAATCCTCACTCTCTTGACCTTTAATAATTCTTTTGTTGCTGTTGTTGAGCTATCTGGGAGGAGATTGTGTTGAACTATTTTTTATTTACCTTTAAGTTTACTTCTATGTTTTGGCTGTTATTGCACTCATGCATCATTTTTCCCTAGTTTTATTGAGGTATGACTGACAAAAATTGCACATATTTAGGTTACACTATGTGATGTTTTGATATATATGTACATTATGAAATAATTACCACAGTGAAGCTAATTAATATATTGATATTACCTCATGCAGTTACCTTTGTGTGTGTGTGTTTATGTATGTGTGGTGAGAGCATTTAAGATCTACTCTTTTGACAAATTTCAAATATGAAATTTTACATTATTATTAATAATGCATTATTACTGACTATAGACACCATACTGTATATTAGGTTTCCAGTATTCATTCATTTTATAGTTGAAAGTTAGTAATCTTTGAGCCATATATATGATGCATAAATATATAATATATAATATATTTATATATTAACCATTATCTAGTTGAATATTTGTGTTAATTTAATAGGACAATAGTTATGTTTTTGTTTCCTTGATTAGTATTAAAGTTGATTTTAAAATAAATTTATTGTTCAATTTAAATTCTTCTTTTATGATTGATCTTTTTATAACATTAGTTAACATATTATTGGTACCTTATATTTTCCTTCTGATTTGCTTAAAAATTTCTTTGTATATGAAACATATCAACCATTTTTTTCTGTTTTATTTATGTCAAAATATTTTTTCCAGTTTTTTTGTTGCATTATAATATTTTCACTTGAATTTATTCTATTGCATTTATAATTAGAAAGTTGTTCTTCATGAGACTGATTAGATAAAAATTAAATGACTTTTTTGCTAAGATTTGAGTTTTTTACTATTATTTTTATTAGTTAAGTACTTAATCTAACAGAATGTGTAAAGTCTAAGAGTTAAAGAAAGAGAAAACAAACACGAAAAGTGACTCAACAGTCAAAGACAGTTTTATTTTGAAGAATAAACCCGAGAGGGGCTTCTGGCTGATTTCGGTCAGGAGTGCTCTCTCTTACAGATGAAGAGTATTTATTGGTTTCAGGGTGAGAGAGCTTATCACAGGATTGGAATGTTTCTGTGTCAGGGAGAAGTTTATGGCAGGGTTGGAAAGTCTCTGGTCAGAGGGGAGATTATCTTGGGGCTGATATCTCTCTGACTGGAGGCAATGTTCTCTTGGGGCTGGCACATCTCTGGTCAGGGAGGAGTTTGTCTTATGGTTGGAATATTTCTGGTCAGAGATGTCATTTGTGATTTATGATCATGCTGACGTTAGCCATTAGGCTGATGCCCCTTTGATTTAGGTGTCTTTTGATCAAGGGGAATTTTAGAATGGTGGTGCTTGTCCAAGATGGCAATGCTCCCGCTCTGCCATGAAGGTATATAATATCAGGCAAACATTAGAAAATAACTTTATTTGTCAAATATCCAGCATTTTTTTTCACTGACATTGAGTATTCCATTCCTTTCTCATTTGATTTTTGGTGCTATATTCCTCCCATTACCCTCTGCCCTTCAACCTAGTGTTTGTTTCTGCCTCATATGTATTGTTTTATTCACGTGTATGTCTATTTTTTTTAATTGTCAAATACAACCAACACCTTTTCATTAATGCTCCCTACCCAATTTTTCTTGACTATTCTTTATTCTTTTGGATAAATCTTGAATTAAAATTTAATTTAAAACAAAAATTAAGAATTTGTCTAAGATTTTGCTAACCAAATTAGAGAAATATTGAAATCTCTACTATTTCTACTCTTCCTTATTTTCATATGTATTTATATTTAGTGGAAAAAATATATATAGACAGAGCGACTATGTATATATATTCTCTCAGGTCTATTACTAGTACTTATAAGTTTTACTTGTGAATAGAACTTTTTAATCTTCTAATTCAATGTTACAGCATTGTTAACATATAGAAAAGTTGCTATGATTTATAAAGTCCTATCCATATGATTTCAATGGAGACAACAATATTTTAATAATATAGTGGCCCCTAGAAAGAAATATATTCTCTTTCCAGGTATCTAAGGTTAGAATGAGTATTGAAACTGGAGGGGGGAATACATACCTGCTATTTATCTCTGTATCACTTACTAGATAGTAGAGCAGAAGTTCTTTATGTGCCACAAATTGGTTTTTAACCAATTGTGATAACTCTATCTTTCAGATTTATTAGTTATTTCTTCCTTTTACATACTTTCTACATCTGTCAAACTATGTATTAATTAATTAATTTTTATTTGTATAAATTTATGGGGTATAAGTGTAATTTCTTTACATGGATATATTGCATAGTTCTGAAGTCAGAGATTTTAGTGTATCCATCACTGGAATAGCATACATTGTACCCATTAAGTAATTTCCCATTATAAAGACCCCATTATTCCTACATCCTTCTGAGTCTCCATGGTCTATTATTCCACATTCTACGTCCAGGTGTATGCGTTATTTAACTATCACTTATAAGCAAGAACATGCAGCACTTGTCTTTCTGTCTCTGAGTTGTTTTCCTTAAGACGATGGCCTTTGGTTCTATCCACGTTGCAGCAAAACACAGAATTACAGTATTTTTTTAAGGTGGAATAGTATTCCATTGTGCATCTATAACACATTGTCTTTAGCAAGTTATCCACTGATGGACACTATGTTGAGTCCATATATTTGCTATTGTGAATAGTGTAGCAATAAACGTAGGAGTGCAAGTATCTTTTTGATATAATTATTTCTTTTTCTTTTGGTAAATACCCAGTAGTGGGATTGCTAGATGTAAGAGTAGTTCTAGCTTTAGTTCTTCAGTCTTCATGTTGTCTTCCATAAAAATTGTCCTACTTTAAATTCTCACCAATAGTGTATAAGCATTCCTTTTTCTCTGTATCCTCACAAGTATCTGTTACTTTTTTTTTTAAAGTGTCCTTTATCTGCTTCCAAAGTTTCCTGCCTACATATCTTTGTACCTACACTATCCTGCTCAAACTGCCCTTTTACTCTGGGTTTTTTTTTTTTTTTCCGTAAAATATTCAGTTATTTTTTAGGCATTCACTAAAATGCCACCTTATCCATGGAGTTTTTGATGTTTTTAAACAAAAGAAGCTCTCTTCCTGGGTTGTCAAACCACTCTGACTTATCTTATTGTGTCAGTTAGGGTGTTTTTGTTATAGGCAAGAGAATCTGCTTTGAACTCAGGTCAAAAGGAAAATATTTAAGTTAATTCATAGAGTCAATGAAAACATTACACTCACCTCACCATATATGACTCCATAAAAACCTTGATATTGTACTTGGAAACAATTACCTGCATGGGGGAGTTCTTTCTATGTAATGAACATCCGTAAGAGGTTATTTTGAAATAAAGTGAAGATGTATATTCTTTTGAATGAAATTAAATATCTGTTTCATATCAGATATTTTATTTTTTCTCCAAGCTGCACTTTGGTTTGTAAAGAGATGAGTCAATTTTATGCCTCAATCTTAAATTACTCAGATGTTTGCAAAGATTCAAACAGTTCCATATTTTATGTTCATATTTTGTTAGCCCTTACATTGTGAAAATAGTTATTTGCTAGCTATTAAAATATAGGTAAAATAGGAAACATATCTCCAATGTCAAACATTGGTAAATGAAAGGGCTGGATAATAACAAATTTATCTTGTTAATACTTTAACCAAAGATTCCCATTCCATTTAATACAAAAGATAGAATATGATTTTTATAGCTGCTCAAAGAGAGAATATTGTACTTATATTTCTGGCTTAAAATAAGCCTTTGCTATTACTTTTGTTGTTTGTTTGCTTTCTTTTACTCCCCTTTGTTAGTGATTATTTTACCAAAGTATCTGTTCTGGGGAGCTAAGTAATAAGAATAAGGGTTTAACCTCTGCAGGATGCTCCTTGAAAAGACTCAAGGCCAATCATTTTTCATCCTTGTGCCAGTTTATTAAAATTTTAAAACCTCTGAACACAGGGTCTAATTGATCTTGCTGGGCTCAAGCACCCATACCTTGGGTAGAAAAAGGCAGGATGTCATAAGGGATGGGAGTTATACCAAAGCAGAATAAGGTCATTCTCCATGGAAAATAGGGTATTCAAGTAACAAAAGAAAGGGGAATGTTATGTCCCAAATATGTGAATGTGTTTCCCCTTGCCTTCATATGTTGAAACTTAATTACTAAAGTGATAGTACTAGCAGATGGGGCCTTTAAGAGGTGATTGGATCATGAGGGCTCCAAGCTTAGAAATGAGATTAGGGCCTTTATAAATGTTAAATGGAGCTGTGTTGTCCTTCACCATGTGAGCACATAGCCTTCACCTCTTACACGGCGTGAGGCTGTGGCAAGATGAATTGTCCATAAAGCAGAGAGTAGCCCTCACCAGTCACAGAATCTGACAGTGCCCTGATTTTAGACTTTCCAGCCTCCAGAACTATGAGAAATAAATTTGCAAGATATTTTGTTATAACAGAACAAATTGACTATGATAGGGAAGGAATGCTGAGTTACAAACAAAGAACAGATAGTCACTACACTTCCAGTACTCAATGACTTTTTGCTCATATTATAGATACATTGATGTTTTGCCTCCTGTGTTATTTATTTTTAGATCCTTACCAGACTAAGCACATCATACACACACACACACAGTTGCTTAATGAATACAAAGATATATACATTTGACTTTTTTTCTAGAAGACAGAGAAAAACTGAAAGAACATCCTAAACAGATCTTTTGAGTAACATATGAAGTACAAAGTTAGACGAATTTCCCACCTTGCTATGATATGAATGTTTGTGTCACCCCCAAATTCATATGTTGAAACCTAATCACCTATTATGATCGTATTAGGATGCAGAGTATTTGGAAAATGATTGGGTCAGGAAAGGGGAGCCCTCCTTAATGGGATCACTGCCTTTATAAAAGAGATGCTAGAGAGTGGCTTGGCTCCTTCCATCACATGAGGACACAGAGAGAAGGCATCAACTATGACGGAGAAATGAGCTCTCACCAGACACAAAACCTGCTGTTGCCTTGGTCTTGGACTTCCCAGCGACCAGATCTGTGAGAAATAAACTTCTGTTGCTTATAAGCCACCCAGTGTATGGTATTTTGTTGTAACAGCCTGAATAGACTAAGACACACCTTCATTTATATTCACATTACTCATTTCTTATTCTCATTTTTTGATTCCTTATCTTTATATTTATACCTCTCAGTTCCTAGTGCGCATTTTTTTCTGTTCATAAAACACTTTTCTTCTTTACGACTTACTTAAAGTTAAAGAGGAGCAGAGATCTTCCCCAGTAGAAATATTTTATCCTCATTCTCTCATAGTCTGTGATGAATTGTTGGGAACAGGCCCCACAATCTGGCCATAAACTGGCCCCAAAACTGGCCATAAACAAAATTTCTGCAGCACTGTGACATGTGTGTGATGGCCACAATGCCCACGCTGAAGGCTCTGGGTTTACCAGAATGAGGGCAAGGAACACCTGGCCCACCAAGGGCAGAAAATCACTTAAGGCGTTCTTAAACCACAAACAATAGCATGAGCGATCTGTGCCTTAAGGATATGTTCCTGCTGCAGATAAGTAGCCAGAGTACATCCCTTTGTTTTGGCCCATCCCTTTGTTTCCCGTAAGGAATGCTTTTAGTTGATCTATAATATACAGAAACGATGCTTATCACTGGCTTGTGGTCAATAAATATGTTGGTAAAACTCCGTTTGTGGCTCTCAGTTCTGAAGGCTGTCAGCCTCCTGATTTCCCACTCCACAATCTATATTTCTGTGAGTGTGTGTCTTTAATTCCTCTAGCACCACTCAGTTAGAGACCAAGCTGGTCTCAGCAAGTGGCACCCATATGTGGGGCTCAAATTTGGGGCAAACGGTCACCAGAGTGACAGCTGGAGAATGTAGAACTAAGCTGGAGGACACCAAGTACTCTTTTTTTTTTTTTTTTTTTTTTTTTTTTGAGACGGAGTCTCGCTCTGTCCCCAGGCTGGAGTGCAGTGGCCGGATCTCGGCTCACTGCAAGCTCCGCCTCCCGGGTTCACGCCATTCTCCTGCCTCAGCCTCCTGGGTAGCTGGGACTACAGGCGCCCGCCACCTCGCCCGGCTAGTTTTTTGTATTTTTAGTAGAGATGGGGTTTCACCGTGTTAGCCAGGATGGTCGCGATCTCCTGACCTCGTGATCCGCCCGTCTCGGCCACCAAGTACTCTTAAGCTCAGAAGCATCAGGGTAACAGTGGGACGAGTGTGGGTGCTGGTTCGTTCCACCTTAGAACCTTTTCACACTGATGATAAGATAGAAGGAAAGTATAACAAAGTAACAGAAGAGGTGACAGAGCAGGTTTGTTTGCCAGCTAAAGCAGCAAAGGAGGAGTAGGTTCATCCCTACCTTCTGCACTCCCTCATTATTTTGAAGAAAAACAGTGGCCTGACCCTCCAGATCTTTCTTTTCTGGAGGACACTGGGTGAAAAGTAGATGCCCTGGGCACTGTTCAAGCAGCGCCTCGAGCAGCGATTCTCACTTCTATTCAGGCAGGAATCCAGCAAGCTAGAAGACTGTCTGAAGACCGGGTGATTTAGAGTTTGGCAGTTCCCTGTTAGAATACACCCACCTGATCAACAGGGGAATGTTATAGCTACGTTTGAGACTTTTCCTTTTAAAATACTTAAAGAGCTTAAACAGGCTATCAATCAGTATGAACCAGGTCTCTGCCAGAAGTGTAAGAAAGAAAAACATTGGGCTAATCAGTGTCACTCTAAGTTTGATAAAGATGGGAACCCAATTTTGGGAATGCCATGAGGGGCCCGTCCTGGGCCCCATTCCAAACTGGGGCATTTCAGGCCACTCCCTCACCCCTGTACAATGTCTGTCCCCTGCCACAGCCAGTAGTGTTGCAGTAGATTTATGCTGCCCAAAATCTGTGAGCCTTCTGCCTGGGAAACCCCCACAAAAAGTTCCAACAGGGGTCTGTGGACCTTTGCCAGTGGGGATGATAGGATTACTTCTAGGCAGGTCTGGTTTAAATTTAAAAGGTGTGCAAGTACATACAGGAGTCATTGATTCAGATTACAATGGGGAAATTCAAATTGTTATATCTACTTGTGTTCCCTGGAAAGCAGAGCCAGGAGAGTATATAGCACAGCTCCTAATTGTACTGTATGTGGAAATGGGGAAAAGTGAAATTAAACGAACAGGAAGATTTGGAAGCACAAATAAACAAAGCAAAGCAGCTTATTCGGTGAATCAAATTACTGATAAACATCTTACCTGTGAAATAACTATTCAGGGAAATAAATTTAAAGGTTTGGTAGATACAAGAGTAAACATTTCAATTATTTCTCTACAGCACTGGCTGTCCACATGGCGAATTCAACCTCCTCAATTTAACATAGTTGGAGTTGGTAAAGCCCCGAAAAGTAGTTATATTTTGCCTTGTGAAGGGCCCAATGGACAATCAGGGACTATTCAACCAATTATAACTTCTGAACCTATACATTTATGGGGAAGAGATTTATTACAACAGTGGGGAGCACAAGTTCTAATTCCAGAACAATTATATAGTCCTCAAAGTCAACATATGATGCGTGAAATGGGGTATGTCCCTGGTATGGGACTAGGAAAATATTTGCAAGGTGTGAAGGAATTGCTTCAAGTGGAAAGACAAAGTTCCCACCAAGGTTTGGGATATCATTTTTGATGGTGGTCATTGTTAAGCCTCTAGAACCTATACCTTTAAAATGGTTAACAGATAAGTCAATTTGGATAGAACAATGGCCACTGAGTAAAGAGAAACTGGAGGCTTTAGAGGACTTAGTTACTGAACAATTAGAGAAAGGACACATAGCTCCAACGTTTTCCCCCTGGAATTCTCCAGTCTTTGTTATTAAGAAAAAAATCAGGTAAATGGAGACTGTTGACAGATCTTAGAGCCATTAATTCAGTTATACAACCTATGGGGACATTACAACCAGGATTGCCTTATCCTGCTATGATTCTGAAAAATTGGCCCTTAATAGTCATAGATTTAAAAAACTGTTTCTTTACTACTTCTTTAGCTGAGCAAGACTATGAATGATTTGCATTTACAATTCCTGCAGTAAACAACCTGCAACCTGCTAAGCGTTTTCATTGGAAAGTGTTACCACAAGGCATGTTAAACAGTCCAACAATTTGCCAGACTTATGTAGGGGAAGCAATTGAACTTTCTCATAAAAAATTTTCACAATATTACATTATTCTTTATATGGATGATATACTTTGTGCTGCCCACACTCGAGAAATATTACTCCCGATGTTCTGATCACTTGCAAAATTTGATTTCTCACACTGGTTTAATTATAGCTCCTGACAAAATTCAGACTACTACTCCTTACTCCTACTTGGGGACCTTAGTAAATGACACTACAATTTTGCCACAGAAAGTAACCTATACATAGGGATCAACTGAAAACATTAAATGACTTTCAAAATTACTAGAGGACTTTAATTGGATACAATCTGCTCTAGGCATTCCTACGTATGCCATGAGTAATCCATTTTCTATCCTTAGAGGAGATCTTAGTCTGACTAGCCCTTGGCAATTAACAAAAGAAGCTGAGGCAGAGAGCTGCAACTAATTGAAAAGCAAGTCCATAAAGCTCAAATAAACAGTATAGATCCAGAGAAGACTCCAGATTTGCTAATTTTTTCAACTCATCATTCACCTACTGGTGTAATTGTCCAAGAGCAGGACTTAGTAGAGGGGCTTTTTCTTCCACATACTAATTCACAGACTTTAACTCCTTATTTGGATCAAATCACTACTATGATAAGGATTGGGAGAACTCGGATTGTCAAATTATATGGATACGATCCTGGAAAAATTATTGTCCCTCTCACTAAGGCACAAATACAGCAAGCTTCTATAAATAGTCTTACTTGACAAACCCATTTAGCTGACTTTGTGGGTGTTCTTGATAATCATTTTCCTAAAATGACACAGTTTCAATTTTTGAAATTAACTAATTGAATTCTCCCTAAAATAACTAAATTTAAACCAATTGAAGGTACTGAGAATGTCTTCACAGATGGGTCTAGTAATGGTAAAGTCTCTTATTCTGGATCAAAAGGTAAAGTTTTTCAGACGCCCTATACTTCAGTTCAAAAAGCTGAGCTTGTAGCTGTAATTGAGGTATTGACTGCTTTTAATATGCCTATTAATGTGACTTCTGATTCTTCATATGTGGTTCATTCTACAATTGAAAATGCTCAGTTATGATTCCATACAGATGAGCAATTGATGACTTTATTTACCCAATTGCAAACAGAAGTTAGGAGTAGAATACACCCTTCTTACCTCACTCACATTAGGGCTCATACACCTCTTTCAGGACCTTTAACTGAAGGGAATCTAATGGCTGATGGCCTAGTTGCTACTGCAATATCTAATGCTAGACACTTTCACAGTTTAACCCATATTAATACCTCTGGTCTCAAACGCAGATACAGCATTACCTGGAAAGAAGCTAAAGGTATTATCCAGCAATGCCCAACTTGCCAAATGGTGCATTCCACATCTTTTACAGGAGGATTTAATCCTCAAGGATTGTAACCTAATTCTCTTTGGCGAATGGATGTCACACATGTTCCCTTGTTTGGGAGACTAGCTTATGTACATGTATGTGTGGACACATTTTCTCACTTTGTCTGGTGTACATGCCAATCAGGAGAGTCTTCTGCCTGTGTTAAATGTCACCTTTTGCAGTGTTTTGTGGTGATGGGCATTCCAGCTTCTATTAAAATGGACAATGCCCCAGGCTATAGTAGCCAAGCTCACTAGAGATACATTTTTCTCTACATGGAATATTAAACACATTACTGGTACCCCATATAATTCTCAAGGACAAGCCATAGTGGAAAGAATGAATCTCTCCCTGAAACAGTAATTGCAAAAGCAGAAAGGGGGAAAAGGGAATATGGGATAGCCCACATGCAATTGAGTCTAGCATTATGGACTTTAAATTTTTTGAACCTGCCTAAAGGCCAGATGCCATCAGCAGCTGAACAGCATCTATAGAAAACAGCTGCAAAGACAGAAGCAGAACTGGTTCGGTGGAGAGATCCAATAACAAAAAGTTGGGAAATAGGTAAAATAATAACTTGGGGTAGAGGTTATGCTTGTGTTTCTCCAGGACCGAACCAGTAGCCAATTTGGATACCATCAAATATCTGAAACCTTACTATGAGCCAGATACCTAGGAAGAGGTTTTGGGAGGATCCCAAAGACCCACCAGTTGCAGCCATGTTGAGACTGACACTGAGGAGGACCCTAACTGTCATGAGCAACAGCTGTTGAACACAGTCACCTACCTGGGGACAGAGAGAAGTTGTCACAGATGGTGGAAGAAAACCTGAGAAAAGTGGGACAACCAATCACAATGAGTAATTTAATGATAGCTATGACAGCAGTGATCACCATTGCCATGAGTATTCCTTCAACAAGGGCTGATACAGAGAACAATTACACTTATTGGACATATTTATCTATCTTGGCTGGCAATAACTCCTGGTTGTGGTCATTCTATGACAGTCACACATGCTTTCTGATCTCAGTATTTCCATAATAAATCTGCTCCTATAATTGAGGCATACCGCCCTCAAAAACCTATTTGTAAACAGAATTGGACCTGGCCAGAAAAAATGAATGTACTTGTTCGGGAAGATTGCATTGCAGAACAGGCAGAGGTGTTGCACAACGATTCCTATGGAATCATTATTGATTGGTCCCCTAGGGGAATGTTAGGTTGAATTACACTTCTCAGTCTTCATGCCACGGCCACACTATGTTCAGCTGGTCTAAACAAAATGGTTATGTGGTAGAAATGGTAAGAAATATGGCAAGAGTTCCTATTATCTGGAAACATGGTAGTACAGTGGCACCTCAACCTCAAATGATATGGCCGGCTCTAGGAGCTAAACATAAAGGTTTGTAGAAACTATTTATAGCTCTTAATAAGATCAAAATTTGGGAAAGAATAAAAAAGCATCTAGAAGACACTCTATAAACTTGTCTTTGGATATTGCAAAATTAAAAGAAAAAGTATTTAAAGCATCCCAGGCACACCTGACGTTAATGCCAGGAACTGGAGTGCTTGAAGGAGCTGCAGACAGATTAGCAGCTATTAACCTATTAAAATAGATAAAAACACTTGGAAGCTCTGTGATTTCAGTGATGATTGTGACTTTAATCTGTGTTGTTTGTCTTTGTACAGTCTGCAGATGCGGATCTCAACCAACTCCTGCAAGCAGTAGCTTACTGTGATAAAGCCGCCCTTGCTTTTATCGTCTTGCAAAAACAAAAAGGGGGAACATGTTGGGACCAGGCCCCCAAGCCCCCAAATCTGGCCATAAACTGGCCCCCAAACTGGACATAAACAAAATCTCTGCATCACTGTGACATGTTTGTGATGGCCATGATGCCCACGCTGAAGGTTGTGGGTTTACCGGAATGAGGACAAGGAATACCTGGCCCACCCAGGGTGGAAAACTGCTTAAGGCATTCTTTTTTTTTTTTTTTTGAGATGGAGTCTCGCTCTGTTGCCCAGGCTGGAGTGCAGTCCACGACCTCGGCTCACTGCAAGCTCTGTTAAGTCATTCTTAAACCACAAACAATAGCATGAGTGATCTGTGCCTTAATGACATGTTCCTGCTATAGATAACTAGCCAGAGCCCATTGCTTTGTTTTGGCCCATCCCTTTGTTTCCCATAAGGAATGCTTTTAGTTAATCTATAATCTACAGAAACAATGCTTGTTGCTGGCTTGCTGTCAATAAATATGTGGGTAAAACTCTGTTCGTGACTCTCAGCTCTGAAGGCTGTCAGCCTCCTGATTTCCCATTTCAAACTCTATATTTCTGTGTGTGTGTGTTTAATTCCCCTAGCACTGCTGGGTTAGGGTCTCCATGACTGAGCTGGTCTCAGCAATGAATGACAGTAAATGGGAAGAAAAGACTTACAACGTTTCATTTAGATCATGTATTTAGTAACTGTTGCTGCTGAAAAAAAATTTAGTTCATTCATTTGAAAAAGTTTATTCATTCAGTGATTTTAAAAAAACAATTAGTAAGCATTGCCTGTTAAAAAAAATTGAGGAACTTGAGTGGAAGGGCAAAGTTCTTGCCTTCACTGAGCTTGCTGTCTGATAGAGAGCCAAATATCACATCGGGGAGGAGTTCCCATGCCAAGTCGGGAGGACTGTCTTTCGGGTAGGTACAAGGTACTGTGAGAGAGCATGGGCAGGCATATCAACCCAAACTTGGAATATAGAATGGGGGGTGTCTTGAAGTTTTCGGTCAACATCAAGTAGAATTTTGAGGGTCATAAAGGTGTTCAAGTACAAGAGGAGAGAGAATTATAAGAAAAAGGAGTTACATGGGCAAAAACAAGGGAACAGAAGAAAGTATGATATATTTAGAGAATTGCATATATTTGTTTTTATTTTATCTTACTTTATTTTATTTTATGAACTTATGTAGAATTACTTTGTATCAGGCTCTGTTCTGTGTTTTATAAGTTTTAATTCACCGAAGGTCATTTAATGTATATTTAGAACTGGAGTTGGCAAACTACTAGTGTACAGATCAAATCCAGCCCCCTGCATATTTTTGCAAATACAGTTTTACTGAAAACAGTGATGCTCCTCTGTTTATATATTACCCGTAACTGCTTTGATATTGCAACTGCAAAGGTGAGAAATTGCAACAGAGATATATGGTCCACCAAGTCTAAGATATTTGCTATCTGGTTCTTAACCTAAAAATTTTGCCAATCTGTAAAGTACAACTTAGCTTTAGAAGAGAGGCATGAGGCTTGAGGAAAGAAGGGGCAAGATTACAGAGGATGTCAGTTTAAGAAATGGAATTTATTTACTGGTGCATTGCAATAGTAAGGCAATTGCTCTTGAGTGTAACTGTACCCAACAACTCACATAATTAATAGTGGCCCATAAAGACTGCTCAGAGAGGGCTATTAATGTTTCCTTCAGACTATGGCAATATCGCATAGTCTACCCAGTTCTACAGAAAACAGCTGCCTCGCAAAAGATATGCATTCATATCTACAACTGAGGTTTTTGTTGACTTCTGAGCTGCAGCAATAACGTCTACATTCACAATCTAATTTTACAATAGATAAAATGATGTTTAGACTGTAGATATGTGTCTTCTTAACAAAAAGACAAATCTTAGATATGTCTCTAGCATCAATGATATTTCGTATCTCGTACATAGTTCCTATTCTCACTGACCAATGCCTTAACCTAGGGTACATTATTTAGTCTCTTTGAGTCCCAGTTTCATCATCTTACTTCAAAATAATATTTGAAAGATTCAATTAGATAACAAACATATAGTCCTTAGTACAGAGGTTGCTATGCAGTGGGAGCTGAATGAATTATGTTTGTTATTATAGAAACCACAAAGTTTTAGAGGCCTCCATACCTATCTTTTTAAAGCTGTTTTCTTGCAACCCAATATTTTTATTACAGTTGGAAGTCAACAAATGTCACACAATCAAAATGCTCAATGGAGTAAAGAGCTTGATTGGAGATACATTAAAAGTGCAAAAAATAACATTTAATGGATTTTTTTCAAAATTTCTGCACACAAGTCAGAAATCTGTCTGAGAAGAGGTCTGATTTCAGTGAAGTCTGTAAATAGCATCAGAGAAAATTGATATGTTGTTTTTGTTTTCAATTTTCCAGATGCAATAAAAATGGTGAAGAATAGGGGTGTGTGTGACCATCACAATGCAGATAAAGACAAGAATCAAGGTGCCACAAAATACACCCCTCAGCCTCTCTTATTTTCCCTCATCCTATCCTCCATGTGAGTTCCCAAGCAACCCACAGAGTGGCACATTCTCTGTGTCTCCAAGCTCACTCATGTTTTCTGCCTGTCAGTCAAGTGTTGTCAAACTACTGGGAATCAGCCTTGGAAACAAAACATCAGAATTTTTTAAAAGATACATTAAAGTTTCCATCCCTGATAATGAACAATTAGAATATGACACTAGCAGTGAGGGTACAAGACAGCTGGAAAAGAAGGAGGAGAATGTCACAACAGAGAATGCCACTGGCTCCTGCACTCTACACCCTGATCCAAATGTTGTAGCAAAAGCTTGCTCATATCTAGCAGTATGGGAAAGTCTTGGGAATTTTTCTTTTTCATGTTGTCATCTGCTTCTTAAAAATACTCAGAGAGTCTCTCTCTCTCTCTCTATATATAATATATAATATATAATATATATTATATATATATTCACAGGCCTGGGAACCCAGGAAATGACTGTGTTACATGTTTTTAACTGAGAAATATAAACCCAGTGCTTAATTCAGTGGAGCTTTAACTGTAATTTTTTTTCTTCTTGTCTTTAATAGTACCTGACAAGGTCTTTGATGGTTCAAGAGCACGAGGTTCAAGAGCATCATACACTAATGCTGCTCCCAGGTCTCTGGGCTGAAGTTTGTACAGGCATTCTTGTAATTTATTCATGGGAAAAGCTGCCCATACCTGTTGGCTGTGAATTTGGGTGAACTGCACTAAAACTTGACTGTAAGTCTATAGATGACTTGGTAAATTTGTCTGGAGGTATCATTTGTTCATTCAACTTTCTCTGATGGCTGAAGCTGAAATGAAAATTGAGATCCTGAATAGTGATGAGCAGGGTTTTATGAATCTCTTTTGCACTTTCTCTGTAAAATTTGTCACTACATTCATAGAACACTCCTGATATAAGAAATATGAAGCTAGAGAAGACAATTTGCATTCGACAGAGAAACATGTCTAGCCCCACCAGGAAGTAAATAGACAATAGAAAAAAAATATATTCACATCCATTTGAATAGAGCAACATAAAATCCGTCTGCAAATGTTTATATAGAACTTCAAGCTTCAGTTTTTACTGCGTCCCACCTGTAAAGTTTTGCCAGGATTATGAGTTTTGCATATAAGGCACGCACCAGAAACATCCTTATACATTTAGAAATGCTGGCTTAATATTATTAATATAAACTTTTTTTTCTCTGCTATAGTGATAAAATTGAACCGTTCTGGCTAATGAATTATGTTAGCCAGCATTGTCAGAATGCTGTCTTGAGGAACAGCATACAACTATTTATAAGGAAGTGATCAGTAAAATCCCTCTGCATAAGAACAACCTATAAATAAAGGGACTAGCAAAAACTATCCAGGCCCTTTTTGTTTATATCATGAAGTTCTCATCATTATCCCTGACCAACTTATGTGTTGAAATTGATAAACATCACTTTGTAGACAGTTATCATACCCATCTTTACGCTTGAACATAAATGAATTTATTTAAACATGAAAAGTCCAATATATCACAAACCTATGAAGACTGAATTTCTGTCTTGGCCTGTCATGACTTTTTTTGCATCTTAATTTTGGTGAACAAAGAGTTTTAAAAAAACTTTAATTTGTGTGTGTGCCACAAATTGATTTTTTGTTCTGGAATGGAACCTTAGTTCTATCTGAAACCCCCATTTGCCTGCAGTGACAATAAGCTTAACAATGAGAGGCCCCGTCCCGTCCCCAGGACTGTGTCAAGGCCGGGGAGATTTCTGAAGTGCCAAGATGAAGAGAAGAAGGAGATGTCAATCCCTTGCATCACTGGTCCCCACAGCCATTCTGAGATGTTCTTTGTTCCTCTGGTGTTTGGTTTTCTGTGTTTTGTTTGTGGACTTGAAGTTTGGGATATGTATGGCTTGGCTCACATGTGATGTCGTAGAAATCTGTGAGCGGGCTTTTCTGCCTGGACATATTTGAAACATCACCTCAGAACTTGTTAGGAATGCAAATTCTAGGGCCTCCCCACCAACCTCCTAAATCAGAAACACTGACTAAAACACAATCAGCAGCAGACTGCAAATTCTCGAAGGTTCCATGCCGCAAAGGCTCTGCCCAGGAAGAGTGGGCAGGCATTACCAGTCTCTCCCTCCCTTGGAGGGAGAAGGAGGGTATAGGAATCTCATTCTAGTTCTCCTTTCTCTCTGTCTAGAGCAGTACTGGGTTTACAGAAAAATTAAGCAGATGGTAGAGAGCATTACCATTTTCCCCTGTTATTATCTTGCCTTAGTGTGGTACAGTTGTCTGAATTAATAAACTGATATTGATACATTATTAACTGAAGTCTACAAGTCACCTTGGAGTTTACTCTTTTTGTTGTATAGATTTATGGGTTTTAGCAAAGGCATAATGTCAAATATCCATCAACAGAATACCATAAAACTTTAATTAAAGTTTTTATAGTATTTATAAAATATATATAAATAAATATATTTATAAATATATATATTTATGGTATTTATAGAACATAAAACTTTAATTAAAATTTGGAAACCATAACATTTTCCTAAAGAAAGTAAATTAGACGAATGAAGTCCTTAATCATCATTAAATGCTTTGAGAAACAAAAATAGAGTTCAGGAAGTAAGATCATTTACAGATTTACAATAGTTTACTCTTCAAAGAGACAATACAAATACACACTGCATTTAAAAAGTTCAAATTTACCAATTAAACGTAGGCTGGAAGCAGACAAAATTTACTTAACTAATTTGCTTTGACCAAATACCAAACAAAATAACAGTCTTGGGTCTTCCAGCTTGATTGAAGATGAAACTCCCAGTTTTAGTCTGTGGAAAACAAAATCAGATCCTTTTTAAAAACAAGCTTTTTAATGTTAATTGTGAAACATTATTTGTAAGAATTTTCACATTAAATAATATGACCTTGCCATGCTAGTTCAAGTTTGTTAACTCACACAGTAGAAACATTCATGGAAACAGCTTCAAATTTCTACCAGCCCTCAGCAAGTCCTCCAGATCACCCAGTCTCACCTCCTTACCCCAAAGAATGAACACATGTACTCTGCTGACATTAAGAGAATCCGTAATTACTCCTATGAATAGTGAATTATCAATAGGATGTAATCAAGTGGATTCTGATTTTCTAGTCACTTGTTTTAAATTGTTTGTTGGGGGGTAAAAAAGAAAAAAGGTATCAGGGGGCCCTCTGCTGGCAGACCTACATAATTAATCACAACAGGTTAAGATTTGGGAAGGAAAAAATATTTTATGACTGTGTACTAAATCAAAGGTCCTGGTGGTTCCACTTAATTCTGTGAAGACAAGTTTAAATCTTGACATAATTTTATTATATTCATTTTAAATGTTATTGCTTAGCTTTTGTATAGTGTATTTTTAGTGAAAGCAAGTCCATCACAAACAACTACCCCAGGTTGGCATCGTTGGGTGTATAAGGGAAAAGAAGGCTTTTCCCATTCTGTCTCAAATCATGTGATTGGGTTCTGTAGATCGGCAAAGTCCTGGGCACTGCTTAAAATTGATTTGAGAGACTCAGAGGTATGAAGAAAATACTTAAGCATCAACTGTCAGATAAGGCCACAAGCTCTCTGAATAACAGCAGCACAGTATGATTTTAGCAAATCACTTACTGTCTCTTGGTCTGTATTTTCTCATTTACTAAAAATGAGTTAGAAGGCCTAGCAGATCTCTAGGTTTTAAAAGATTGTAAACTCATCGTTTTCTATTTTTAAAATATTAAGTATATATATAAAGAAAAGCGGAAGCCCTCTTTTTTTTTTTTTTTTTTTTTTTTTTTTTTGATGGAGTCTCGCTCTGTCACCAGGCTGGAGTGCAGGGGCATGATCTCGGCTCACTGCAACCTCTGCCTCTCAGGTTCAAGAGATTCTCCTGCCTCAGCCTCCCGAGTAGCCGGGATTACAGGCACGTGCCACCACGCTCAGGTAAGTTTTTTTATTTTTGTGGTTTTTTTTTTTTTTTTTTGTATTTTTAGTAGAGACAGGGTTTCATCATGTTAGCCAGGATGGTCTCGATCTCCTGGACCTCGTGATCCGCCTGCCTCGGCCTCCCAAAGTGCTGGGATTACAGGCATGAACCTCCGTGCCCAGCCAGCTCTCTCTTTTAAAGGACTATTTCCTCTTTGCTCAGCCCCACCTGGAAGTACCTGGAGCAGCGTGTTCGCTTCATAAGCCACCAAGAAGACCCAAGCTGAGACTCAGGGAGAGTGGGAGGAGGCCCATCCCATGCTCTGGGAACAAACAGCACTGTCAGAGGGTCAGTCCCATAGAATCTTGTGAATTTGCTGGTCTCTCCTGGGTCCTGTATAGACACATTCCTTGTGTTAGCAAATTGGCCTATAAGAAGCTGCCCATCTTCCTCCTGTCAAACTTTAACTCTCTAATCATTCCTTTCGAATCAATTTTCCAAAAAAATCCCCCAGGTCAGTAAAAGACACCACTATCCCTCCAGGTAATCTCCCAAATATCCAGAAATCAACTGAGAATTATTCCCTGTCTCATATCTGCACCATATTGCTCTTCTGTGACCTCACTTTCTCCACCTCTGTCATCTCTAAGCCACCATTGTCTTTAGCCAGAGCTCCTGAGCGGCCTCAGATCTGGTCTCTGCTTTCACTCTTGCCCTCCTCTGACTGTCCATTCTCCAGTTATCAGCAGCCAGTGTCGCTATCTTCAGAGGTAAATCAGGCTTTGTCATCTCCTACTTATTAACTTCCTTCGATCACTTCCATTGCACTTAAAATACACCCCACACTCCTTACCCCATCTGGCCTTGCTTACTTTTCCAATCTCTCACGGTACACCTCCCCACAATCCATGCATTCCGCCCGCTGAACTTCCTTCTCTCCTTCAGGCTCAGTGCTTGTCCTGGCCTTACCTTTTGCAGGCGATGCCTCCCGTCCCACCCCAACTTTTTACTTGCCTGCTCCTTCTTCATGTTCAGGACTGAATTCACATATCAGTGCTTCAAAGAAGCTGTCTGTGACCAGCTCCTGCATGCTCCGCTCATCCTGTCCCTTTGACCTTTGAACATGCCACCCTATTTACCTCTTTTCTAGGGCTGATGGCAAGCCAAACTCCCTGGTCAGTAAGTCTACTGGTTTGTTCCCTGTCTCCCAGCTGGAAGCTCCTGGAGGGTAATAACCTTGTCTCTCCAGTTTGCCTGCTGTGTTCAAGAGACCTAAAAGAGTAAAAAAAAAAAAAAAAAAAAAAAAAAATTCTCCGAGTAAGCACTCAGTGAGATTTCACTTGATAAAGGAATGCAGAAACAATGGGAGATACTGATCTTAGCATCCTGTGAGATTCAGAACTATTGAGCTTGTAATGATTACCATTCTTGGAGATTGACTTGGAGACTAGTCTATAAAGTGTCACTCATGTCTTCAGGTCTTTCCTGTGCACCTTAGGCTGATGGGCAGCTCTTTGTGTCCCTTGTCTAGGGAAACTCCCTGTGTTTTTCCCCACTGTTCCCTCCCCATCTGTGTTTTCTCTTCTGTGTGTTTTCATATCCGCTGTGTTTACTTTTTACCATTGATCTTATTACATAGTATTGCTATTAGTGACTTACATTTGTGACTTCTCCACTAGACTGAATGCCGTAGTAAAGGTCACTTCTAATTTGTTTCTGAAGGCTTAGGAAAGCCTCTGTGCAATATGTATGACAGATAAATGGTGCATAAGTAAATGTGAAGTGCACTAAAAATCAGAATCGCAGTGTTTCTCAATGACAGTATGGCAGGAGGTATAACATGGAATGCCCTTGAATAATTTGAAGACTATCACAATTTATACACGAAGTTAATGTGTAAAGCCATGGCATATGATAACTGTAATTAAATAACACTGAAATATTATTTGATGCCATCAGCATCTCTACCCCTAGCGAGTTTTTCCATCTCATTTTGCTGCAGACCTCCACCCCTATCTCCAAGATGCCACTGTGATCTCTGATTCTATGCTGGGAAACCCATCCTTTGAAGGTGCTTATAATTGAGAGCTTGTAAACATGTCTTTAGTGAAGGCTTCCTAGTGTCATTTAAAGTAGACATTTTCACCTGTCCTCTCACTCACACACTTCACCTGTAACGTGAGTGCATCATGCGAGTGCTTTTCCATTCCATTTTTCCTTTCTGTCCACTTGTAGCACAGACGTTTGATAGGAACTTGTTGAATGTAATTGACACGTAGTTCGTCTTCAACTGCTCCTGTAAGCTTTGTCCTTATAGGGTAGGAGTTTAGCAGAAAGCAGGGGCCACGTCTGTATCGTCTCTTCTCTGTAGTCCCTTGATCTTCTAGAGGGCCATAGGCATCACGCTTCCTGCATTCCTAGGAAAAACCACCCAGTTCTGAAGAGCCAGCTCTGTCTCAGGAAAGCTTGACCAACGCTAATCATAGTTGCTCTACTGTCATATCTTGACTGGATATTTCCAATTTATTCTACACTACTTCTAAAGATCTCATTATTGTTATTCTGAAAAAATACACAAAACAGAAGGTAAAGGTAATGCCCAAACTGAGAGAAATATAGGATTGACGAGCAAGGTACCTTGCCGTTTAGCATGAGGATCCTGGAGTTCTCTGTTTTCGTTTTTTTCTTCCAATTGAAACTTTTAGCCGAACCGGTTGCTTGGGTTTCTTCTGCTTTGCTGCATTTGAATCACTAGAGGGAGGTAGAGGAAAAGGTTTCAAAGAAACTAAGCCAAATTACACAGAAAACCCAGTATCTGTCTAGGTTACTATTCTGCACCTTTCAAAAGACAACTGGAGCCCAAATGTCCAATCTAATGGTGAAGCAAATTAGAATGCTTGTTTTTCTAGGCCCTCATCTTGAGGATAAATGTATTATGGATAATTTAGTAAATGCATTCATTAGCTGGGAGTTGATTACTGATTGAATGTGATGTCTTCTGTTTTCGTGTCAATTAAAGACATTCACAAATAATTACTTTGTTTCTTCCCCTTTCCCTTCAACTGAGTTTTCACTGGAAATATCCTGAGAAAATCACTTCCTTCCTGGTCCCCCAAATTTCCTCTTAGGGACTGTAGAATAGCATTTTTAGAGTTTTGAAGTTGGCATTAAGCCATGAACATTGCTGGGAATCAAAGCATATAGTTCTGTTCATCTACCATATGAGCTAACGTGGCAATGTGCCAATTACATGGCCAAATCCTCCCCCTTATCCCTTTTAGGGATTGGATGACTCAGTCTTTATATTTTAAAAAGAAAGAGATTTTAAGGCTTCCGGCCGCAGAGTTGTACCTGAGATTTGAGTTCCCTTCTGTTATTTCACTGAGTCTGCCCATTCAACAGTCCCTACACCTCTGTCTCTCTGAAGAGTGATCTGACAATGGTAGGGTGGCTCTGTTTCTTCAAAAATAAACCAATAAATAGCAATGACTATACTTACTCTGAATGCAGTGACATGGTTGACTTTAGGCAAGATTCTGAGAAAGTGATATTTCTTTTCAATGTATCTCCTTTCTTTTCCTCTCCTAGGTACCCACAGAGAGAAATCGCTCTCTCTCTCTCTCTCTCTCTCTCTCTCTCTCTCATCCTAATAGCTCTAGGTTTGTACTCTCCAATCCAATATTCCAGTCTGCATTACTCCTGGATCATTTAGACATATTTGTTTGATAGGATGCATTGTAACAGGAAGGCCATTAGGTATGAGATAAATGTATGTTGAGTTGATTCTGAAGTTTTACCCTGTGACCCCTTCAATCAGAGCTCCTTCCACCCCACATTCCTAGGGCCTGTGTCCCCAGCGCGGATCTGTAAGTAGTGGGATACCAGCCAATACACACTATGATCACTGATTGTTCTTCTTGGAGTGTTATTCCTTGCCCTGGATCTGTGTAGGATGTCCCAGAAAGACTCATTGGTTCTGTAGCTCGGTTCTCCTAAAACACAGCAAGCAGCCTTATATTAATACGTGTCAAGGTATAAATGACTCATCATGCCTTGATATGATTTTTTTAGGGGTTTTGTAGGTTTGTGGGATCTTTCTGGCTACATAGGCATTTTTAACCAAAGGGCTACATCTTTAACAGTTAAATTTTGAGCATGAGCAAGGCACAAAGCACAGTTCTTTGTTCTTTGCTTTGTTTCTCAGGCTTCTCCCTGTGCATCTGCTCTCTCTGTGTTCAAACTCAGGCAAAGTTCATCATCTCAGTGTGTCTCTCTCTATGAGAATACAGAAATGAGTAGCCTGAATGAAATGTGCTCTTCTTTCTTCTCACACCCAGGCACGGCAAAGTCTTGCCCAGTTCTGTCTCAGATATAGGCCAAAGCCTTCTACGAAAGTATACAAAATTGGCCCATAGATTAAAAAGTCCTCTGGGCTTCTTCTCAGATCTCCCTGGGGTAGTGAGGCAAACACATCTGGAATAGGCTTTAAATATCTGCAGAGAGGTCTGTTTAAAGAAAGACCGTGAACAAGCGAACACGGTTCCTGCCCTCTGCCTTGCAGTTTTAAGAGGAAATGGAAAGAACTGAGGCAGAAGAAAATGGCGGGCCTCTCCCTCAGGCAAGAGTCACCACCTGGAAGCTGAATTGTGAAAAGCAAACCTGGTGTTTTCTCCTTTCCCTTTAATTACAGAACAACCAGCTTTTTCTTTCAGTCTGCAATGGAATGCTGTTCCTCTTTCATTAAATATGTACGTTCCATCAAATATGGATTAGCAATGGGCCTTGCTGGGGAACAGTGAGTTACAGTTTTCCAGTCTGGCCTAAATTATTTATGTTGGTTTTATGATCTAGAAAGCAAATGTATGCATTCCTAATACTCTTTCTAAGATGTTTTACATTTTCCGAAGTAATATGTAACAAATCCTTTCATTTCAGTCATGAAAAGCCACAAGCCTATTTAGTACATTGCAGAAATGAGTAAACCATTATTACAAACCGGAACCTGTAGCTAGATCCACAGAACTGTCCTCCATTTATCCCTTCCTGTTTGACCCATTCTGGTTTGAAACTTCTGTTGACTCTATCACTGTGGCTTGTTGGTTTGATATACTGTTATCTTTCTTATGCACAGGAGGTGCGGTTTGCTTAAAATACAAGTAAACTAATTGTGACTTCTGTACAGAAATGATAGATAGAAACTTTAAAATGTGTAGTCTTCAGTGAGGAAAAAAAAGCAAGCAAAAAGAGAATAAACGGTAATTCATATAATCATAAAATGTGATTAAATCTAGCACTGTGAGTTAATTTAAAATACTACCCAGTGTAATCAATATTTTATTTTTATGATCTCATAGCGGAAAATATGTTTTCTTTGCTGGAAGCTTTGTAGTTTTATTGGCTATGTCTAGGTATATAAAAATGTAAAACATATTTGAAAAAAAAACCCTTTCTCCCATCCTAATAATCTAAAACTAAAATTTAAAATGCAGATGATTAAACATACTGTCTCCTTTATGGAATCATACCAAATCAAAAGTCATGTATCATTTCTGGGGTTACTGATGAGGAGGAATAGTAGGGCATAGTTTTCATTGCTTTTATTAAACTAATGAATATTTTATTCCCGACAGTATTTGCATTACACGTAGGACACATTCTCTGCAGATGTATTTAGGTAATTCAACGTTTAACAACATCTTCTTTTTATGACTCCCTTCATGTGTATGTGTAACTAACATTGATATAAAGCTTTACATTTATAAGACAGTTTCAAAATGTATTATCTCATTTAATCTTTAGAATAACTTTTGAGGTAGGAATCACTAGCCACATTTTGCAGATGAGGAAGCAGGAACTTGAAGAGATGAAATTTCCTTGCTAAGCTGACACAGGGTAGGAAGTGGCAGAGTGGGACACGAATCACAAATTCAGGTCGAGGTTTTGAGTATGGTGCACTTCAGCCCCGGCAAATACCATTGCCTTTTGGAGCCTCCTCATCTCGAGGATGATATGCAGATTTACAGGTAGCCCATGTATTCTTACTTTTTCCTTACTTCTATATCTAAAATTACCTATTTGCTATTGGGGCAAAGTATAAAATGAGTACAAAATTTCCTTTTTAAAATTTTACCAAACTAGTTCCAAACTCAGTCCACATTCTGCTCTTATTGAGATGACTGGTCTTCTCTGCCGGCATGTGAGCTCCTAGAAGGCAGATATGTTATTATCTTAACCCTTGCTATGCCTAGCTCAGTGCTCTATATATATATATATGGTCGATGTTCAAAAACATTGATAATGCAGGAAAAGCTAAGATAAAGCTAATCTTCTCTGGATGCTAAGCTATATCAAGCTTCCTTCCATTTGTTGAGTTAAAAATTTTATACCAAACACACAAGCAATTTGAAACCATTGAAGCTAATTATTAAAACTAGACTTTTTTTTACTGTATCTCAGAGTTAATAAAAATGTACATGTTGATGAAATTACAGTCAAAAGAGGTCTTAAAGATCCATTTGGCTTATCTGTTTTCTGAGATCATTAGAAATTTGAATGTCTATATATACACAAGGATTTACTAAACAGCAATCAATCACGATTGCACATGGCACCAGCCTGCTGCCTGCTGTCTCCCTGGCTCTTTGAAATTTGGGAAACAATAAGGTGCTCTCACCACTCCATCCCCTTGGACAAATTGGGCATTTTCTGAGAGTGACACATTCTGTGTCCAGGAAAACTGGTGTTTAGATTTGAACTGTTACTCAGCAAGAACTAATAATTTGAATACTGCATTTAAAAATTTTCCAAGTGGCTTATAATTATTAACCTGAATAAGGCTTATGTTTTGCAGGACTCTTCAGTGACTGTTCCTGTGCCTCTTCTTAAATCTTAAACCTCTCTTTTTCTGTTACGAGTCCACAAACCACTGGCCCATGCTAAATACTCTAAAAACTCTTCCTTCAATCCTGTTGCCACCTCAGGAAACTACTCTAATTGCAGTCGTTCTTGCACTTCCAGACTTTCTAGAGGAATAGTCTGCCTTCCTGGTCCTCACCTCCTCCCCAGCCTGTTCCTTCCATCCAATGTGACCTGAGATGTGTGCCTACCACTACTGCAGAGAGAGGTTTAATGAGGTAGCTACACTCTTTTAATTGCTGAACTTGATCAGGAGCTGAATTTTCTCACTTCAAATTTCTACTAAATTTTAATAATGATATATCACATATTTCTAGACACATAGGAAGTGTAGGAAGCATACAGCATAGTATACCCTCAAGTGAACCATCTAGAGTGTAACTTGTGTTAATATTTTATCATATGTTCTTCAATACTCCCCCGCTTAAGAAATAAAATGGTTCAGTACATCCAAATGCTGACCCTATTTTCCTTACTTTCACTATCTTTCCTATTACACTTTCTGCAGTGTGTGCTGATGATCGATTCTCTCTTTAGAACATGGAGCTTCTCCTCAGTGCTGCCATGTCTCCTGTATTCTCTTTCTGTACTTTCTAGCTGTTACTTGTCATTTGTGTGTGTTTGTTCTTCCTTCCTCACTTGCTCCTTCACAGTTGGGATCCTCACATATTTTATCTTGGCTCGGATGTCTTGTTGCTTTACAATAATCTAGAGATGTGGTCCACCTGTCTCACTTTATTTCTGTGTGCCCCACATTTCCTCAATGTATGTTTCTAGCTTTGACTATTTTATCTGAGCATCATTTTCATGTGACCACTAGACATAGATTTCTGGGTATGGTACGACCTCACCCAAATCTGACCTGCTAGTTTTTCATGACTTCATGTATTGTACCTTCTCTGTGGACCGAATGTTTGTGTACCACCAAATTTACATGGCGAAACCTAATCTCCAAGTTGATGGTATTAGGAGGTTGGGCCTTTGGGAAGTAATTAAATTATGGGGTCAGAGTCTTCAGAGTAGGATCAGTACCTTATAAAGGAGACCCAGATAGTTTGCTTACTTTCTCTGCCTTGTGAGGCTATGGGAAGAAGATGGCTGCCTGTGGCCAGGAGGAAGGTCCTCCCCAGATATATAACCTGTTTGTGCCTTGATTCTGGACTTCTCAGCCTCCAGAATTGGAGAAATAAATTCATGTTGTTTATAAGCTACCCATTGTACGACATTCTGTGATAGCAGTCTGCATGGGCTAAGACACCTGCCAAATGGCAACTTTAGTATTCTCCCAAGCTCTATTTTTCCTCATTCTTCATTAGTGACCAAATACTGCAAGTCTACCTCCGAATCTTTTCCTAAATTTAGCCTCCTATCCATTATAACTACTACTGCATTAATGATCTTCCTTGTCATATGATCTCAGCTTAACCTACCATCTGCCTTCTAATTTGTTTTTTCTCACTAGATGTTTTACACTCCATCTCATCAATTATCTTACAGACTGCCAGAATATCTTCAAAAATAGTTCTGGCCATGCACTGCTAATACTTAAAAAGTTCCATAATTCTGGCCATGCACTGCTAATGCTAATATTTAAAAAGTTCCATAATTCTGGCCATGCACTGCTAATACTTAAAAATTTCCATTGACCTCTGGTCCTACAAAGAAACAAAGGCATGAGTTTTTTGTTGCCATGTGAAGACCTTCACATCAGCTCACTTTCCCTCTCACTACCCCTGCTCTGCCTGTCTCACTCTTCGTGTACCTGGTCTCAATCTGCGCTCAGGGTACCCTTCCCCACCACGCAAAGTGGTGCTGGCCAGAGTCTCCGAGTCAGCATGCTAGACTTGACTCTTGTGCAACACTGGCCTTCCACCTCCATTCTAAACACAGAGACAAGCTGCATAATTTATGACAGTGAAAAGTAATAAGCAAAATACAAACAAAATAAGAAGCATAGCTGAACTGGAAGGTAAGAAAGGAAAACCCCCAGGTGCCAGAAATGACCCATTACCTAAAACAGACACTGGAATTTGACTTATGTCTGGAGGTGGAGTTTTCACATTCACTCTGTAGAAGAGTTAAGGCTGTATTCCCCAGATTCCAGATTAAATGTAACTGAGGCCCCTGAGTAAGGGGCAGCTGGAAAGAGAAGTCACGCGCATGAAATGAGGACTAAAACAAAACTGTGTTCACCAGTCCAGACATGCCATATGTAGCATGCTGCCAGCCTTGGACCACAGGTTTGGAAAGAGTGCCAATGGCAACAAAACCCAGACACTCAAATTTGTGTTCTGCATGAGTTTAGGGTTCAGTCTTTAATTTTGTACAGGGTGAGAACACCATGAGCTGAGAAATTAACCTTAAATACTGGATTACTAAAACCGATTCAACTCATAGTGCCCGGTGAGAGGCGAAAACTTCCCTACTCAAATATCTTCATCACCAGACCCTAGCAAGACTCTGCAGAAAATGATTCACATGGCAGATAAGCTCAGAGTCAAAAATGAAAAGCAAAAATGCAACACCATCTGAATTCCTAACCAAGGAGCTCTAACTTCATAGCAATCTGAAAGCAATTTTAAAGAACTGTGCTTGAATTTTCCAAAATGCTGAAAGTGGGGTGGACTCTATAAGGAAAGAACAAAGCATTAAGAAGTAAATATTGCAGATAAACCGAAAGGGAACTTAGATATGTGAGAACTGCTGCTTGGGGCTTTGGGTTGGAATACTCCTTAGAGAAATGGAGAACTTAAGTATCCATAACAGGCATGGGGAAAAACACACACACACAGACACACACACACACGCGCGTGCACAACACAAGCAGTCTGTTCTGCCTCAAAAGGAAAAGCACAAATTTGCCCCTTAAGATTAAAACTCACAGTCTCATCACAACAAGAAGATCCCGGCTAGATCACCCACTGTATAACTGTATCATCTGTACTTGCCCTGCAAATCTCATATGCTCCCATTGTGCCTTCAGGTCAGACCACTCTTCCCACTGAAATTAAAACAGCAGTGCAGACAAAGCTCTACTGGGGAATACCCATAGAACAGCGGCTTTCCACTGGGACAATATGCACAGGGACACTGGGCAGTACCTGGAGACGTGCTTAGTTGTCACAGCTGGGAGGGTCCTTGAGCAGGGCCTAGGGACATTGCAAAATATCCTACATGCATATCACAGTCCCTGACAACAAATAATTATATGGTCCAAAATGCCAATAGTATAGAGGTGGAGAAACCCTGCTACCAATAAAATAAGACTTTCAATATTATTTTAGTAATGTTACATTATGCTTTTCATGCCTTGTTCTTGTGATTTTTCACTATATCCAGGTTGCAGCATCTGCCATCTTCTTCTGATAGATTCTATTGACTATTCATCTGATAGATTCTACCCCTCTCTAGGGTAGAAGTGATGCTATAGTTGACAGAGGAAAGAGAGAAAAAAAAGGACATAAGGTGGGGAAAAGTTGGAGAAGTGATTGTGAACAAATTTACTCAGAGATCAAGGATTCTGCCTAAATTTGATGAAACTCAAAAAAAAAGTAAAAACTTTTCATTTTAGAAGATCAAATTATAATGATATAAGGCCGGGCGCGGTGGCTCAAGCCTGTAATCCCAGCACTTTGGGAGGCCGAGACGGGCGGATCACGAGGTCAGGAGATCGAGACCATCCTGGCTGACACGGTGAAACCCCGTCTCTACTAAAAAATACAAAAAACTAGCCGGGCGAGGTGGCGGGCGCCTGTAGTCCCAGCTACTCCGGAGGCTGAGGCAGGAGAATGGCGTGAACCCGGGAGGCGGAGCTTGCCGTGAGCTGAGATCCGGCCACTGCACTCCAGCCTGGGCGGCAGAGCGAGACTCCGTCTCAAAAAAAAAAAAAAAATTATAATGATATAATAACATTTTAAAAAATGAGAAAAAGTTGAGGGGAGGAGATAATATAGATATGCCAAACTACCACGATGGTTAATTTTAGGTATCATCTTGACCGATGAAGAAGTATACAGACAGCTGGTAAAGCATTAGTTCCAGGTGTGTCTGGGAGGGGGCTTCCAGAAGTGATTGGCATGTGAATCAGTGGACTAAGTAAAGAAGACCCACCCTCACATCCAATCAGGTGAGGCCTGAGTAGAACAGAAAGATAGAAGAATGGTGAATTTGCTCTCTGTCTTTTCTATACCTGGAATACCCTTCTTTTCCTGCCCTTACATATCAGAACTGGCCTTTGGACTCTGGCATTTGCTCCAGTGGGCTTCCCAGTTTCCTGGGCCTTCAACCTTGGACTGAGAGTTACACTATTGGCTTCCCTGGTTCTGAGGCCTTCAGAATTGTCCTGAGCCACATGACCAGCTTCCCTGATTCTCCAGCTTGCAGCCTGTTGTGAAACTTCTCAGCCTGACAATCAAGTAAGCCAATTCTCTAATACATTGCCTCTCCTCTGTCTGTCTGTCTATCTATCTATCTATCTATCTATCTATCTATCTATCTATCTATCTAATCTATCAATCATCTATCCATCTATCTATCTATCATCTATCCATCTATCTATCTCCCTTATCTATACATCTTATTGGTTCTGTCTCTCTGGAGAATTCAACCGTGACTAATTCAGCTACTTTACTTATTTTATAGCACAGACATTAATAAAGACAATTGAAATTGAAATTTGATAAATCGGGAAGTGGAGTTAAAAACATGTTACATAGATTTACAGTGTTAATCAGCAGATGCACTGAAAGCAGAATTTATCAAAATAATGGGACTCTAAATCAAATAATGGGACTCTAAATTTCTTAACCATGTGTATATATTATTTCTAAATTTAAAATAAAACAATTCTAATACTAAGTGTTAGCAAGGGTGGGATTATAAATATAAATGGAACCATCTTTCTAGAGGGCATTTTGGCAATATGTATGAAAAAACCTAAAACATTTTAGACCATCTTACCTGGTAATTCTGTTTTGAATTATATATCCTAAGGAAATAATTAGAGACACAAAACAAGATTTATATTCAAGAACATTTATTGACATTATTTTATGCATATATAGTAGTTGAAATTGTAATACTTAAGGTGTCATAGTAGAGATTAGCCAAATAAATTATGAAACATTAGACAAAGGAATACAAACTGCCATTAAAATCTGTGTTATCAAATATCATCCAGAGACAGATACAAAGAATGATCACAAGATAATGTTGCCTAAGGGGGAGTCTATATCAAGAGTATCCTCCCAATTGTGTTAAGTATATATGATTGTCAGACAGACATTTCTGCATCCTCTTCACCCAAGTACACTTTTCCCTAAGACAGAATAAGCTTAAGTATCAGCTTCCCTGATCTGAATTTTGCTTTGGGAGGAATTAGCACGGGGACTACGTTGATACTCCTAAAAGTCTTCACAGAACAGTGTTAAATAAAGAAAAATTAAATTATCCAAGAACATGTGGATTTTGATAACTGTGTGGAAAAACAAAACAAGTCCATTGCTTAAACAAAACAAATTAGATCATATGGAGAAAAATACAGGTATCTGTAAAAAAGATAAATAAATAAAATAAAATATTAATGGAATATACCTCTGGGAATTGGGGGAGTAAAAACTATGATGTTTCTTTCTGATTTGCATTCTAAATCATTCATAGAAGGAAAAAAATAATGTATGAGCATCTGTTTCTTTTTCATACCACCAAGAATTCATTTGCTTACTTTCTGGTAACCATGCCTTTATTTTCCTATGGAGAGCTACCCTGCTCGCCATTCTCAGACCGTGCGGCTTTAGTGAAGTGTCTTAGCCGAGAATCTAAGGGTGGAGCATGTGACATAGGACATTACATTTTCCTAGCCATAAAGATTAAGCCTGAGAGAGGTAATGAGACGATGACTGCCAAAGAGTTATAGATTTCTGAAGAGCACACTTTTTTGCCATCAGACATGAACTTAGGAGGGTGTTAGTTCTAGAACTGCTGTTTCAGAACCCACAACTACAGAAGGAGAAACCGTGAGACTGTGGAGCCAACCCACAGAGAAAGCAGAGCATGAGACTTGCCCAAAGACTGTACTGCTCTGGACCTTACAGTTACCGGGGCTAAAACATACCCTTTATACTTAAGCTAGTTGAGGCAGGATTTTCAGTCATTCACAACCAAAATGATCATGATCGTTTTTACAAGTTATGATTTCACTTTATTCATGCATTTGATAGTAGTCTGTCATGACATTCATGGTCTTTTGGTCATAAATCTCTGAAAAGAATAGTAAAAATTCTTTTTGGATAATGATTTATTATATTAGAACAATTTCCTCCTTTAATTTGCATAGAAATCAAGGTACTCCTTCATTCTTCTTCTTATAAAATCCTTATTATGTCTCTGTAATGCCCCCAAAATATATATTAATTCAGAAAACAAATGCAGCATAAAAGCGTTTTTTTCTCTCCCATTTAGTCCCAGGTCTTCACTCTCAACGCAGTAGAAGAATGATGTAATTTTTCAATTAATTCGGGCAGAAAAAATGGTTAAAGCCAGTTTTGAACACAAGTTTTTTTTCCTTTAGCTTTTATGACAAAAATGACAAAATAAACCAGGGAAATTTCTAGAACTACTACATCAAAAATTGACTTTCAGCCCATGCAAGAGGATTGCTTAAGGCCAGGAGTTCGTTACCATCATAAGCAACATAGCAAGACCCCATCACTACATGAAAAAAGGTTCATCTGTAGTCGTAGCTTCTTGGTAGACTGAGGCAGGAGGATCACTTAAGCCAGAGAGTTCAAGGCTGCAGTGAACTGTGATTGCACCACTGCACTCCAGCCTGGGTGATAGAGCAAGACCTCGGCTTTTTGTTTGTTTGTTTGTTTGTTTTTTAAATAAGAACATTGACTTTGGGTAATTTTTGTCAGGAAACAATGATGAAGACTTTCGCCCCCTTAGATCACAATATAGGACATTTATCCTTCCATTCTTTTCTAAATCACATGGACAGAGGACAGGACCCCTGGTTAAGTCAGTGTGAGTCTGACAATTACATCCGGCTTAGCCAAGCTACAGTCAACTACGACATTGGTACCAATAAATGATCTCTTTTAACAAGAATTCTGAGGCCATCGGCCTGGTATAGTTGCACGAGGTTAACTAATGAGAGAAAGGCACAAGGATCCAGTTCAAAAAACTAGAGATTAGTTAGCTGTGCTATTTATCTATTTCTGACAATTCAAGAGGGTAATTTCCCAATGCCCCATCATTGTGGGTTTTGCTTTTTATGATTTTAATGAAAGAGGTTTTGATCTCCTGGAAACTTTACTTGCTTAATATCATTGGAATTCTCCAAGATTAGTTAGTAAGGCCACGTGACCCAGTATCTAGATTCCCTGCGCCATTTCCTAGGGCAGCTCAGATCTTTCAAAGCGAATGAGCATTTTGTACATCAGCACGGTAAATGGGAGTACAAAGGGATAAAATAAGAATTAGGCCTACTGAGTCTTCCTTGACTGGGCTGAGCTAGAATCTGAACCTGCTTTTAAAAAGAAGTTGGTCCTTTAGAACCTAATGATCTTTATTTTCACGCCTGAACGATACAGCTTAAAGATTGGCTCCCTGGTGCAATATGAAAGTGAGGGCCATCTTTTAGCTGGTTCCAGGTATGTTTGTCCTCCCACTTGATTTTTATCTTATGCCACATCATCACTCTTACTGATGGAACTATATTTTTTCTTTATTTCTTTCTGTTCAGTTTTAACTGAGCATATATGATACCATATATGATAATGCTAATCAGCAAGACCTCATCTCAAAAACAAAACAAAACAAAACAAAACAACACAAAACAAAACAAAACAAAACCTAGGACATGATACATACAAATAAATAAAAATTAAGCCAAACTTGGCTCAGTCCCCAGAAAAATCAGGCATAATCACTTGTAAACAACATATATATGTGTGTGTAAGTGTATATACACATAATAACTCAGAAAATGTGTAATATTTTGTAATGTTTTAAAAAATTAAAAATGTCACTTGACCATATGGAATTTTAGGCACTTTTGACAATGTAAGGCACAACTGGTTGTATACACGATACCTAGCATGGGGCTGGCAGCAGCTGCTTTGAGTCGTGACAGTGATGATAACAGCAATGATGAAGTCTCACATTTAAAATTTTCAAGTCACTCATCACATCCCCAGTCGCTCCCTTCACTACCTTTTATTTCTACTGGAGTCATCCTGTGTGCCTCAGTCAGACCATTTTGTATGTACAATGACTGTAAATAGATTAACCAAACTTTTTGGATGATGTCAACTATTTGAGACTTTTTGAAAATATAAGATACTTGAGAATTCATTTTTTCCCCAGTTGGTGTAAGAGATAAACAATTTGAACTTGTCAGAACATCATATCATTTGAATAGGAGGCTTAAATTTTTAAAGGCCAGAAAAACGCTAATGAGATTAGACATAATCTGTTTTTTTCTAGACATTGAAACCTTTTGCACTTCAATCAGATATCCAGACATGCCCATAGCTTAGCAGTCATAGGTAATGTTGTTGGAAAAAGGGTATGAGGTGGGTTGGTTGTACAAGAAGAATAGGTTAGAATTTGCTTTCTTCTGAGCTTAGTTACTCAAGTAGTATATAGTAAGAAGCAGGTATCATCAGGAAGAATGTAGGCAGCTAATCTGAGAAGAAAAAGACTACAACAAACAAGAGAAACAAATGAGAAGTTAGCTTTAATTGAGAGCTGATGAACTTAGGAGACTCAACATTGCTTTTCTAAATAGTGATATTAAAATATTGCCAGACAAATTTTTCTTATGTGTAGGATTTAATCTGGAGCTGAGTAGGAGGGATACGACAATATGACATCATCAGTATTTGCCCTCATCCCTACCACAAAATGACGACTGTAAAGGAAAAAACTCTTAAAATAACTGCCTAGCCCTGCAGTAATGCTTCCCTTTCAAATTGGTAGCTTCCTCCACCATGCATTACTTGGAAGATGCAGTAATTTTAATTACTGAAAGGACCATCTCAAATCATCTTTAGTCACAACACACGGTAAACATTTATAGAGCAATATATTTGTAAAATGTATTTTATATTGGGGAAGTATGATACAATACAGAAATAAGCATTGAAAGCAAGATACCATGACCAAGCAATTAACAATCAATTATTCAGTTTTAATTTAATATATAATAGATCTGAGGCACTGCCTATAAAGTGGAAGACATAATTATAATACTACAAACGTCATTCCAGCCTTCCAGTTGCTTATGGTCCAGCAGGGAGGATGCACATGGGAAAAATAGTGATAACTAATGACAAATATGATGAGTGTTAACAAAGAAGAAGAGCATATTGCAAGGGAACGTAACTCACTCCAGGGTTAGCAAAGACATTGTTAAGGAAATAATGTTTAAATAGAGACTCATGAGATGAGTATCACCCAATCAAAAATAAAAGACAGCTTTCTAGGCCAAGAACACAACATGTGAAAAGTTGTTGATAATGAGAGAGCACATCTGAAGCATAGAAAACATTCTGTGTGGTTAGAGAATAGAGAAGGCAGAGAAGTGCTGAGCAAAATGAGGCTGGAGAGGTGGGCTTTGATTTTGGGATTTTATCAGATTAACAAGGAACCTCTGAAAGATTTTAAGCAAGGTTAGATTAAAGCATGGTTACATCAGCCTTTAAAAAAATCTGATTTTAGTTCAAACTCTGCAACAAATTTCCTCTGTCTATTTCAATGTATCCATTAGTACTATGAAATTTGACATGCTGTTTGCAGATCTTCCCTTCTCTGGATCACCTGAAAATAAGCCACAAACAAAGGAATGAAATTGTAGAAAGAAAGGGAAGAGGCAAGACTCCATATGAAGACTACCACTGACTCACCTGTTCATCCATGCCTCTCTGTGTGTTTTATATTGGTGCTGGTGAAGATAGTTCTTTATACTGATGCATAATAAAGTGAAATGTGTCTGTCTATTTTCTTCCACTGGCCCAGTCACAGGTGCCATTACAATTGCTCAGATTATTTGCATATTGGCTTTTCATGATGCCTTTAAAAATATTCATCCCATTGACTGACTTATGCAGACAATGTACTTTTGTAAATGTGGGCCAGTGTCATGCTTAAATTCCCAAACTACTATTTATTTAAAACTCATCACTTCAGTTTTTATGCCCTTTCTCCCCCATAAGGGAAAAATATGATTCTGACTGTACAAGCACCAACTAAACAGAACACAAAACATGGCAGATGATAAAAACATATTTTCACAAATGACACATGTCATTTTACCATTGAGAAGAGAAACAAAATAAGCTGGTTTTCAAGTTCCATATCTTGTGTGCTCCTTTCAGCTAAATGTCCTTACATTTGTAAGCCCTTGGGACAGGTTAAGCCTTTTATTATTATTTTAAACTCCTCAGAACTACAACCTAGCATCCAAAGTGAAACAGATGCTATTGGATATGAATAGCATATGCAATGGAAATATTGACATTGCCTTCCCAACAGTCATGAGGGATAGGCCATAGGCTTTTTGGTAACCTATATTTCCTAGGCCCAAAGCAGAGAATGAGATGGCAGGGAATTCAGGGTAAATTCCAAATTTACATAAAGTTACAGAAGAATATAGGCCATGAGTAGTGGCTAGCACCTTCCTGACTTCCAGAAAATGGTGGTGCCAATATTGAGCTTTTAGTCTTTGAACAACAGTTTGGAGAAAATGTAAAATGAAAATTTGTTAATGAACTTGTTTTTAAAAAGCACCTAGACTCCATATAAAAGTACTTGTCCTATGTTGTTTTCATAAGCTACATTTCCGATTGTTTCGGTGAGTCTTTTACTTTGAATCCTATTTGCGTAAATTTGTTAATAGGGAGATCATAGAATCACTGATTAATTACATTATACAAGTTGTATGATGTGGATTAGATTTTGCCTAATCTAACCTCTTTATCTTAGAGATGGAGTTGGGGTGGGAGTTGGCAACAGGTGGTTATAGAGCCTTCAGATTCCTTGATGAGTAGCTCCTGCTGTCTGAAATCTCCTTTGCAACCCAATGGCTTCTTCAGAGGTTGGCCCAGGTAAAGCATACAGGATGAAATATTAGACTGTCAGAATAGACTGGGTGTGGAAGGCAGGGCTTGGCCCTTCTCTTCCTGGCGTAGACCTGTAACCAGCTCCAGGCACTATCATGGCAAGTCTGCATCCTCACCCCGAAGTGCAGAAAGAGTCTGGGTGGCTCAGAGTCCAACACAGACAACTGCAGAACAAATACGGGTCATTGGGGCTGGAGGTAGCTTTGTGGAGTTCAGCAATAATGGATATTCAGAAGAATCTAAAGTATTGTAAAACTTGTGCTTCTTGGTAGAGCCCGCTACACTGAATCTATTCTGAATCTACAAGAATCCTCCACTCCCATCCTCCACCATTTCCAACATCCATGGATACAGGAAGATTTAATAATCACTTGCACCAAACCTTACAGAGGCTTTTCTTGAACAGAGTTCTAACAAGAATTTCAGCTTTGACCTTAGTTTATCTGGCAGGGTCTCTCCTTCGTGCTTTCTCTAAGAACATGATGTCATAAAAGAAACACTGCTGCTAGCTTTGGCTATTCTTTGGCAACCAGAGTCAGAAGAATTATCTGTATTTCCTGGGACTTCTAATAAGAAGGTTGTCAGAACAAGCTTCTGGGTAAGCAGGTATCTGCATTGTTCCAAGTGCCATGTTGTATAAAGTAGAAAACAAAACAAAACAAAAAACACAAACAACAACAACAGAAAAAAAACAAAAACAAAAACAAAGCAATGATCGGATTTGGGAGAATTCCTAATGACCCAAACTCTAAGAATTCCTAAAGATATTTTGTTAAGATATTCGCTAACAAAAGGGAGTAAAAGAAAACAAACAGAAAAGGAATAGCAAAGGCTTATTTTAAGCCAGAAATAAAAGTACAATATTCTCTCTTTGAGCAGCTATAAAAATCATGTTCTACCTTTTGTATTAAATGGAATGAGAATCTTTTGTTAAAGTATTAATAAGATAAATTTGCTATTATTCAGCCCTTTCATTTACCAATGTTTGACATTGGAGATACATTTACCTATTTTACCTATATTTTAATAGCTACCAAATACTTATTTTCACAATGTAAGAGCTTACAAAATATGAACATAAAATATGGAAAAGTTTGAATCTTTGCAAACATCTGAATAATTTAAGATTGAAGCATAAAATTGACTCATCTCTTTACAAACCAAAGTGCAGCTTGGAGAGAAAATAAAATATCATACATGAAACAGATACTGAATTTCATTCAAAAGAACATACATCTTCACTTTATTTCAAAATAACCTCTTACAAATATTCATTACATAGAAAGAACTCCCTCATCCAGGTAATTGTTTCAAAGTACAATACCAAGGTTTTTATGGAGTCACATACGGTGAGGTGAGTGTCATGTTTCTAGGTGGAAATGTATTCCTAGTATGTCTTGGGAAATTTATGTTTTTAAGAGTCCCTCCTTCTGAAAAACATCAAGAAATTCGAAAAACAGGAAAGAGCAGCATCATATCCTATGAGAAATAATGCTTAGCAATCAGCAGAGACATCAGTTGGTTAAGGAATCAATTGACTCTGAGTTGGAAGTGGAGATAGAGTTAAAGGACAACATTTTAGGAAGGGGACAGAGGAAAATGACCCTGCTCCAATTGTCTTGTTCATAGCACTTGATCCACTCTCAAGGTTGGTCATTCCTAAAATAAAACAAGTATTAATAAGTTGATATGCACTGTAGACTTTATCCTATGAATCGTATTACAATGAGTAAGTATTGAAAGCAAAGTAAATGCTTAAGTTGGCAATTCTGATTCCGAGTAGTGCTTGTCAGCCTGGGTTTTATGTGACTCTGTTTGCTGGTGTTTTGCAGCGTTTGAAAATTCCTCATGGGCACTAGTTTTTTTTAACAGAGGAAGTACACGCAGAGAGACTATTGTGAAATACTGCTATTTAAAATCAGAAGCTGATCTAAAGTCTAAACTGGTTAGAGCAATATCATTCTCAATGATAGAACCAAAATTAGGGCAAGAAGACAAAAATATTTTCATCTTTGAAAAATAAATGAGTAAAACAAAATAGAAAACAAACCTCTTCTTGTTCTAGAAAATTTATCACAAAGCAAGGTCAACATTATTAGATAGAACAACTCATGTTTTATTTTAAAACTTTAAGAATTACCTTTAAACAAGGAAGGTTTTTCTAGTATCTTTCAATTTTAAATGATTTTTACTGATATTTGTTTTGTGTTAATAGTTTTTCTTTTAATGTTTTTTATTTTCAAATGTCCTCGTAAGATTGAAGTTATTTTTATGTGTTATTGAAATAAATAATCTTGTCATAACAGTTCATAATAATGATAAACCATTTATTTTTATTATGTCTTTATAATAGAAAAACCACTAAAATTTTAGTTTTAAAAATATTTGCTGCTTATTAATATTGTAAACTATTATTACTGTAAAAGATGGAAATAGCATTATGAAAAATACAGTGTAAAATGATTTTAGGAGTTTCTGAGTATTCCAGGGAATTCTGATATCTTATTCCCAAATCCTGAAGATAAACATCTCTAAGATTAATATATTTTGTGAATTTAGAAATCTAGGTAAGAGGACTTTTTAAACTCTCAGTCTCATAATAAAGCAGAAATTATTCTAGGATTCACATGAAAGAATAGCTATGAATTTAACTTAGTCGGATGAATTATAATTTCTTGAATTTAACCATTAAGAAAATACTCAAACTCACCAGATTGCCATGTGCTTGCACACTCATTTCGTTTATTTAATCCCTCATTTAAAAATAGTGTCTGCTCTGTGTCTGCATGACCTAGACTTGGGCCTCAGGACTGAGACAAAGAGAAAATGTCCCTGTCCTGAAAGAGAAAATTGACGATAAAAACAAGCAAATACATATGGAACATAATCCCAGCTATATTATAGCAAGAACAAGGAAGTGTGGAGCTTTCTCCATTTGCTGTCTGTCCGTGTTTGAGGTAGGTAAGTCACGTCAAGAGAGGCTCTAGGCTGTACTTCAATATGTCCAAATCCCTGTGGGTATCAATTGTATTTCTCAAACTACTGGACCCACCACATACAAGCATAGTGCCCAAGATGGAATCTGGAATTTGTCTCTGAGGTGAATTGGTCTCGTTTTGTTCCAGGATCAACGCAATATAAGTTATGCCTAAGATTCCTTCTTCTTCTCCTTTCCTCTTTTCCTCCCATCTCCCTTTCTTCTCTTTTGCCTCCTTCTTTTTCTCCTGTGGTATTCATTCTTCTTCACAATTTATAATAATTTGTGAAGAAATTATTTTATAAATAACTGTGAATAATTAGTTGCATGTTATGCTGTTCCTAGAGTGTGCCTCACTTTATCCAATATATGGGCTTCTACCAAACCCCAGGTGGTTCCGCTGTAATTTAGATGATACGTATCTTAAAATATCATTTCCAAGGGTCCCATGTGTGTATTTTTCTTTCCAGATTATTTGCAATTTTAATCGCATTAGGTGCATATTCTGATGTAATCATATTTCTCCTTATATCAACTGAGCATCTTTTAACTTTCTCTCATTTAGCATTCAAATTTAGATTTTCAATCAAGTGATCGACAAGCCCTAAGAAGTTCTGGGAGTTGACATTTCAGAAGTTACAGTTTGTCTTAGTCCATTTTGTGTAGCTATGACAGAATATCTGAGGCTGGGTAATTTATGAAGACAAAAGGTTTATTTGGCTTGTGTTTCTGGTGGTTGAAAAGTCCAAATTGGGCAGCTGCATCTGCTGAGGGCCTCATACTGTTTCAACTCATGTAAGAAAGGGGAAGGAAGGAGGGAAGGAAGGAAGGAAGGAAGGAAGGAAGGAAGGAAGGAAGGAAGGAAAGGGGGTGTGCTAAAAGAACAAACATGAGAAGGAACAACCTACTCTTGCAATAACTAATCCAGTCCCATGAGAGGGAAAACTTACTGACTCCCCTGGAAGGACACTAATCTATTCATGAAAGGTGCACGCTAATGACCCAAACACCTCCCACAAGGCCCCACTTCCCAACACTGCCACATTGGGAATCACTTTTCAACATGAGTTTCAGAGGGGACAAACTTGACCCACAGCATGGCGGCTGTCATTGCTCAGCTCTTGCCACCTTGGGTGCATAACACACTGACTTATAATTATTCATTTCATATGATGCCTTTGACAAAATCTATTTATAAGTCTCTTGGTTCGGAGACTTATACAATATCTTATTTTGGTAAAGGTTCTAGGTTATATGGAGTTGGGGGCCATTAACTCAACCTTGATTTGAGCTTAGATTGCAAATATTCCCAAGCATAATCTAGTATACTGTAAAATATGGACAGACATTTTCCCAGACTTTGTATTATGATGACATATTCTTGCACCTCCAAGCAAAGGAGGGTCTCTTTTTCTTCCCCCTGGAACCTAGGCCAGGTTTTTGATTTAACTTGCTGAAAGAATGCAAAAAAAGTGACGTTGGAAGGATTGAAGTTTCCATTTCGCCCTCTTGGAACCCAGCCGCCATGTGAGAAAGCCTAGTCTGCCATAGAGGCCATGGAAAGGAAGACAGAGGCACTTCTGTTCACAGTCTAGCCAGCTGTCAGACATGTGAGTGAGGCTCTCTTCTAAGAACTAACCCTCAGTAGACTGCCAGCTGACTCCGTGTGCATGAAAGAGAACCCCAGCCATGGCTCAGCTGTGCCCAAACTGCCAATCCGAGAGTTTTGAAGGAAACAAATGGTTGTTGTTTTAAGCATCCTAAGTTCTGGGGGTGGTCGATACATAGCAAAAAATAATGATTACAAAATTGAGTGCCTAGAAGTTGAAAGTTAATGAATAAAAAATTGAAAACATATGACCTTTGCTTTGGGAATGAGTGGTAGCCAAAACTGGAGAAGCAGTGGGAAAATTGTTAATCAATAAAAATATAAAACAAAATGGAAAATGTTAGTGTAAGCTGAAAGAAATTCTGAGTAAATTGTTATTGAAGGATAAAACTGGGCAACTACTGCTATTTAGTTGTGAAACGACTGTGCTCGGAGATAACTTAGATGACCGAAAAGGTCCCCAGTAAAATATGTGGACCTAGTTAAGGAGATTTCTAGGCAGAATATTGGAAAGGTCAATTCAGTTCTTCTAGCTTCGTGATATGTTACTGCACAAGAGAGACACTGAAGAAGAAACTTTTCAGCTTACAAACAAAATTTAGAGAAAACCTAGCATCTTTAAGACTGGCTGAATGGGAAAATTAAATTACTTTTCATCCCTAGTTTCTCTATTCTGCAAATGATTCACATTTTAAGAAGTGGCCTTTGACTGAAGATCAAGTCAAGAGCTCAGACTCTTTGGTAAAATATACAAGAGAGGCTCGCAAACCTTAGCATCCATGAGAATTATCTGAAAGGCTGATTAAAACAGAAGATCCTTTCCCTCTCCTGAGAGGTTCTGATTTGGTAGTTTTCTTAATGGGGTGTAAAAGTTGCATTTCTAGAAAGTTCTCAGGTGATGCTGCTTGATTGGAGACCATGCACTATGAAACATTGACATAGAAAGATTTAAGTTTATGAGAACTAGTCCAGCTAAACTAGTGTGATTGGGCTTATGGGGACTCTGAGATGAGATGACAGGAACAGTTTGCCGAGAGAAGTAACATGAATAATTTAGGACAAATGACAGATAATAGTAGATTGCAAAATATGACACAAAGTTCCTCTGATCCCTATGATGTAATGTTTCCGTTCTTCCCATCATCATGCGAAGCTGAAGTTGCTATTACCTTTTGTGAGATCGCCATTCTTCCAATCTAGAAGTGAGGTCTGTTTCTCTACCCCTTGGATCTGAGCTGACCTTGCGATTTGCTTGGCTCAGTGGAATGCAGGAGAAACATGTTGCAGGCCTTCCAAGCTCAGACTCAAGAAGCCACAGCCTCCTCTCTTGACCTCTTGGAAGGTAGATACCACGAGAAAAAGTCTGACTTTACCAGGGAGAAACCTCCTGGGGGGAAATCCAGACATATTATATTATTTTTGAAGGCTGGAAAAAAAAGGTGACTTACACTGTGGCAGAACAGCTTCTCCTCTGTTGTGACTTAGATGCTAGCAATTGAATTTTGAAATAGTTTGGTACATAGACATAGATATGCTGAGATATACCAAGTCTCTGTGCATTATAAATAAAAGATACAGACCTTCCAAGGTCAGAATAACTCCCATTATGCATAGTTTTCTGAAATTTTATCTAGAAAATAAAGGATATATGTTAAAAGCCAACGGAGTTTCATTAAAAATAAACTTTCCCTGCCTTGGAGACAGATGGTGTGTTATGGCCAGTATCATGTAGCATGGTGTCAATATCCACACTTGAGTATACTTCCAATTTGGTATAAGTGTATAGAAAGTAAAAAGAAGTAACTTTTCCATTTTTCATTCACAGTTCCGTTTCACTCGGCAAGTATTTTTTTATAACCTACTACGTGCAAGATCCTGTACTGGGTGCTATGAATGTAAACAAAACAAAAGAAAAATGCTTGTTTTGAAGGACTTTAGACTTGGTGGGGGAAAAAGGATAATGAGTATCATAATAAGTAAAATGAATATGTTGGAAAGTGGTAAGTGATAAGGAGGAAAACAATAGGAAAGGAGTATAGAAAATATTTGGAAGTAGTGGTTAAAATAAAGTTATGAGACTACTAAAGGGAAAATGGCATGCAAAGTCCTTGAATGTGAGTGTGCTTGGAGCATTGGAATATCAGCCTGGTGTAGAGTGACTGGAGCACGTTGAGCAAAGATGATGCCTGGTCGAAATCAGAAAGATGGTGGGAGTGGGGTGGTAAACTTCAACCCATGATCAGGATTTCGGTTTTCGCTCTAAATGAGGTGGAAAGCCATTGAAGAAATCTGAAAATAGGAGTTACATGATCTGACTTGCAATTTTTCCCATGATCACTGTGGCTGTTGTGTTGGGAATAGAATGAAAGGTCATAGGGAATAATCCAGGTGAGAGGTGGTTGAGGATAGCAATACCACAGTGAGAGTGAGGATGTGGTGCTGAAAAGTCAGGCTGTTGATACAGTATGAAGTCAGAGCCTGTGGGACTTACTGAACAATCCAATGCAGAGCCCGAGCAAATGGGAAGGGTCAGGATGATTCCAAGGTTTTTGGTTTGATCAGATGAAAGCCTGCAAGTAGCATTAACTGAGAGAGCAAAGAGTGAAGGTTTAGGATGGCAAATCTTAGGAGCTCATGTTAAGTTTAAGGTGCCTAACAGACATCTAAGTGCAGGTGTCAAGTGGACAGTAATATACACCTAGCGTTTAGGGCCGATGTCTGAGTTGAGAATAAATATTTGAGAGCTCTGTGCTCTACTAGCTTACCAAAACAAAGTACCAGAAACTGGGTGGCTTAAATAACAGAAATTTATTTTCCCATGATTCTGCAGGTTACAAGTTAGAGATCAGGGTGGCAGCAGGATGGATTTCTTCTGAGACCTCTCTCCTTGGCTTGTGGAGAGCTATCTTCTCCTTGTGTCTTCACATGGTCTCTCTGTGCCTTATGAGGTACCTCATGGCACCCTCATGACCTCATTTTAATGTAATAACCTCTTTAAAAACCCTATCTCTAAGTATAATTACATTCTGAGGGACTAGGAGTTAGGACTTTCACATGTGGTTACTTGAGGGTGGGACCATTTGGCTATAACATCAATATACGTGACATTTAACACATGAGCCTGGATAAAACCATGTAGGATGGGTTAAAATAAAAATAGCAAACATGCAAGGATGAGTTTGAAGCCCTACAATACTTAGAGTTTGGAGAGATGCAAACCGGAAAAGAACATTGAAAACAAGAGTTCCGAGATGCAGGAGAAAGTCAGGAGGATGAAATGTCCTGAAAGGCAAGTGGACAAAGTTTACAAGGAGGAGAACACAAACAACTCTGTCAACTGCTGCTGAGAGGCAAGTGAGCTGCCTTACAAAGCCATAATACTAACAATAACAATGACACCAACAACAATAACCGTGAGAAAACATCAACAATGACAGCCTTTACTGAGTGCTCACTATATGCTAGGTGCTTGCCTACCATATTTTTCTTCAAATATTATTTGTGAATTAGTACTAATGCTCAGAGAGATTAAGTAGCTCACCCAGTCAGGACCTTCTACATAATTTGCAGGGCTCAGTGAAAAATGAAAATGAGGTCCTGTCTTCAAAACATTAAGAATTTCAACTTGGCAATAGCAGAGACTTAGACAAAGCCCAGGATCCTTCTAATGTAGATCTTAAGTACGGGTCACACAACCGCAAAGCTGGCCCACTCGTGGCCTCCTCAGTCAGTATTAGAGATGCATTAGGGCCTAGGTAGGCTAACTTCAATCCTAACTTTGCCTCCTCTAAATAATCCCTTATCAAAAATGGGAAGTGCTTCATAACATGCCAACAGTTTCACCTAATAGAGCCTCAAAAGATGTTTCCTGGGACTATATCAATACACACAAGGTTTCAAAAATCCAGCTTTCTTTTGGTTGGACCTAAATGTTGCTTAGGTCATCTGCGTGGGGTGAGCATAGGAAGATGGGATGACTGCCTAATGGAAACACTTCATTTGAAAATGAATTAAGAACTCCCTGACTTTTAGCTGTGACTGTGAAATCCAGCCTTCTATGCATGAAGCAGGAATGTGAGAAAAGTTAGATTATGTCCAAGTTTGATATTTATTTGAGTTGACACCGTCTGCCACAGGTGCTAATTTTGAGTCCTTCTCAGTGTTTATTGCTGGTGCACCTTTTAAGCCTCCAATAGATCTTACACCTGTCAAAATATTTGTTGACTGACATAAAATTTGGCATTAGAAACAGTAGAATTAAACACTGCTTTCTCACACCTGCATTTATTGAGCCTCCTATTCATGAAATAACAATTTTTTTCTTACCTTGTTTCTTTCTCTTTTTTAAAAAAGTTTTGGTCAGTTTTCATGTGAAGCACCACTGTGCCACTGTTACAGCATTTTAAATTAGTTTCACCATGGTCATCAGCTTTGTGATTATCTCTGCTTCTTGAACACCTGGTCTGACTTTGGGAATTATTTGCCATCTGGCTAAATACTGAGTAATTATAACAACTTAATGGCAGGATAAAATACTGTTTGATCAGAGACTTGATAGTCTTTTCAAAGAGTTTGGTAGCATTAAATAAAGCTCTGTCATTAACTTAATAAATGTATTATCTTTACAGATTTTAAAGGTGTTACTTTTAGGGACATCCTTGGGGGATTTCCTTGGTATTAGTTTCTCCAGACATTGTGTTGCTGAAAGCTCTGAGGATCACTTCTCGGGTTCACTTATATTACACTTACTCAATACATGCCATCATATATTAAAACAGGAAGTGATACATAGCTTTTATCTGGCAAACCTAAACCTGAAATGACACCAAGTTCACCATTTATTATTAGTATCACCCTCTTGCCTGAAATACTCTCTCCTTTCAGAATAGAACATTCGAGAGTGTGGGTTTTGTTCATATGCAGTATTTTGCCGTGAAGAGAAAGAGGACGCATTGGAAGGAAGGACGCACTTTAACACCAATATGTATTTTGAGATTGGACGCTGGATGATTCCATAAAGGAAGCGGCTGTGAAGAGAAAGGGGATGCATTGGAAGGAAGGATGCGTTTTAACACCAGTAAGTACTTTGAGATTGAACACTGGATGATCCCATAAGAGAGGCGGCCTAATGTAATGCTTAAGAGCTTGTATCCTGAAGTCACACTTTCTGGCACGGTCCTGAATCTGCCACTTACTAGTTCTGTGTTCTTGGCTGAGATATGACTTAAATCTGTTTCCTTATCTGTAAAGAGTGGATAATAATAGTCATTACCTGATAGAGTTGTGATTAAGAATACACAAGATAATATTTATTAAAGTTCTCTAAACAGTGCCTGGTATATAAAAGATGTGCTACTTAAGTGTTGCTAAATAAATGTGACTATGGAAAACTATACGTACACAAAACATAAAAACAGACAGCCATTCTTTATTAAGAATTGGCTAAGATTGCACAAGACTCAAATGGATAAAAAGGCTCCTGGTCCAGGAAAAAACAAGACAGGTATTCCATGCTCCCACGTCCTCTGTGAGTCTGAGGTCAGTCTTCCCTTTAATATGCAAACAGATTCCATACCATCTGCATCCCATGCACAACATTTGGAGAGTCTTGGCAGATTAAGCCATGTTGGATTATTGCTTGCTATTGTCTGCCTGCAATCTCAACATGCTCTTATTCTACCTTTGGCTTTTCACTGTCCTGTTTATTTTTGAATTTATTCATTTGGCAAGCATGTATGAGCATGAAATGCAGCTCTGCTCACACAGAGGTAAGCGATATAGAAAACAGCACATACACAAAGAAATTCCAGGTAATGACAGGTGGTGACAATGACAGAAGACAGTGACATGGGGGCATGACATGGTGTGGATTCTTTCACACTGGGTGGCTCAAGGAGGCTGTTGGGAAAGGTGACACAGGAGAGAAGACCTGGGTGACAAAAGGGCCCAGGAAACGGTGATGGCCCTGAGCCGGGAAACCTCATTGTGTTTGAGAGGCTGAGGGAAGGCCAGGAACTGGAGCAACTGGGGAGGGAGAGAGAGGCAGGGAGGGGGTCAGGAGGGAGCACAGTTTGCAGCCTGTGGCCATGGAACGCACTGGCAATTCTGTGCAGCTCCCAGTAAGACTGGATATGTGCCTTTTCTTCATTCTCCCACAGCTCTGTCACTACATGGCTATTGTGATAGTGAACTATTTGCAAAAGTTTGGAAAGTGCAGAGAGAGAGAACTTACAATGGAAAGCTGGTACTGTCATTCTGGAACATTCTTCCCCATCTTCACCCAGCATTTCTCCCTGGCTTCTTTTTGTCCTCTGTCCCTGGTTTCCTCTTGGTGTTACCAGATCACCTCCCCACTTCTCCTATCTCTCCATCAGACAGTGTCTTGCAACACTCATGCTCCCACTACCTTCTTATGCAAAACTGTTCTCCCTTCTCCACTCCCAGGGGTAGGTGCGGGGCCTACTTTGTGTGTCTGAATATATAAGACCTCTGTTAAACAAGGAGCTATCCACTCTTAGCTATGTAAAAAAACTAAATGAAGTGTTAAAATTATTTTAAAATTTAATAATTACTTACATTGTTTCTTTTTAAAAATTCTTAAATGTATTCAGAATCAAATTGTTCTAATTCTGCTCCTGTAAACAGAAGAGAAGAATATATCTGATTATCTAGAACAGATATTCAGGGCTCATGCTTTTTATTGGCTTCCTCTCAGATTTATATTTAGAGCCAGATACATTCAGAGCAACCTAGATGTGACATTACCTGTAGAAAAATTAAACAAATTATTTACTTTTAAAAGCCTCACCTAGGAAGACCCTGTAAAGGTTAGGCTCCACTGCGGAAGGTAGGGTAAACAACATGGCATCCTCCCAGAGAAAGAATCACAGTGAAAGAAATTCAGGTAAAGATACGAGGGTTCTGTTTGTGGCACAGAAAACTTGGAGTCAGTGACCATGTGCAAATTGCTGATCGCTTTGAAGGCTCTTCCTTTTTTGATGAACTATACAGAGCAAAGGAGCATTTCCTAAGATCTAGAGGCTACCTGTGAAGGTAGCGTTCTGAGGGGGTGGTGGGCAAGGGATGCAATTGAGTTGATATCCTATTCCACCCAAACTTTACTGCATACCAGTTTGTATGAGCAGTTTAAGGACTGTTTACCTGAGCCCTGGTGAGCTGCCCAAAGCATGCCATTCTGCCTGGGGCCAGGTGCAGCCTCACAGAGCCCATGAACAAGACTGGGCACTGCCCTCCGACTGCCACTCACAGGGCTCTTGAGACAGCTCTCCCACCTGCAGCTCCTCTCAACTAGGCTAACACCATTAAACAGAGTTTCTGCAGGACCGTTCCATCTTGGTCAGGTTCTTTGCACACAAGGACAGCTGTAAGCCCACAGAAATCTCTCCCTGAACGAAGGCTCTGGTACATTCTCCAGAAAGCAAGCAAAATGCCCTTCTCACACTCCACGTTTCTGTGTCAAGTATTTACATTTCATATTGGAGTCTGGATGCCAGGAACCCTTGTGAAAACATAATTATTTATGTATTATGAGGAAACTGAAGCTTCATTATTTCCAGAAGCTGCAAGCCTGAAAATTGTATTTAAAGTAATGCACAACTGACAAGTCATGTCTTTGTCCATATCTTTTTTGGGAAGCTTTATGGTGCTCAGGATGAATTATACCCATCCCTGAGCTGACCTTACTTTTATCAAATGTATCAGTGAGGCCACTTGGTCACCTATATCTGGAAAATAGTACAATTTACTTAACATTAACAGTGGAATTTCCTTGCAGTGATTAGCATAACCAACTTATGACCCACTTTCTTCATGAAGCCCCCTCTAAATATTAAACTAGGAACCATGCATCAGAAGATCAATAAACCCAATGTTTTGGATGAAATGAATGGTGTGTTGTAAATGACACTGGGTAAAATAAGTGGCCTATAATTAGCCAAATAGACAGTGAGTATTCACCAGTCATCACACAGCAATGTCTGACTTTAGTAGTAAGTGCTGGACTGCTACGACAGCAGTGAGCCTAATGGAGTGTGATCGCATTAAACAGTGCCAAGGGGTACACGAGGTCACGGTTCAGCTGCCAGGCACATCAACCACACAACCAATCCCTGGGCTGAGCAGTGAAGCTCATGCAGATTTTTCTGCTGAAAGGCAGAGGGCATGAATGAATCCAATTCCATTTTATTGCCAAATTGCTGCCTCATGGAATCTGCTACATTGTCTTAGACACTTAGAGGCTGTTAATACCAAGTGAATAGAACACTCGACTGTCAGATTGCTGTGTTTAAAGACAACACATGCTGTATTTGCTGAATTTCTACATTAGCAAATGCTTTCCAATGTGAGCTTTACTTTAATTATCATGGAACCAGCGTTTCAATTTTTTTTTGACATCCTTTCGCTTTGAAAAGCCAAACTCAGGATTGGCAAACTCTGGACTGACAGGCCAGAAATGAATTCCAAAAGAAAGGGACTAAAACAAACAGTTAATAAAGCAGCATTGTTAGAAAAGACATGATGACCTCATAAGGTAAACACAGACTCAAAAGGGTTGTGTTAAAAATATTACCTGGCAGCAGCGGCTGCTAATAAAACTCTACTTTGGGCCAGGTGCGGTGGCTCATGCCTGTAATCCCAGCACTTTGGGAGGCCGAAGTGGGTGGATCTTCTGAGGTCAAGAGTTCAAGATCAGCCTGGCCAAAATGGTGAAACCTGTCTCTACTAAAAGTACAAAAATTAGCCAGGCGTGGTGGCGCATGCCTGTAATCCCAGCTACTCGGGAGGCTGAGGCAGAAGAATCGCTTGAACCTGGGAGGTGGAGGTTGTAGTGAGCTGAGATAGCGCCATTGGACTCCAGCCTGGACGACAAGAGCAAGACTCCGTCTTAAAATAACAACAACAGCAACAAAATCTCTACTCTGTGGCTATGTACAACTTCTTTATGAGATGTAAACACATTAGTGTTTTCTCCAAAGAGTTCCAGGGCATCACATTTTATAGTCATTCTCCTTATCAAATGTTGTAGAGTGGAGTCACTTGACAGGTTTCTGAATAATCACTATCAACACACTAATATGCTCCAATAACTTCCCATAGTAAGCACTAAAGCTTCCGTGAGGAAGAGGCACTAAACGCTGGTCATTTAAATGACAATCTGACCATCCACAGGCCACAGACAGAACATGCAGACATGAGGCTCCTGGCAGGGATGGTGCCCACAGCTTTTGGTAGCACAGTCTCTCAGTACAGCTGATGTGAATGCCCCAAATTTAACGTCCTTGGTTCTGGCCATACTGTATCCTTGGCCCACACAGCTCATGGGGATATGGAATTATCAGACAAAGGTTACGTAAAAGTGCCACTGTTGGAAAAGTTTCCATGCAGAGTATCATAGCGTGTGATGCTGTTTTTAGTGAAAACAAAGTCTCCCTTCACAGACACTGTGTTTGCCCCTTTGGAAATAGCAATAGGCAAGACAGATATGGCTTAGTTGTTGTCTCCGTGGACTTCCTTGTTTAGGGATAATTCCAGGGAATTTATCTTGAATCCTCACTTTTGAAAAATGTGTAACAGACAAACAGTGCTGGTATTAGCTATTAGAACTATCAGATTCCTCTTTTGCATTCATCTTCCATTTTTTTCCATGATAAACTCTCCTACATCACAGAGAATATAATTAGCGAAACAAACCACAGAAATACGAAGATAATTAGTTTGTATGTAGTAATGGCAACACTAAGGTCTTTATATTAGTTGGAACCATAGGAACAGTGGTTAAGGGTGTGTTTCCCAGAGCAATGCCACATGGGTTCAAACACTGGTTCTACTCTCTATAGGATGTGCAACTGACAATTTTCTTAAGCATTCTGTGCTTTTGTTTGCTTGTTCGGAAAAAGACAACAATTATCGTATTTCCTTCCTGTGGTGGTTATAATCTTTGAATAAGGTAAGATATATGAAGTACGGTGCCTGGAACACAATAAGTACTCAATAAATGTTGGCCTTTATTACTTTCTTATATTTTATTTATGTCTTATCATGGCACCAAATGGGAAAATAATTGTGCTGGAGAAAGCGTGCTGCCACTTTGAGATATAGGCCACTCATAATGAGCTCTTGAATCTATTGCACCAACATTTGGAGGCCCCACTCTGCACAGATCACAGATGGGCTCCACTTGACTTATATATAGCAGTTCTGTGAAATAGGGCGGGAAGGATATCTGCTGGTGATAATGATGGCAATTAAAATGGCAGGTAATGTGCTAACTAGTTGCAGTGTTGTTAGCGCTGCTAAGACAGGAAAAAAAAACAGTGAGAAAGATTTATTCTTTGAGGCATATAGGAAAGAAATATTTTAAAAAGAATATTCAGTGTAAGTCGTGGCAGTGGCAATTTACAATTCTCAAGATTTGCACATTCCCCTTCCCCACTCAGGCCTCCACCATCATCTACTTCACTGATACCTCATGATGGATTTTCACTACAATAAAACTATAAGAGGAGGTAGGAAATATAACAATTAGGAGTACAACCCTTTGCATCCGAAAGACGTAAGTTCAAGTCTTGCTCCTGCCAAGTACCATGTTTTAACTTTGGGCAAGTTAATCTGACACTTCTTAGCTTACTGCTAAAGGTTTCAGGGTAGCTAATTCCCTGTGATAAAGAATTTGGCTGGCCTTTGTCTCCTATTCCAGGGAGGTATCCTCTAAACCCGTGAGATTTCATGAGTGGCAAGAGTGACTTTGTTACTCATATGAGACCTGAGAGTTTCTGCTAAGGAGGTGGAAGATGACTTAGGATAGGGCCTCCCCTGCTGGAAAGATCAACCATGGAATTAGAGAATCGGGGTTTGTGCCAAATGATATTGGCCTAAACTCAGGGGAGGGAAGGAGGCTAGAGACTGATAGAGTTCATTCATGTGGCCAGTGATTCAACCAATCATGACTACATATTGAAATCCCAATAAAAACACAGGACACTGAAGGTTGGTGGGCTTCCTGGGTGAGTATTGTACATGCAAAAAAAATAATAAAATAAAATAAATTTTCATTTAAAAATATCAATAAATTAACCAGAGCACTTCTTGTCTTAAAATAATCATAAAATGTCTGTGTGTATTGTTATACATCGATGTGCTGGTGGGGTGATGCATCCTGACCACTTGGGGAAAGAACACCAGAAGCCTCATATTTGGGATCCCCCAGACCTCATCTTATGTGTCCCTTCTTTTGGGTGTCTTGATCTGTATCCTTTTTCCCATAATAAAATTGTAAACATAGTACGGCACTTTCCTGTGTTCTGTGTATCATTTTAGTGAATAAACAAGAAGGGGTGCAGGAACCATTTGTATCCAGTTGGTGAGGAACTAAAGGTGGCCCTGGGAACCCCCAAGCTTGCAGCATGTGTGTATGAAGTGAGGATGACCTTGTGGGAGACTCTGAACTCAACCTGTAAAATTTGGCCTAATTGCAGGTATTATCAGTATCAGCAGTCATTTCAGACTAGATTTCAAAAAACATCAAAAAAAAAACAAAAAAAAAACCTGACAAGCCCTGTACTTTAGGGCAATGGTTCCCAAAGTGGGATTGCTGGAGGAGCGGAGTCTAAGTCGCCTGGGAACTGGTTAGAAACAAAATCTGGGTGCCAGCCAGAGTTCCTACATCAGAAACTGTGGGCCTGGGCCTGGTACTTTGTGCTTTCACAAACCCTGCAGGTGGTCCAGATGCACTTGTTGGTTTGAAAACAACTGCTTCTGTCTCCAACCGAACAACTCCCCAGTTAGAGAGAGAGAATCCAGAGCTGGGCAGCCTGTGTTTGAATGAGCGTGTCACCACTGGTTATCTCAGTAATCTTGACCAAGTTGCTTAACTGCCCTAGGCCTTGGTTTCTCTTCTGCAAAGTTGGAGATGGTAATGTTAATTAGAACACCTCTCTCCCCCTCTGCCATGGGGGTGTTGTGAGGGATAAATGACTTAGTACATACAAAGCATTTTGATAAGACCTGGAGCATGAGGGCTTTGCAAGTGTTTACTGTCATCATCTATGAAACAGGAAGGCTGCTACTTGTCCTGTGGTGAAGATGAAATGGGATAGCGTATATAATATACTTCCTGGTGCATATTGCATGACCCGTTAATGATCACTGGTTTTAGTACCTACAACTGCAACTCATTTTAGGCACATAGCAAATATCATAATTGTTTTCCCAAAAAGCAAGTAGAGGTTACTTATGATCAAGCTGCTTGGAATATTCATAAGAAGAACAATCCCATTCCTGACTCCTTGCCAAGCCAAGGGAATCTCTATAATATATTACTAAGTGAGTAATTACATAAGATATTAGCAATAATGTCAGAAACACCCTCATGGGTACTGACTTCAAGCTAATACTGAGGAGAAAACTGAAATTTGTTCCTCATCAAAACTCAGCTGGCTGTTCAAGACGAAGAAACTTATTTGTTTCTACTTTAATCACAATTTATTGAACTGTTTGTGACATTTTATGATTATTTTAAGACAAGAAGTGCTCTGGTTAATTTATTGATATTTTTAAATGAAAATTTATTTTTATTTTATTATTTTTTTGCATGTAAAAATGTAATGTATCTCAAAGACTGTTCCATGGATACATCTGCGTTAAAATCCCCTGGGTTTCCTATGGTTAAAAACAAAACAATTTCTCAGTTTACATGAATGAAAACCTCAAGCATGCATGCTGAAGTTTGAGAACCATTGTTCTAGAAATAACAGGATATTCGAAAACAAAACAAAATTAAAAAGTAAGACTCCAAGAGGTGTTTTAAGACTAAAAAGAATTATGTTGAACAATGACCATCCCACTATGTACTGTCGCTGTAACCGTGGGCAGACTGTTTAACTTCTCTGGACCTTGGTTCCTCCTCTGACATCGATTCAGAACAGAGACATGAGAACTAGGATGAAGTGGAATGGAAACGCATTAAAGAGTCTACGGAAGCCTGGACCAGCCTTTCTGGAGATGACACAGGCTGCCTTTTGTGAACTAAATTACAAACTAAAACAATTTCAACTCTTGTGGCTGAGACATGTTGAATTTTGTCTGTCCTTCCGCAGCACAAACCTCGGTAACCCTCTGATTATATCTGTGCAGAGCAGGCCCATCAGGATCCCAGATCACCACTCTTGAGGGTAATATTCACCTTTTAATGGTCTGTTCTCAGTGCAAACACATGCCATGTGTCCTGCCTGCCATTTTTCCTGAGATGCTTTAGAAATAGAGCACAAAGTAATTCCCTTGTTTCTACAAGTCTCCTAAAGGCCAAGCATGTCTGTACAATTCAGAGATAAAAATTGCGCTCCCTCTTTTCAATGCATAAAAAAGCAAAGGTAATCTGCTGCTATTCTCATGGGTCTAGTAATGAGACTTTTCTTTCCCCTTGGACAGGTGCAGTAAACAAAACGTACGTAGACACACACAGATACATACACACACACACACACACACACACACACACGTTGAGAGGCTTACCTAAACTTAAGAGACTTAGTGAGTTCTATATAGTTCATAGTTTAACATAGGAAAACAGATGACTTGATCTTCAGATAGTTCACAAAGCTCCCGTTAGAGTTTTGCTACTGTGAAACCTTTTTACTAGCCCTGTTAAAATGGAACTTGTCAATGCTTATCAAATTCTCTTCCCTGCTCTTCTCCAGGGGAGGTACAAATGAGCTATAAAATGAGAGTGGATACAGAAAAAGGAACTGCCTGGTCGGTCATTGAATAAATGAGAATTATGTATGGGATACTTTACCATCAGAAATCACTGAGTAAAAATGAGGCAGTAGGGGCAGTGTGTGCGTGTGTGTGTGTTGATGGGGTGGGTGAGGGTACTGGGGTCAGAGATGGTAGGGCTATTGTATATAGCAAATTGGCCCATTACGTGATCTGAAACGTTTTTGCTACTGACACCTAGAAATGTCAGATAAAATGTAACAAATATATTTTTAAATCCAGACTTAAGCTTGTAAGAAAGTAAGGGAAATTCCCAAGGGCCAAAAGCAAAGAGAAAATTACAAACAGGGGTGGTCAGTGGGCACCAAACGACAGCTGCTCTGGGAATTTTTCCAAGCTCAATAGCCAAGATGCACACATTTAATGAACATAAAAAGGGAAATCATGTACCCAATCAAGATGAAAGATTAGAACCAGAAGTGAGGGAAGGGATAAGCCTCAAAGGAGGCCTTAAATAAAAAGAAATTGTGCACTGATAAAGGGAGAGAATGTGGAAGCTTACCTATCATGGTGTGGGCTTGGTGGGAAAAAAACATCAACCTACCAGAAAATTTGGATTCACAAGTCTTCCATTGAGATGGATTAAAAACTTTAATTTACATTTTTTAATGATCTCAAACTCTCCAAATGTAAAAGTAACATAAAAGACTGAAAACCCCACTGAGATGTTTACACAAGCAAATGCACAACTTATTTGGAGCCAGGTGGTATATATTCCCATTTTACAATGCTACTTAAACATGTGCTCACAATCCAAAATTATAAAACAGATGAGGACACAGGCCACAGTGAGCAAGAATGAACACAAACAACAAACAGCAGGTCACCCCAGGGGCTTCAGATACTAAAAATAATATGGAAATCAACTATAAAACAAGTATATTTCAAAATAACAAAAAATAAAAATAACATTATGAGAAACAAATCAGATATCATCCAAGCCTAAGCATATTGAGGATAAAATTGTAAAGAGGAAGGCAACTTGGGTTTTGGGGTTCCTCTGAGATTTAGTAACAGTGGTGTCTTTAGCTAAGTTATTTAATCTGTTTCTGTATAAACAGACTGATCTTAAGATCTGATCATTATCCTCTTGGTTTTCCTGTCTCCAGGCAGAAACTATCATATCACATTCTTATTACTCTGACAAGGCTAATAATACCACTGTGTTTGGTACCTGCCTCTCTCACAGAGAGAATTGACAAAGAAGGCAGCTGTGGGGCTGGCAGCAATGGGAGCCGGGTGAAGATGGAGACAGCTGATTCATCCCTTTGATCAACACCAGCTTGCAGGTTCATGGGCTACTGAGAAACCTAGCTGCGGTCATAACAATCACGGACCCAGGCCAACAAGCTCACACTTTGCTTACTTGTTCATTATCCTTTGTTACACAAATATTTCCACTTTCAGAATGCAGATTTCATTTGTATAGGTTAGAGTTGTTTGTTATACATATATAATTAAAAATTAACACAATTAAGGAATTGAACTCTGCTTATCATTAACCATAACTTCAGTGCTGGTAAGAGTCAAGGTGGGGGCAGGTATAGGTGATAGGCACAGTTCACAAGCAGACAAAATTACGACACCTCCAGATATGTAGACCATGCTATGTCTGCAGATTCTCACGTCCAGGAATTTCTCTAAAGGAAGTACTGAAACCAAAGCACATCCAAGCAATTTACATATGGGTAGAAATTAACCTGCCGTAACTATGTAGACGTCCACTTAACTCCAGACCTTTTACTGTACTGATCATTCTGGAAAAAGGAAACAAGAAAGTCACTTCCTTTCCCTATCCATCTGGATATTAAAGCATTTATAATAAAATGTGCATGGGGAGCAGCCACTATTAGTAGATTTGGAAGAAAGGCTGTTAAATCCCTTCTCAGATAGGAAGCTCGTATTAGATGACAGTATACCTTTTTCTCACCTGGGAAAATGACACCTCCCAGAAATGTGCAAAGACATGAATTGTCACAGGGAGCTTCTTCCGTAGCAATCGCTGTCTTTGTAAGAGGCCAGTCTGAACAACTTTTAATAGCCTCAGTCTGATGAGAGGAGATGGAGGCAAGAGGATTCCGCCTAAGTCAAAGTCGTATTTTATAAAAGGTATTTGTTGTGCGATTTTCAACAGTGAATTTCTGATTTGCATGAGCTGAGCTCAAAATAAAAGTGTATTATGAAAGAACATAGAAGATAAGGTGGGAAAATTTTTTTCTTATTCTTCCTTTGTATAGATGTCATTGGAAACTGTTTGGGAGAGTGTCGCTATTTTATTAAGATGTTGCATAACTCTTTAAACCTATTCATTTTTTTTTTTTTGACACGGAGTCTCCCTCTGTCGCCCAGACTGGAGTGCAGTGGCGTGATATCTGCTCACTGTGACATCCACCTCCCAGATTCACGTCATTCTCCTGCCTCAGCCTCCTGAGTAGCTGGGACTACAGGCATTTGCCACCACACCCGGCTAATAAACCCAGTTATAACTCTTAACTTTGAATTTTATGCAGCCTTCAGCACATCTGAACATTACTCAGACAAGACACCAAGTTTCAATAACGACAAAAATTCTTGTGCTAGTATTCATACTTCTACCCCTGTGTGAATTAGGTTGATAATTATTGATATTGTTCAATATTTACTGAACATCAAATTCTTAGCTAGTCATCAGTAATAGCAATTCTGTGAGTACAGAAAAGAAGTCTTGGTCTCTGCCTTTGGGGGAAGTTGCAATGAGGGTGGGTGCCAGTGGGCCTCAAGCTGGCTGATCTGAACTTGCTGAATGAAGACCCTTAGTGGTCTGCATAACAAACTACTCTAGTAGATTTAACAAAGTCCCTTCCCACTTACCTAGCTTTGTTCTTAGAATGTTGCTTTGTTAACTCAGTGGCCCTGTGCTCTCTTTAATGATGATGAGTTTTCATGGCCTGTGCCTCCTTCTGCCCCTGCAGCTTGAAGTGCTACCATGGTGGTCATGCCCAGCTGGAGATTCTACTTCTACATGCTCCACAGGAAAACAGCCTTCAGGAAGTTACTGAAGTTTCCTACGCCCCAGTGTAATTAGCTGTTAAACTAGAAACAACATATACTCAGTTATCTTACGGGTGAGGCTATCCTCTTGTGAGGACAAAGTGAAATGGTGCATAAATACTTCCCTTGGGAACCTCAGGGTTCTAGACAAGCAAAGCCATGGCAGCATCTTTTCCTTCCTTCTCCCGTAGCAACTGATGACAAGTTCCTTCCACCGAGGAGAAGAGAGTGTGGGCTCTGCTTCTGGTCTGCCAGCTGGGAGCAAATGGTCCAGCCTGCCTTTCTGAGTGGGCCAACTAACATCAGCCTCACATTGTAACCCTTGATTTCCTCATTTTAAAGATGAGATAATGCTGTTTGCACTGGGTTTTTATAAAAATTAAGAAGACAAAATGTGTGAAGAGCCACTCATATATAGCTTACCATGTCTGGGGCGTGGGGGTTTTAGATGGAAAATATCATCAAAGCATCTTTTCTTCAATGAAGCCCTATGGATTGCTTCTTATAATTCATAACCACCAAACACTATTCACGGTAGAGGTGCATTAAGAATCACAGCTCACTCTACTACCTTTCCAGGAAGGTCATAAAATGTTGCAAGTGTTCTGGACCTAGGGGCCATGCCTTCCCCCTGAGCCATGGATGACATTACTAGGGTTTAGACTGTTTTAGTCCAGAAGGGAGAAAACCTCTGTGCTGCCTCCTTTCCTGGCAGCTCACTCCCATTCCCTGTGCAAGGTCAGATCTTGGTCCATCTCACAAGCCCACCTGCAGGCCGAGCAGGTCAGGTGTATGAAGGGTGAGACTGGCCCTTAGCCCAAAAAGTCCCTTTAATGATCCATAGAAAGTAGGTTCCTGAGCCAGGGAGATACATTACACCCTCTCTCAATATCGCATAAAGCCCAGGACGGTTTCCATCTGTAACTCCTGAGATTTTGCTCCTGGCCACTGCCCAGGGCCTGAGGGAGTTAACTCACAAAGACTGGACCTGGCAGAGAGGCTCGGTGTGCGGGCTTTGCTGTCCCCAGCTGAGGCCAGCCCGCCAGTGCCTATCATGTCTTCACCCATGCAACCATGTCTTCACCATGCAACCATGTCTTCACCCATGCAACCGTGTCTTCACCCATGCAACCGTGTCTTCACCATGCAACCATGTCTTCAAGGTCCAGGGAGGGAACACTGCCTACCAGCTTCCTTCATCCTCCCCATCTCCCTCACTCACCACATCACCTGGGAAGCCTGATGCTTGCAATGATGCTGGGACACCATCTGGACTTCACTTAACCGTGGGTAGGGTCCCCACTTGTTGAGCACCCCACCACATTGTCCATGCTCACCCTTTGTCTTCTGCCACCCAGGAGGTCAAGGCCAAAGCTGACCCGGATTATTTTCCTCACTGGAAGGAGGCCAGGCCGTTTTGTCTTACTTCTTTGCATGTATCCCTGAACTCTCCCGTAATTTGACTTCTGCCTGCTCAGGACATTTATTTGATTCCTATATTCAGGGTAGGGTCCAGTTGTGTGGGTGCTGTTTAAGGCTTGTGAGGGGTGGCCCTGATGTCCTGCCTCCCTCATGGGCTGGAGGATCCCCTGCACTGAGGGACAGGGCCAGGGCCCTCTGATGCCTGTGCTTCGTACCTGGCATTCTTTTTGGACACATACATTTCCCTCAGGAACTCACCATGAGGCGGACTTGCGAGCTAAACTAGGATTTTATATTCTTGGATCTCCTAATCATGGTTACATTTTAACTCTAAGAAAATGGCAGATAACTCTTAACAAGTTATTCCATTTCTGAGTCTCAATGTCCCATTTTTAAAATGGGAAGAAAATGGACATAATTGTGTTTTAAAGAAGGATCAAATGAGGTCTAATGTGTGGAGTCAGCTACACAACTAAAAGAGAAGCCACTTTTAGTTTTGTAGGTTCTTCTGAGACAGTCTTGTTCTGTTGCCCAGGCTGGAGTGCAGTGGCACAATCTCAGCTCACCGTCTCCTGGGTTCAAGTGATTCTCCTGCCTCAGCCTCCCAAGTAGCTGAGATTACAGGCAAGCACCACCATGCCCAGCTAATTTTTGTATTTTCAAAAGAGATGGGATTTCATCATGTTGGCCAGGTTGGTCTCAAACTCCTGACCTCAAGTGATCCATCTGCCTCAGCCTCCCAAAGTGCTGGGATTACAGGTGTGAGCCACTGGGCCTGGCCCACTTTTGGTTATTAAACAATGCTTACTCCAAGCCCGAGGAAGCTTCACAGTACACCTGGTTGCTACATAAAAAGTCATCAGCAGGTATTGTAGGTTCTCTTCCTGAACATCATGTTAATCTTTGTATCACAGACCATTTTTCTGCAATCTTGCCTTCTGCTTGTGAAGAGATAGAATATGGAATTTTTGTATTTAATTCTATATTTTATGCACCATTTTAATTTTTCTTGCAGGTGTTATATATATGTGTGTGTATATATATGTATATACGTGTGTGTGTATATTCATGTGTGTGTCTTTGTGTGTGTGTGTGTGTGTGTGTGTGTGTGTGTATATATATATATATATTTTTTTTTTTTTTTTCTTGAGACGGAATCTTGCTCTGTAGCCCAGGCTGGATTGCAGTGGCACAATCTTGGCTCACTGCAGCCTCTGCTTACCAGATCCCGGTTCAAGCAATTCTCCTGCCTCAACCTCCTGAGTAGCTGGGGATTACAGGAACGTGCCACTATGCCCAGCTAATTTTTGTATTTTTAGTAGAGACAGGGTTCCACCATGTTGACCAGGCTGGTCTTGAACTCCTGACCTCGTAATCTGCCCACCTTGGCCTCCCAAAGTGTTGGAATTACAGGTGTGAACCTCCGCGCCCGGCCATAAGACTAAGTTTGTGGTGTTCATGTCACTGCCAGAGATCTGATACTCTTATTTGGCTGCTAAACTTGAGCTTCTGTTTGGAACCCTGAGCCCCCGTTTTAGACTCTCATGGCTGCTGGGGTTTCTACTTACTGCCTATTTCTTTCAGGCTTGCAAGCACCTGCTGGCATGTTAGGCACTGGCTTTCATGCTTTTCAGGTGGTTTCCGAGGATCTACCAGAAAGCAAATAAACTAAAGTTGATGAGTTATTGCCCCTCTCTGGCGTCTGACAGTATTTCATCTCCTCCTACCAGGGTAAATTGCACTGTTCATGAATCAGATTTCAAAGCTGCTTTTTTTTGTGATGAAGACTTAAACAGTCAAACACATAGGACCCATTATGGATAAACATACAATAGAATAATATTCAAAAGTATAAAAGGAAGGAAATGCTAACACATGCTACAACATGGACGGACCTTGTGGACGTTGTGCTAAGTGGAATAAGCCTGTCACCAAAGGACAAATATGTATATTCCACTTACATGAGGTGCCTAGAGTAGCCAGAAACAGAAAGTGAAGTGGTGGTTCCAGGGACTGGGAGGTGGGGGAAACTGAGAGTGTTGCTTATTGAGGGCAGTTTTAGTTTGGGATGATGAAAGAGTTCTGGAGATGGAGGGTGGTGACCATCGCACAGCAATGTGAACGTACGTAATGCCACTGAAACATGCACTTAAAAACGGGGAAATGGTACATTTTATATTATGTATCTTTTACCATAATTTAAAAAATGTGGGACCCATTCATGTAAGCTTTTTTTAAATTTTTATTTATTTTTTTATTTTTTTATTTTTTATTTTTTTTGAGACGGAGTCTCACTGTGTCTCCCAGGCTGGAGTGCAGTGGCGTGATCTCCTCACTGCAAGCTCCGCCTCCCGGGTTCACGCCATTCTCCCGCCTCAGCCTCCCAAGTAGCTGAGACTACAGGCGCCTGCCACCACGCCCGGCTAATTATAGATTCACATACAGCTGGAAGAAATAAGAGAATCTCTGCCCCCTTTATTTCAAATATCTTGCACAATTATAGTAAAACATTACAACCAGAACATTTCTATTATGGCAAGGATCACTCATGCTATTCCTTTTTTTTTTTTTTTTTTCATAATCTTGACTCACTGTAACCTCCCAGGTTCAAGTGATTCTCCTGCCTCAGCCTCCCGAGTAGCTGTGTTACAGTGAGATTACAGGTGCGTGCCACCACACCCAGGTAATTTTTGTATTTTTAGTAGAGACAGAGTTAAACCATATTGGCCAGGCTAGTCTCGAACTCCTGACCTCAGATGATGCACCTGCTTTGGCCTCCCAAAGTGCTGGCATTACAGGACATACCACCCTGAACACGCCCAATCTCCTCTGATGTTATTCTTTTATAGCTAAACCCACTCCCTCCTCCTCTCACTATCCCACCATTGGGAACATGATTCTGTTTCCGATGCCCATAATGTTGTTATTTCAAACATGTTATAAAAATGAAATGACACCTAGGCGGCCTTTGAGGGTTGGCTTTTTCGACTTAGTATAATTTCCTGGAGATGAATAGGGTGTTCCCTGTTATTGCTGAGTAGCATTTCATGGCGTACCATAGGTTTTTTAACCTTTTACCTGTTGAAGAACATCTGGGTTGTTTACCTTCTTTTGCTGTTAAAATTAAAGCTGCAATGAACATGCATATAAAGATTTTGTGTAAATATACATTTTCATTTCTCTAGGATATCTGCCCAAGATTGTAATTTCTGGGACATGTGGTGATTGGATGTTTAGTTTTATAAGAAACTGATAAACATTTTTCAGAGTGGCTCTACCATTTTGTAATCCCACCAGTGATTGTGTAAATGATCCAGCTCTTCCACATTCTCACCAGACTTTGGTGTTTTCACTGTTTTATTATTATTATTATTTCATTTTAGCCATTCTAATAGCACTGTGTAGTGATATGTAATTTTATTTCCTTAGTGGCCAGTGATGTTGGACATTTTTTCATGTACTCATGTACTCTCTGAATATCTTCTTTGGTGAAATGCCTACCCATGTCTTTTGCCCATTTTCTAATCATATTGTTTGTTCATTGTTGCTAAGTTTGAGTGTTTGTTAGATAATCTCCATACAAGTTTTTCCCAAATATGTGGTCTATAAATATTTCCCCTCTGTAGCTTGTCTTTTTATCTTTCCCACAGTCTTTGCAGAGCAAAGTTTTAACTTTTGAAAAAGTTCAATTTATTAATATTTTCTATTAAGGACTGTGCTTTTAGTGCCAAGTTTATGAACTCTTTGTCTTGCCCTAGCTCCCAAGGATTTTCATATATAATATATATAACAAGTATATATTTCAGATTTTTATTTGTATAAGATGTAAAGTTTGGTTGAGTTTCATTGTTTTTTCCTGCTTATGGATGTCCAATTATTCCAGCTCCTTCCCCTTTGGACTGTTTTAGTACTTTTGTCAAAAAAAGAAAAAAAGCTGGGAATATTTTTGTGGGTGTATTTCTTGGCTTTCTACTCTGTTCCATTGATTTATGTGTCTACGTGCTTGCTGATACCACATTGTTTTGTTTATGATAACTACATAATAGACATTAGTATTGAGGAGAGTGATTCCTTCCATTTTACTCTTACTTTTAAGATTGTTCTGGCTATTCTAAAGCCTGTGCCTTTCTATGTAATTTTTTAAGAACTATTTTTTACTCTCCATTGTGTCTTGCTCTGTTTCTTCTCCTAGATCTCCAATGATATGAAAGTTAGCTCTCCTGCTATTGTCATAGGTTCATGATTTTGACTGTATTTATCTCTGTTGTTCAGACTAAGTTCTATTGATCTCTCCTCAAGTTTACTGACTCTGTTCTCTCTCATCTCCATTCTACTATTGAGCCCATCCAGTGAGCTATTGCCTTTTCAGTTTTTCAAATGATACTTTTTAGTTTTAAAATTTACATTTGGTTTATTTTATTATTATTATGGTGGAAGCATGCAACACAAAATTTACCATTAAGTACAATCTAGTTTCTTAAGGTTTAAAGCTTGGTTATAATTTGAGAATTTGAGATATGTTGTCTTTTCCCCAAGTAGTTTAATTTTATTTTTAATTATGATAAAAATAAAACATATAACACAAAATTTACCACACTACATATTTCTTTTCTCTCTCTCTTTCTTTCTTTATCTCTTTCTTCCTCCCTCCCCTCCCCTCCCCTTTCCTTCCCTTCCCTTCCTTTCCCTCCTTCTTTCTTTTTTTTTTTTTAAATTTATTTATTATTATTATACTTTAAGTTGTAGGGTACATGTGCATAACGTGCAGGTTTGTTACATATGTATACTTGTGCCATGTTGGTGTGCTGCACCCATCAACTCGTCATTTACATCAGGTATAACTCCCAATGCACTCCCTCCCCCCTCCCCCCTCCCCATTTCCCTCCTTCTTTCTTTCTTTCTTTCTTTCACAGAGTTTTGCTCTTGTTGCCTAGGCTGGAGTACAATGTCACAATGTTGGCTCACTGCAGCCTCCGCCTCCTGGGTTCATCTGATTCTCCTGTCTCAGCCTCTTGAGTAGCTGGGACTACAGGCACTTGCCACCATGTGCGGCTAATTTTTATATTTTTAACAGAGATGGGGTTTCTCCATGTTGGCCAGGCTGGTGTCGAACTCCTGACCTCAGGTGACCTACCTGCCTCAGCCTCCCCAAATGCTGGGATTACAGGCATCAGCCACTGCACCTGGCCCATGCTAATTATTTCTAAGTGTACAGCTCAGTAGTTTCAAGTTTATTCACATTGTTGTGTGACCGATCCCCAGAATATTTTCATCTTGAAAAACTAAAACCCCATATACAGTAAACAACTCTATTTTCTCAGTGTCCCCTCAGTGTCTGGCCACCTCCATTCTACTTTCTGTTTCTATAAATTTGACTCCTCTAGGTACCCTATGTAAGTGGAATTACACAGTATTTGTCTTTTTGATACTGGTTTATTTCACTTAGCATAATGACCTCGGAGTTCACTGATGCCGTAGCATGTATCAGAATTTCATTCTTTCCTTTTTAAGACTGGAGAATATTCCATTGTGTGTATATACTATATTTTACTTGCCCATTAATTCACTGATGGACATTCACATTTGGCTATTTTGAATAATGCTGCAGTGAACATGGGTGTGCAAATGTTTTTTCCAGAGCCTTCTTTGAATTATTTTGGATATATACCCAGAAGTAGGGTTGATGGATCTTATAGTTATTCTATTTTTAATTTTTTTAGTAACTACTATCCTATTTTCTAGAGTGGTGTGGTGGCACCATTTTACATGTCCACTAACAGTGTACACGTTTTTCTATTTTGCCACATTTTAGTCAACATTTGTTATTTTCTGTTTGTTGTCATTTTTTGGTGTGGCCATTCTAATTAGTGCGAGCTTGTTTCTTATTCTGGTTTTTATTTGCAGTTCCCGAATGGTTAGTGATATTGAGCATCTTTTGACATGCTTATTGGCCATAGTATATTCTCTTTGTAGTAATATCTATTCAAGTTTTTGCTCATTTTAAAATACCATTATTTGTTTTGTTGTTATTGAATTGTAGTAGTTATTAATATATTCTGATATTAATCCCTTATCAAATATACATTTGCAAATATTTTCTCCCATTTTGTAGGTTGCCTCTTTGCTCTGTTGATTATTTCCTATGCTGCACTGAAGTTATTAATTTTGATGTAGTCCAATTTTTCTATTTTTACTTTTGTTCTCTGTTCTTTTGGTGTCATACACAATAAATTATTGTAATGTACAATGTCATAAAGCTTTTCCCCTATATTTTCTTTTAGGAGTTTTACGGTTTTGGGTCTTTAATTTAGGCCTTTGATCCATTATGAGTTAATTTGTGTATATGATATAGTGTGGTATACGGTAGGAGGAATTCACCTTCATTCTTTTGTGGATATCCAGTTTTCCCAGCCCCATTTCTTAAAGGCACTGTTCTTTCTCAGCAGGATGGTCTTGGCACACTCGTTGCAAATCATTTAACTATATATGTGAGGGTGTATTTCTGGTTTATATGTACATAATTCTATGCTTCTGCCAGCACCATACTGTTTTGACTACCATAGCTTCATAATAAGTTTTGAAATCAGGAAATGTGAAACCTCCAACTTAGTTCCTTTCATTTTTAAAGATAGTTTTGGCTATTTAGGGTTCCTTGGGATTCCATACAAATTTTAGCAGATTTTTATATTTTTGCAAACACCACTGTTGGTATTTTGATAGAGATTGTATTATGTCTGTAGATTGCTTTGGATAATATTGACATTTCAGTAATACTAAGTCTTCTAGTCTATAAACATGGCATGTATTTTCATTTGTTTATATCATCTTTCAGTTCTTTCAGCAACACTTTGTTGTTTTTAGTGTACAAGTCTTTTATCTCCTTGGTTAAGTTTATTCCTGGGTATTTCATTTATGCTGATGCTATTTTAAATTAAAGTAAGTTAAAATTTCTTAATTTCCTTTTTTGGTTGCCTATTGATTGCATGGAAAATACAACTGATTTTTGCATGTTGATTTTGTACCCCAAAACGTTGCTGAATTTGCTTATTAGTTCTAACATGTTTGCGCATGTGCCTGTGTATGTATGTGTGTGTGTGAATTCTTCATGGTTTTGTACATATAAGATAATGTCATCTGCAAACAGAGATAATTTTACTTATCCCTTTCCAATTGGGATGTCTTTCTTTCTTGTCTAAATACTCTAAGTAGATATTTCACGTGATAACTAGTAAAAGCAGGCATCCTTTTCTTTTTCCTGATCTTAGATAATTTTAGTCTTACACCACTTAGTATGTTAGTTGTGAGCTTGATATGGTTTGGCTCCGTTCCTCACCCAAATCTCATCTTGAATTGTAATCTTCACGTGTCAAGGAAGGGACCTGGTGGGAAGTGATTGGATCATGGGGGTGGTTTTCCCCATGCTGTTTTCCTGATGGTGAGTTCTCACGAGATCTGATGGTTTTATAAGTATTTGGCAGTTCATCCTTCACACTTTTTCTCTCGCCTGCCACCCTGTACGATATACTTTGCAAGGGGGGAAGCATGATTGTCAGTTTCCTGAGGCCTTCCCAGCCATGTGGAATTGTGAGCCAATTAAACCTCTTTTCTTTATAAATTACCCAGTCTCAGGTATGTCTTCATACCAGTGTGAGAACAGACTAATATAGGGCTGTTTACATATGACCTTTGTTATATTTAGGTAGTTTCCTGATATTCCTAGTTTGTAGAGTGCTTTTATCATGAACGTATGTTGATTATTATCTAATGACTCCCTGCATCTATTCAGACAATCATGTGGTTTTTTTCTCCTAATTCTATTAGTTTGGTGTGCTGTATTGATTGATATCCATATGTTGAAGTATTATTGCATTTCAGGAATAAATCGCACTTGTTTATGTTGTATCCTTTCAATGTGCTGTTGAATTCCATTTGTGAGTATTTTGTTGAGAATATTTGCTTCAACGTTTATCAGCGAGATTGATCTACAGTTTTTTTTTCTTGTAATGTTTTTGTCTGGCTTTAGTATTGCAGTAATGATGTCCTCATAGAATAGGTTTGGCAGTGCTCTCTCTTTGTTAAATTTTTTTGAAAGAGTTTGAAGATGATTGTTAGTTCTTTTTTAAGTGTTTGGTAGAATTCACCAGTGAAGCCATCTGGTCTTGGGCTTTTCTTTGTTGGGAGGCTTTTGATGAGCGATTCAATCTCCTTGCTTTATTTATAAGTCTGTTCAGATTTTCTATTTCAGTCTTGGTAGGTTATACGTTTCTGGGAATGTATCCATTTCTTGAAGATTATCAAATTTACTGGCATATACTTGCTTATAGTATTCCTTACAGTCTTTCTATTTCTGTAAAATCAGTTGTAGCATGTTTTTAAATGTAACCATTTACGCTTATAAATTACCTTCTGAGCAATGCTTTCACTGCATCTTATTAATTTCAGTATATTCTCTTTCACTCATCTCAAAGTATTTTATAATTTCCCTTGTGATTTCTTCTGCTATGTATTGTTGTTTAATATTCTGTTGTATATTTCCCATATTTTTGTGAATTTCCCAATTTTCCCACTGTTATTATTTCTATCTTTATTCCATTATCTTTGGAGATTTTTTTATGGCTGCAATCTTTTAACATTTTTTGAGACTGATTATATGATCTCTTCTCCTTGTGTACTGGAGAAGAATGTGCACTCTGTTCTTGTTGATGGGAGGAGTACTTCAGTAGCCTACAGGGCTTTGGTTCTTACTGAAGCTTTTTTATCATGGCTGCATTAAAATCCTTGTCATAATTCCAACATCTGATTCAGCTGATTGTCTTATCTCACTCACATTTTAATTTTTATGATTCTTAGTATGAGTGAATTTCCAAGATAATAGTATTTTTTATTGTTGCGGTTTGAGAGATTTTTATGTAATCTGTATACTAGTCTTTATCATATATAAGTGATTTGGACACTTCAGATATTTAATATTATATTATGTGAATCCAGGCCTTACTTAATACTCTTTTTTCGTCAGGCACTCCCCTGTTGATGTGTGGTGGTCAGCAGGTGTGTATGCTCAGCTTCCCACCTTGCCTTGCCAGCACCATGCCAGCACCATTGGAGAACTGATTTCCACTGCCTTCCTTTAGATGGACAAGGTGGGCATTCAGCTCCTTACTCAGCTTCGCTGACATCTTCCTGGTAAAAGCAGGCTACTAATTAGCTACACTGTTTGCTCCAAAAGGAGATATAAGAACTACTCTCCCTGGGTCCTGCTTCTACCAAGAAGCGGGAAGCTAGCATTACCCACACGACTTTGCTGGTGAAGGTTTGGGGCAGAAGCTCAACTCCCACTGAGGCTGGCTGACAGTGGAGGATGGGGAATGAAACCAGTGGTAATTCACCTGATTAAATCCTGCTACTGGGTGGAAGCAGATATTCAGCTCACTACTATACTCTGCTGATACTATCCTGTCTGGGGAATCAGCGCACTACTATTTCTTTTTTTTTTTTTTTTTTAATTTATTTATTATTATTATACTGTAAGTTGTAGGGTACATGTGCATAACGTGCAGGTTTGTTACATATGTATACTTGTGCCTTGTTGGTGTGCTGCACCCATCAACTCGTCATTTACATCAGGTATAACTCCCAATGCAATCCCTCCCCCCGCCCCCCTCCCCATGATAGGCCCCGGTGTGTGATGTTCCCCTTCCCGAGTCCAAGTGATCTCATTGTTCAGTTCCCACCTATGAGTGAGAACATGCGGTGTTTGGTTTTCTGTTCTTGTGATAGTTTGCTAAGAATGATGGATTCCAGCTGCATCCATGTCCCTACAAAGGACACAAACTCATCCTTTTTTATGGCTGCATAGTATTCCATGGTGTATATATGCCACATTTTCTTAATCCAATCTGTCACTGATGGACATTTGGGTTGATTCCAAGTCTTTGCTATTGTGAATAGTGCTGCAATAAACATACGTGTGCATGTGTCTTTATAGCAGCATAATTTATAATCCTTTGGGTATATACCCAGTAATGGGATGGCTGGGTCATATGGTACATCTAGTTCTAGATCCTTGAGGAATCGCCATACTGTTTTCCATAATGGTTGAACTAGTTTACAATCCCACCAACAGTGTAAAAGTGTTCCTATTTCTCCACATCCTCTCCAGCACCTGTTGTTTCCTGACTTTTTAATGATCGCCATTCTAACTGGTGTGAGATGGTATCTCATTGTGGTTAAAATCAGGATAGAGCAGCTCCACGCACAGACCCACACCACCACCGGGCACTGGGATTCGGTGCCCTGCTTTGTCAAGTGGATAGAGAGGAAGATTACTTCCTGCTGAGTCCTGCTAAAACCAGGGGGGAAGGGTATGTTTTCTTCTTTGGGTTTTTGGCTGCAGTAGGGCAGATATTGCCAGAAAGGGTTTCTGTGGTTAGACCACCCTTTTCCAGTCTTTTAGATGGCAGAACAGGCTTTTCTTGGAGCCTTTTGTTCTGTTCAGAAAATACAACTGGCATTTTTTGCTGGTGGTTCTGCAGAGATTTGTCTCGGGGAAGTCATCTTTGTGTTGTTCCTGAAGTTCTCAGGTCCCTAGGATGTCTATTCTTCCCCCCACCCCCCACTTTTCAGTCTTTCTATGCTTATTTGTTGCGTATGTCCACAAGTGTTTTTTTTTGTTGTTGTTGTGTTGTTTTTTGGGTTTTGTTTTGTTTTGTTTTGTTTTTGGAGACAGTGTCTCACTCTGTTGCCCAGGCTGGAGTGCAATGACATGATCTCGGCACACTGCAACCTCTGCCTCCCAGGTTCAAGCGATTCTCGTGTCTCAACCTCACAAGTAGCTGGGATTATAGGCATGTACCACCACGCCCAGCTAATTTTTGTGTTTTTAGTAGAAAACAGGGTTTTGCCATGTTGGCCAGGCTAGTCTTGAACTTTTGTCCTCAAGTGATCTGTCCTCCTTGGCCTCCCAAGTGCTGGGATTATAGGCATGAGTCACCGCACTGGCCATATATCCACAATTTTTAGTAGAGGAAGGACCTAAGAGAAATAGGGTTACTCCATCTTGGTAGAACTTGAAATATAAGCTATGGTTTGTTGAGAAACATTTTAAAAGGGCCCAAGAAATTAGAAAATTATATTATTAAAAATACTAATAAAGTGACTTTTAACATATGAAAGCACTATGCAATTTAGAAGTGTTAACACATTGAAAAATAGGTTAGGTTCATAAAAGCTGTTAGTAAACTAATTTCATTTCTTCCCACGTCCAAAGTGACTACAGAAATGAACCCTAATGCCATGTGTTCACGGTGGGCAGGACAGATGTCATTTTGTTTCTATTCATTCTTTCTTGTCCATGGAAGTATGAGATGCAAACCTTTACTGGCAAGGTACATCAATTATAGGTATTTATCACCCAGACTTTCCTCACTGAGTAATACCTTGAATATGGTTGACTACTCACTTCTCCTTTCGTCACATTCCTGGTTTTCTTTCTAACTTACAAGCTTCTTCGAAACCTCCTTTGCCAGATCCTTTTCCTGTACCCAGCACCTACACACAGGGGTTCCCCATGGTTTGTTGCTTTCCTTGTTCTCATCTCTACATGTACTCTGTCTTTATTCCTAGGCTCAAAGTGTACCCATGTATGCTGGCCATTCCCTGACATAAGTCTTCATCTCAGGCCTCCATTCTGAGATCTGGATGTTATAGCAAGCCTCTCAAGCTCATGCCTTGTCTCCATAAACTCACCCATCATCTCCCAGTACTACCACTCAGACAACAAAATAGATAATCATCTTTCAAGTTTCTCAAACTCTAAATCTGAGAATTCTTTCCCTTTTCTCATTTTGTATTATTACATACACAAGTTCTACTAATTGTACCTCTAAAATAACTCTTAATTCTAACAATTTTCTTCATCTCTGTTACCACTACCCTAATCAAAGTCATCATGGATGGACCATAGGAGGTATGATTTCCTCCTAGTAGATTTTCTTACCTTTGCTCCATGCCCAGTTCTGAATCCATTCTCCATGAAGCAGCGAGAAATGACTTCCTTAAAACATATATCTTACCAAGTAACTGTCACCCTCACTTTTATCAAGGAACTTGTATGAGGGTCGAGTCCATAAAATATCCAATATGCAGGGGTCATGTCTTGGAGGATATTTGCATCATTAATTTTCTCTCTCCAATTGTCTTTTCACAAACGACAAGAAAGCACTCACTTGCCTGACATTGGAAACAATCTCTTGTGTTTTTAATTAGATTACAAATCTTGAAGCTTTGAGATACCTTACAATTCCTTGCAAAGTAACTATGCCCCTGTATTGAGATGAATCAAATGAGTCAATATTTGAAGGAAATTTGTGGCAGCAACTCCTCAGCATCTCCTTGTACACCATATGAAAGAACACGTTAGATGCTTTCTCACTATAAATCAGCAAAAGTGGTTTGTAAATAAATGAGGAAAGACTACTGTGCCTCAGAATACTCCTAATTTATTTTAGTAAAGGCACAGATATATATTAAGAAATCTAGAATATAGTGATGCTCAAAGGTTCCTTCCCGCTTGGTTCCATAAATACTTTAAGTTTTGTGCTTATCTTCCAAGACCTGTAACTTCCAGAACTTTTTCTGTGATACCCTGGAGATGCTTCTAGGTAATGATTATAGGATACTCAAAGCAAAATGAATTATAATAAGTAAGCTTGGGCTTTTATCATGTATTGTACAAGTAGATCAATAATGAGGAAATTATTTTTTAAAGGTGAGACACTTTCCTATAGCTAGCTATAGTGTTGCCTCTAACAAAAGTTTTATAGTTAACCTTAAGACTGTGATTTCCTGAGCCTGTGGTGAGAAATTCAAGGTATCATGGAAATTCTCTAACGCCAACTTCTACTGACTCATCTTCCGACGGAAATTGCATACATGGAAGATAATAGGGCCTGCGCCCTGGAAAGTAAGCAGCAATTAATGGTGACTCCACGTTATTCCACACCAATGAAAGGGCAAAGGAAGTTGACTAGGCAGGACGTCCTGGGAAGAGAAGATAGAGTTTAAAATTCCCTCTACAAAACCAAACTTCAAAAAGCTTAAGTAGTAGATATCATTGCCTTTCCTTGTCTAAATTATCCTGCTGTCAACACTTTATATTTAGAGAGTCCATCCACAAAGTACTTTTGACCTTCCTTGTCCATTTTTCAACTTCCCTTGGTTTCATCTGTGTTAAAGCAATAATAAGCAGAAAATGTCAAAGTTGAAAAATTGTGGTATTTTTATGATTTTCTGCAACATATATTAAATCTGTTACTTCAGATGAATTTAATGAGTAGCTGGTATATTTATTTAATTGTGGTATTGTGAGGTGTGTGACTGAAAAATTTTTGACACTGTACTTACATCTTGGGTTGTATTACAGTCAGATCAATAACATAAAATATCTATGAATTAGATGAAAAAGATACTCCAGAATGTAAATTTCTTGGACTTTTCTCTATTTTATGATTCTTTAAGAAATTGATCTAATTAGAAACATATAAAATTTGGGCAAAAATTCCTTAGTATTTATACAAACTTTACACATTTGAAAATGCTTTCCTAAGTATTAATTTAACTTTAATCCTCATAGCAATGGTGTCAATGTTGACTTAAAGGCACTGAAATATTGCCCCTCCCAAGTTGTACAAGCCCTTCACAATTTTTAAAAACTTAAAATAAATGCTCTCTGAAATAGAATCACTTTGAAATAAGAACCATATTAAGGATGAAGGAAGCTTATAGATTATCATTTTGACAGTGTTTTTTTTCTGTTTAGGGGACTGAGGTCAAAGGAGGTAAACTGACTTGCTGCCTTGGTCAAGGTTGTGCAGGTAGTGAAGCTTTGTGAGCTTCTTTGCAGTTTATCTGCTACTTTGTGCTAGAGTTCAGACAAAGCTCTTAGGAAGGGTCTGGGAAGGACAGAAGAATCCCTGCACAAACACTGCTATATGTCCTTGGTTTTGTATATTAACTTTTCAGTGGACAGTTAATTATTTGCTTTTCAATGGACGACATTTGTCATCAACCTCACTAATATATTTCCCCCCAATTTTTAAATCATGCAATCTGTACGTAACATTGTATTAGCATAGGTCCTTATCTGAGGATGTAAGATGTCCTCAGAGAGGAAATATCATTCTAATCAGAATAGTTCTGAATATAGGCTTATGAGAAAGATGTCCAACCCTAAATTTAAAGCAATTTTCCAATCAGGACCAATATGAATGAATTGTGGATAGTTCTTATAGGTAACTGCGCAATAATAACAGCTGGTGATCAGGGATCAGCACTGGCCAAACATCTTTCTCGACAGCTATGTGGAGTACAGATGTCTGCTAATCCCAACCGGTGGAGTTACCTTCTTTTCCTAAAGAAGATTATTAGTGATTTCACCTAAAGACTCAGATAGATAGACAAATGATAGATAGATAGATGATAGATAAATAGATGATAGGTAGATAGATAGATAGATAACAGATAATCATGCATATTGGGACAATTTGCATGGTATTAATTTGTGAGATAATGTTGATTCTGGCAACGCAGTAACTGTGAGGGGATGTATCACTGAGGGTGAAACATAATGTAGAAGAGGGAAGATAGAAGACTCATGCTGAAGAAGGCTAGAATGCCACAGAAGAGGGGATTGATAGCTATCAGGCCTTGACTTACAAATATAATCCTATCCACTGATTGCATACTTCCCATTTGCTAGCATTGAAGTAGTCACTTTATATACATTATTTCTCTTAATGTCAACGAAGTACTATTAATTTCCTTTTGCAAACCGAGATTGGTGCTTGCAAAGGTGCCTGATTGGTATCTCTTTTTGGAGAAAACAGGTAGTTGAACCCTCATCTACCTGACTCCAGAGCTTGTGCTTTTCCTCACCACCCATTCCTTAGTTGTTTGCTGGCACTGAGTATCTCTTAACCCTGTGTCACATCACCCTTGTCAATACCCCATCTGAGAATCCAGCTTCCCCATTTCCTCTGCTTTCTGTCCCCAGCTTTTTCTGTCCTCTGCTTTCTGACCCCTCTTGGGTCATCCTTTCCCATTACCACAGATTGGACCTTGACTTGGCTGGAACAGTCCCACTTCCGGAATACCCCATCTAGGAGCCTTAGTCTCTGATGCCACCCTACAATTGCATGTGTTTATTTTTCAACTCCTTTACTCCTCTGGAGCCTCTGGGCCCTGTGACCTGTCTCCCCATTCACAGCAGCTCAATTTGATCTTTACCTCTCTCTCTGACTCTACAGCATTTTATGGCCCTTCACTCCCACTCTCTTGTATCGATATTTTTAATTCCCTTGCCTGGTGGTGCTTTCATCTTACTGGTCTCGAACATGCCTGTCTGGATGAGTCTTGCTGCTTGGAATCACTCTGCCTGTGCTGAAGGCTGAGAGCTGCTAAAGGACATCACAAAATCGCTCAGTTGGGCTGTTACAGACCCACAGTCTCCACCAATCCCATTGGAGGTTGGCGCTGCTTACACATTTCCCTTTCTCCATGGCTCGTTTTTTATTTTTCCTAGATTTTCCTTTTTTTTTTTTTTTTTTTGAGACGGAGTCTCGCTCTGTCGCCCAGGCTGGAGTGCAGTGGCCGGATCTCAGCTCACTGCAAGCTCCGCCTCCCGGGTTCACGCCATTCTCCTGCTTCAGCCTCCCGAGTAGCTGGGACTACAGGTGCCCGTCACCTCGCCCGGCTAGGTTTTTTTTTTTTGTATTTTTTAGTAGAGATGGGGTTTCACCGTGTTAGCCAGGATGGTCTCGATCTCCTGACCTCGTGATCCGCCCGTCTCGGCCTCCCAAACTGCTGGGATTACAGGCTTGAGCCACCGCGCCCGGCCTAGACTTTCTTTAACTTTTCTGCTTCCTGATCAGTGTGCCTCTTATTTCATAGAGAAAACTGAAGCACTAAATGCAAACTCAGCTACAAACCTATGGATGAACCATTGCTGAACTCATCTATTTTTCCCCTTCTGGGTGACAGAGCTATCACTTTACATGTGTAAACCCGACTCCTCGAGTTGTCTTCCAGGTCCTGTCACTTCCTGTCCTCTGAAGAACCTCTAACTACCAATCCCTCCTCTTTCCCATGTCTTTATATTCTCCTTTTCTACTGACCTCCTCATCAACCTTATAAAATCAATGTTAATATTACTCTTCTTTGACAACATCCCCCAAGTTTGCAAGTTTGTTCCCACTACAGCTCCCTCAAAGCTGGGTGGCGTGATTAGTTCTACGTGGGCTACTCCAGACCTCTTTCTCTGAGTTAACGCTTCCCATGCTTAGGGACCCACGGGATAAATATGGTGCTTTATGTGTGTGCCTGTCTGTATGAATCTACATTTTACATGAACAATGTCATATCCTATCACTTTCTATTTTGCACCTATAGGTCTATTTGTTTCATTTTAACCATAACATGAGATTTAATAGTTGGAATAGACCACCATTTGTTTAGTTATTTCGCCAATGATAGATATTTGGAACGCTAATTTATTCTGCAATTCTGCCATGACCTTCTGGAACATACTTATTTTTACATACATGGGAATGTTTCTTTGGGATAGGTAACAAGTAGAGAAACTTGAGTCATAGTGTATGTACTTTAATACATTCAGAAGCTGAATTGCCATGTGCTGTGGCTGCAACAAACTTACAACCGCCATGGTTTATAAGGCAATCTGTTTGTGTATATCCTCACCACTCCTGAGAATACCAAAAATTTTAAAGTTCATCAGTGTAACCAGTCAAAAGCGTTGTCCTATTGTTCTTAATATTTTTCTTGATAATAATGAGCTTTAATATCTTTCATATGCTTAGAGAAAAGCACTTTAATATTCTCTTTTGTGACTTACACATTCCTGTCTTGCTCACTTCTCTACTGGGATTTTTGTCTTTCTTTGTGAATTTGTAAGAGTTGTTTATATTGTTGATATTACTCTTTTGTTATATGTTATACAAATATGTTCTATCAACCTATATCATCTTTTAGTTTATCTATTTAGATTTGTGATTTATCTCCCTTAATCCTATAATAAGTAAATTAACCTAACAGATTTTTAAAGTTGAAATAGTCTTCCATTACTAGGATAAACTTTCCGGCTTTCCAAAACCTTTTATCACTATTCCTGTCTGGTTCACGTCTCACTCTGTGACTTGTGCCTGTTCTAAGTTGAATTCAGAAACTCACCCTCTTAACCTTGTGGCAGCCAGGACACAGGCCTGTGAGCTACACTCAGCTGATCACACGACCCAAGGAAGACACAGTCACAAAAGAGTGGTAACAGGAAGGGCTATGGGAGAGTCCACTCTGCAGCACATGGCAGAGCAGAAACAGCCGGCTTTTAGGGACAGTAGGGGCCGTCCTAGAGCAGGGACTTATTCCCTGGGTTGTTGGTGTTGGTGGCAGTTTGCGTGTACAGGAGTGGTGGAAGAATTCCAGGGAAACAATCCAGGCTGTTAAGTTAAAAACTGTTCCTGATGGTATGGATACCAAACTTGATTCTGGGGGCTGCTGAGCATTCTTTTTTGTTTGTTTGTTTTTGTTTTTTGTTTGTTTGTTTGAGACAGAGTCTCGCTCTGTCACCAGGCTGGAGTACAGTGGCGTGATCTTGGCTCACTGCAATCTCCACCTCCTGGGTTCAAGCGATTCTCCTGCCTCAGCCTGCTGAGTAGCTAGGACTACAGGCAGCTAGGACTACAGGCGCCCGCCACCACACCCAGCTAATTTTTGTATTTTTAGTAGAGACAGGGTTTCACCCTGTTGGCCAAGATGGTCTTGATCTCTTGACCTTGTGATTCACCCGCCTTGGCCTCCCAAAGTGCTGGGATTACAAGCGTGAGCCACCGCGCCTGGCTGAGCAATCTTTTTAAAATTTCTCTTCAGCCTTAACTAATTGGCCTAAGTCTCTTATTTGCTATAAAAATCTCTGACTGATACAGTCATAGTGTTCTATCATTTTAAAGTACAACTTGATTTGTTTTGATATTGTTTTTCTTCCCTCCTTTCCTCCCTCCTTCTCTCCCTGCATTTCTTCTTTTCTATGTTCTTATATTAGCCAGTACGTTTTGTTTTTTTCTTTTCTTGTGCTGCATTGGTTTTTTATCAGGCTGTGTCTAGCTATACCTACCTTTTAAAAGAGAAAATGTGCCTTGCCTTCTTCTAAAACAATTTTTATAAGGGGAGAACAATCAATTCTTTGAGAATTTGGTAGAAATATCTCATAGAATTCTCTGGAACAATTCCTTTAGGATGGTAACTCTTTTATTAGCATTTTAATTTCCCCTATGTTATTGATCTATTTAGTTTTCTCACTACCTAACATTTTACAGTTTAATATTTTAAATTTATTGGCATTAAGTTAAACGTAGACATTTCTAAACAATTCTTAAGTTTCTATTATATCGGCAGCTGTTGCCCCACTTCCTGATTTTTTCATCATTTATAGATTCTATATATGTTTTATTTTTCTGATCACACTTGCCAAATTTCAAATATATTAATCTTTTTACTAGCCATATGATCTTGGGAAACTCACTTAAATTCTACATGCCACCGTTTTCTCATTTAAAAATCAGTATAATAATGTATCTGTTTTGTGCATATTTTGTAGAACAATTAAAAGATTAATATATATATTGCTTGGAACAGTACCTGGGAAAACAGTAAGCCCTATATAAATGGTAACAATGGTTGCTGTTTTAAGGAATCACATTTTGCAACAATGTGGATGGAACTGGGGGACATTCTGTTAAATGAAATAAGCCAGACATAGAAAGACAAATATTGCATGTTCTCACACATATGTGGGAACTAAGAAAATTGATCTCATAGAAGTAGAGAGTGAAATGATGGTTAGGAGAGGCTGGGAAGGTTAGTGGGGAGGGCAAGGGGATAAAGAGATGATTCATGGGTAAAAATCAAAGTTCAATAGGAAAAATAAGATCTAGTGAGTGGTAGCACAATATGGTTATTATAGTTAACAATACTTTATTGTATATTTCAAACTCATAAGTATGAACTACTATTATATGCCCATAAACATTAAAAATAGTCACATTTAGGCCGGGCGCAGTGGCTCACGCCTGTGATCCTAGCACTTTGGGAGGCCGAGGCAGGTGGATCACCTGAGGTAGGGAGTTCGAGACCAGCCTGACCAACATGAAGGAACCCCATCTCTACTAAAAATACAAAATTAGGTGGGCCTGGTGGCACATGCCTATAATCCCAGCTACTAGAGAGGCTGAGGCAGGAGAATTGCTTGAACCTGGGAGGTGGAGGTTGCAGTGAGCCGAGATCGTGTCATTGTACTCCAGCCTGGGCAACAAGAGTGAAACTCCGCCTCAAAACAGACAAACAAACAGAAAAACCAAAAACCAAAACAAAACAAAACAAAAGTCACATTTTGCTTTGAATAACTATTTCTACTTTCGGGAAAAAATTCTATTTAACTATCTGATTTTCTCTTTTTAACTTATTTTAATTGCATTTAATGAATTAATTTATTTTTAGAGACAGGGTCCTTGTCACGTTGCCCAGACTGGTCAGGAACTCCTAGGCTCAGCGGCCTCTCACCTACCCTGGCCGCCTGCCCCCAGTGGAGCCGCTAGGATTACAGGCGCACGCCACAGCATCCAGCTAAAATTACTCTTTTTTTCTCTGTCTCTTTAAACTATAGTATTTTTTCCTCCTAAATTCTTAAGTTTAAACTTTTGTTAAACTCATCAACCTGACCTGTTTCCTAATGAATCCATTGAAGATTCTATATTTTTCTTAAAGTGTCACTTGGCCATATAGCACATTTTTATGCACTGTGATCTTATTATTTTTCAGGTCTAAAAAGTCTGTACTGAGGTGTGTTTCCTCCTCATCTCCCATTACACTTTCTCCTCTTCACTGCACAAGTCAATTGAAGAGCAAGCCTGGCTGGTTCCATCTCCCACAGACCTCTCATATCTTCCTCCTCACTGCCCCCTCAAGGCCATTGCTCTCCTCCCTGCTTGCAAGATCTTTTTCCCTGCAGTATCTCACTGGTCCCATAAAGCCCACCTGGCCTCCAGTTCTCCAGTTTTGTCTACTCCATTTCATCATCCATGCGTCACCATCCTTGGTGAGCCTTATAAAAATACAAATTTGATCGTATACTCAACCGCCTAAAAGGCATCATGGTTTCCACCTTGCCACAAGAAAGTGCTTGTGCATCATATACAAAGGTTCTCACTATTTAGGCTCCCGCTCTTCATCATCACACTTGATTACTATTTTTTTTTTTTTGTCACTGACATCTATAAACTCATTAGATTTTGGTTGGGTAAAATCATTTGCTGGTCCTGGAAATAAAGTCCACGCTTTCACATTTGTCTATTTTTGCACAGTACTTCTTTTTTTCTGGAGAATTTCAGGTTTGACCTGAAGTCTCAGGTCTAAGGTTACCCCTTTAGTGATGTTTTCACTGACCATTGACTGTTTTCCCTCATTTAGAGGTATGTGTTCCTCTTAGTCCGTTTAGGCTGCCATGACAAAATTGCATAAGCTGTGTAGCTTATAAGCAACCAAAGTTAATGCTCATTCTCACCAGGACGTTTAGGATCAAGGCCCCAGCCAATTCAGTGTCTGATGAGGGCCTGCTTCCCAGTTCATAGACAGCTGTCGTCTCATTGTGTGCTCACGTGCTGGAAGGAATGAGGCAGCTCTCTGACACCTATTTTATAAGAGCACTAATCCCATTCATGAGGACTTGCAATCCTATCACCTTCCAAAGGCCCCACCTTCTAGTACTGTCACTTTGAGTGTGAGGATTTTCAATATGTGAACCCGGGGGTGTGAGGGACATACTCAGCCCTTTGCAGTACCTTTTCATGCCCTCTTGTTCATTAATTACAGCATGTCTCACTGTACAATTTATTCTTCATATGTTTTTCTCCCCCACAAGTTTGTGAGCTCCTTGTAAGTAGAAACTGGGTCTGATGATTTATTTTTATAGCTTCAGCACCTAGTATAATGTCCAGACACAGAGTAGATGCTAATAACTGTTGAAAAGGTATTAAGTCATGAACAAATGAGTGCCGCATGGGTTAAGATAATAAATTTGATGTTTTGGCTGAGTTAGGTTGTGTCTGTTTTGATGAGGGAGTCAAGTTCTCATGCATAAACAAAATGTATTGAATTGTGCCTTAGAATAAGTTACTGTATTGCCAGATAAGTCTCGTGTGTGTGTTTATAAATATAAGGGTATTTGGCATCATCCATTTACCTCATTCTCTGTGATGATGTTGAGTAAATCTACTAAATCTTGGGTGGGAATGGATGACAGAATTGGATATTCTTCCTGCTTTCTTAGCATTACTGGAAGTCAGGGCTTAAAGGAATATAGACTTCACTCTCGGCCTTTCTATGGTCAGTGGAAGATGTTTTGATTATCGTCACCTGGACCTGAGTCATGAGAGCCCTGCCTGAATTTGCTCATCCATACCGATTACTATAGCTCATCACATTCATGGTGCCTGCCTCTCTGAACCACCCCTTTGAAGAAGTAAGACATTTCATGCCTGTTTCCTTTTCACTTTCATTATTTTCCTGTAAAAGCTTTATATGCAGGAAAATACCTGAAATATACATCCACTGAAACAATCCATAACATATCATCCTATTAGAGGACGCCACACTGTGTTTTGCTCTTCATGGCATGTTGTCCATGCATTTCTCTACTATATGCTGTTAACCTATCATTCTTTCAGGAAACCCTAGCATAGGTGATTTTGTCATCTTTTCTTAATGACAACTGTCTCATGAGAATATGCTTTCTCATTCTTCTCTTACTATCCGTGGTCAAAGTATTTTGGTCTTCTGTTCGAGAGAGCATGTTCATTATGATAAGGAACATTCTAGTAGGCAGAATTGTTACATGAATTCAAAAACTTGCATAAGGAACACTCCGTGCCGTTAAAAGACTTAAAAGCCTCAGGCAAAACATAAAGCGATGCAACTTCCTAGCCCAGCGTCTGGGACACAGTAGGGATGTAATAGTATTTTAGAACCATACGTATGAAGATACAATCGCTTAACGTGAATCAAAAACTATCTCTCAAAATACAGCTGCTTACTCTCTGCAGGGATAAATATGTCTTTAAAATAGAAAAAAGAGGACCCACAACTAAAAAGAGTCCTATTTCTCCTTCTCCTGACTCCTCAAGGATCTTCTTCTGCGCACATGTGACATTTCTTGGTCACAGGGCTGATGGTGGACTGACAGATTTGCTGTCAGATTTGAGGTTGGAAGGTCTCCCTCTAGGCTGTTATAAAATGTCAGAATTGACACATCTTCAGAGAAAATTTTGAAGCAAATGCAGAAAGCTATTTTTTAGCCATACAGTTTAAAACATTCATGAGTTCTTGAATGTATACTGTTTTGCAATTTTGGGATTAAAATGGTTCATTATGAAATATTATTTAGAATATTATTTGGTCAGAATATTTCATACCGATGTTGTTTCTAAAACTTAAATAATGAATCAACTGATTAAATTTCTAATTTAAAATTCTCCTGAATATTCCTCTGCCTTTAAACCCTTAGGAATTCTTTAGGCATAAAGAATTCATTCCCTTTGGGAGTATAAAGGGAGTAACTCAAAAACACTTTTTTTAAAAAATAAGAAATTATTTTGAAATCTCATTTTTCACCTTAAAAATTGAGTTGAATATAATCGTATTTTCCCATACTCCATGTTTCTCATAGTAGTAATTATTTAAAATGCTTGCCACTAAATACAATTTTGACTTTCATAATAAGTCAGATTTCTCCTACAGTTTCATGTTTGGCAGCCCTTTGCAGCTAGCACGTAGCTGAGTAGTACGGAAGTGTGCATACCCCAGATAATAAGCAGAAAGGAGTGTGAATAGCAGACTAGTATACAGAACAATATGTTTTACAAAGTGCAAGAAATTACTCCTCACATTTACATCTACCTCCCGGCCTCTCCAATGTCTGCTGTCTGGCCAAAGGTCCCCAAAGCAAAGCCCTGTTCTCAGAGTGTGCGCAGACTGCTACCCTGTCATTTATTCCTTTTGTCTCCCACACTACCAGCCTGCTCAGACTGTCTATTGGATAACAAGCTGTCATTCATTTCTGCTGAGGAGGAAAAGTCATTGCATGTGGAGTCTGTGATGGCTTAGACTGTGTCCTGCCACGACCTCACGGTAAAACATTGAGAAAATCACTTGCTTCTTTGGATTCCATGTTTCGTTTTTGTAAAATTACAGGATGAATTGAGTTTAATATCTCAGATCCATTCCCGATATTATTTTACATGATTCTCTGTGTTTGGTACTGATGCTCTAGCCTTACAAATGTCTACGAGCCGGAGTGATCAGCTAGGGCTCTCAGGTATGGCAAGGGGAAGACTGGGCTTAATAAGTGTAATTATGGAGAACTGAACGAGTGTATATTTATTAGGTTTACTAGCTGAATGGAAACAAATAATATAAATAATGGAAAGAATAGCCTCTCTCCAAGGCAAAGCATAAGTCCGTAGGACATACTTTCTAACAACACTAGTTCCATTTCCATTTCCACCTTGACATGAATGGTCATTTTATGTCATCAACTTGGAAGGTGTCCAGGATAAATTTCAAGAAATAGGAAATTCACCTGATGAGTAAACAAGAATATGTTTCTAGGGACTATGGATATGTACTGGCTGGATTACTTGGCAGAAGCTGCAAGTGCAGGTTCCTGAATATGTGTGTGTCTCTAAAGAGACAGGAGGGAGGGAAGGAAGCAAACAGCATTGCAAAACTAAAGTCATCATACTGCTTCTCTGCTGGGTGTGTGCTATTTAACTCAGTGGCATGATCTAATCTCAAATTATATCACATTATTAAAAGTTTTAAAAATTATTTATGGGAAAGATGATACAGAAATTAACATATTGTTTAATTTGCCACTGAAGTCTTGACCAGAGTCAAAAGATACTGAATATTCCTTTCTTTCATCTGCTGTTCTTTTTCCTCCACTCCTCATGCCTCCTATCTGGGGTCTTGAGAAGATGAGAGGAAGGAAAATGAAATCTTCTCCCCTGTTCTCTCATCTTCCACTGTGGGTCTAACTGCTCATGGCTGCCTCTCCCTTGAAGCATTGCAAAGGGACCCTGAGGCGTGTGGCAGTCTCTCTTTTGCCTCCAATTCCTGTTTGTCCTTTGGCTGACCATCACACGGGTTTCCCATGAACTCACTGACAATGGTCTTTACAGTTGCTCTTTCTTCTGCTGGAAATCCCAACCCACCATGTCCTTGCTGCTCACACTTTCCCAGGCTCCTTCTCATCTTTCAGGTCCCAACTCAAAGGTCATTTTCCCAGAGGGACTGTCTTGGCAACCCAGCGAATGCAGCCCCTGTTGCTTTCTCTCACACTTCCCAGTTTCATTTGATTGTTAGCACAGATCCTTGTCTGGAATCATCACATTTATTTATTTTATTTTCCCTCAATATCTGTCACTGAAAGAGAAATAGCTGATGCTATTGATTTTGTCCTGATCGACAATACACCTCCAGGCCCAGGTTATCAAGCCCATAGTAGGCAGTGAGCATGGACTCACTGACTTTCTGACTGGTCGTCTAGTTGCACTCCCAAACAAAGCCTTTGGTAATTTTCCACCAGTCATAGGGGATTCTAGTATGAAATTCAAAATGCACCCTGACCCAACCATGTTCTAGGATTCTTGTCTAGTAAGTTCCCACCAGCCTAGCCCTTTGTGTTAGCCTGTCAGTGCTGCTTTCTGCTAAAGTAACAGACTCCACAGTGCTTGTGTCTGGGCCATTGTTCTTAGTACAGCAGTTTCCTGGAGAAAAAAATAAAGGAAAAAAAAAAAAAAAGGAAAAGTTTAACCCCAAAAATCATGAGAAAAAAAAACAAGGTTAATCATAACATCTAATTTTTTTGAGTGTTTCCTATGTTCCAAAAACCATATGAAGTGTTTTACACTCATTTTTTCAACACACTAGCACTGTAATGAGGCAGATAATATATACCTACTTTGCATCTAAAGAAACAGAAATTTTGAGTAGTTATTCCTTTTTCCTGAATATTACAGAGTAAGAGTGTGGCCAATGGAAGTGGAAGCTATTTCTGGCTCTAATGTCCATGCTTTTAACCATTATCATTATATGTTTAGCATATTTTAGAGAATAAATTATCTATTTACTGTTACTAATAAATAATTACTCATTTAATGCAACTCTTGAATTTCTACCATGAATAAAACACTGTGCTTAGAAATAGGGAATAATTGGATACAGAAGACAGAGTCTTTGCTCTTTCCTAGAAACTAGAGAGGAAAACAAAGTAGTCAACTGATTTTGCAGAGTGTATCGGGATTCTTTGGAGGTGTGCCAGATGCCAGTGGGGTACAGAAAGTAGCCACTTTGGCCTATGTGTGTCTGGAAATTCATTGTGAGGAAGATTCCACTTAACCAGAACCTCACTAAAATGGAGAGAGGAGAGATACAGAGCTAGAGATACTTGATCGATCGATCGATCGATCGAGAACAATGGTAGTTCCGAAAATGGAAGAGTTGCAGAATTAGATACACGTGGGTCTGTACATTAGCAATGTTGTATTCATATTAACACTGGAGAGGAATATGGGAGCCAAATGATGCAGTGCTTGGTGAAATAAAAACTCTGAAATAGTGGATTGACCGGTGGATGGATGGAGGGAAGGAGGTGACGCATGGGTAAATGATAGATAAATAGGTATAAAGGTGCATCGGTAAATGAACGAATGTGTGAATATTTTAATTATATATTAATTCATGTATTATTTGTGTGTTTGTGGGGATAGACAGCCTTGAACTACAGATCAGCATATCTGAGTTCTATTTGCAACTCTTACACTAAGTGTATGATTTTGGTCAAATCCTTAGCCTCTCTGAGCATCAGATACTTTAATATTAAAGTGAGGAAACTACCATCTATTTATCTCACGAGTTGATCGTGAAAATTAAGTGAGAAACTAACTGTGTATGAAAATGCTTTGGAAAATGAAATAGTTCTCAAAAATAAGGGATCATGATGATGATGGTGATTATGCAGCATCACCACACAGCTGATCTCAGTCACAAATTCAAATCTATTTTCCAGGTCCGTTCTGGTGATACTGTTGAGGCTTAGCAGGCACACAGCCCTAGAACCCTGGTGCCAGAAATGATTCAGACAGGGATAGCTCCATAGGAATTTGAGCATGTTCGTTTTTTCCTGCAGTCACCACAGGCTCTTTGAGGACAGGGTTTGATATGCCTGGACCTCAATTTGGGATTGTCAGGATCTCTGTAACCTGGAGATTAATAACACAGTTCAGTAAATGCATTTGTCGGTCTGTGTTGATGCAGCCTCGGACTTCCCCTGATCCTGGCCCTGATTTTGGCTTGTTGGACAAGCCTCTGCCTGCCCGTCCAGCTCTGAGCTTTCCTAAGTTAAGTCAGCCTCTCTTGGTGAAGAATTAGCAATGAGTTCTCGTCCACCACTCTTTACCTGAGCAAGGCTCCACCTGGCTCCTTGAATTGGATTCCTTGGCCTTCTGCACATGCCTCCTTTATTTATCCCGAGCCCACCTGCACAGAGGGCCCACTCATAACTGAGTCCTGGACTCAGGCTTCATTAGGGTAGATTTATTCCACCTCCCTAGGCAGTGGGTGTCAGGATGACTTGTAAACTTGTAATGAATGAGGACAACTATAGCTCAAATTCATCCTTTTCTCAGAGACTTGGATTTCTTTAAGCATGATATTATATGTGGCCTCAAAACAAAATCAGATCTGAAAAGTCAGTAAAACTCTACCCCTGGTCCAGAAGAGTTTAGGTAAGGGGAGAACAGCTCCCCACTTAGGCAGCACATAACGGCCATTCTGCTTTTAGCCAGAAAGTGTTACAGAATTCTAAAACATCCCAGTGATTAATTAGTCATCGTTTCATCCACAGCTCTTAAACCAGTGGAGCCCGTATAGCGCCCTGGCTGCTTCTCAGTGAAATATAGCCTGTCACATTTATTACAAGCATTAACAGTAATTTACCCCTCATTAATCAGAGCAGTCAGCTACAGTACTTTTCAATCATGCATAGTACTTACTTTACTAGTTGGCTGGAATATTTTATTCATCCATTAGTCTCAGAGGCTCTGCAAACAGCTTGTAAATTTAGACAGGGCCTCGCATCCTGAACCGTGTAGTGCCCTTTTTATGGCTAATTTATGGCCCGTGTTTACATTTGTGCCAGGACTCAGGCTTTCCCACTGATCAAGGTTTGAAATATGTGGCCATAAACTCTATTTTTGTATTGGTCCACAAGATGAGAAGGAACGTATCATGTTTTCCCTAACACCGCTCTTTGTGACGTTCGTATTCATAGCTGACTGTGATCATGTCTAAAAGCAGTACCAGCATTAACCTCCCTGGAATCAGGCATTCAATTTAATGTGCTACAAACACACTTCTCTGTATAGTTTATTCGTTAATTGTATTTCTAGTGAAAAGTCTAACAGGCATTTATAAAGAAATTAAACACTTTTAAATTTCATATCATCGTTAATGCATGAAAATTTATTTTCTTCATAAACTCGTTTTCTCATTCACTATCCTTATGAGCTTACTGATTTAAAAATCAAACCACCAACATTTAAAAATTTCTCTATATAGCCACAGGTAGAAAATCATTAAGAAAAACTGCAAACTGTATTATAGAGGACAGAACTAACTGGGCCGAACAGGATTGCATTTATTGTCACCATCTTATATTCTGATACATGCAGAATTGTTCATTTACTGTAATTTAGATTTTTGATTTTATAGAATTTTAAATTGTTCCGGGTTCTCGCCAGTCACTCTAACGTAATGTGTATTAAATTCTGTTTCAGCACAATCCTAGCTTGCCAAAATACAAACTAAAATAATTTAGTTTGGTGCTGTTGCTCTCCTGATTGGCTCATTTGAATTCCGATTTTGTTATTTGGAATTTAAATCAAGGCAGAGCCTTGAATCCAAGAAAATTCCAAAAGTGAGTAAAGATCAGTGATGAGAACTGTACTAATGAAAAAGGATTAAGAAAACCCTTTTTTATTTAACAATGTAATGTAACTCTGCACATACCTCCTTTATTTATCCCAAGCCCATAGATTTTTTGCAATAGCATTATAGAACAGTTTTGGTAAAACAGCTTGGGAAGGGGAGGACTCTTTTTGCCAATAAGAACGTGAGGCCTCTTGGAGATTAGTGGCATACAGTGTACTATATGATGTATAGGGGAAATCACATGTGCTGTATTTTCCTCTAGGAGTTTCAAAGTTCACATTAATATATGGAGCTTAGCGGGTGTTTGTCAACAAACTTTGTCTTTCCCTTTTTTCCGTTCCCTTGTGTCCTCCCTCCCTTCCTTCCTGTTTTCCTCCCACAACTTTTTTTTTCTTTTTCCATTTTTTTTTTTTTTTTTTTCACTGCATCCATTAAAAGGGGAACAATTGCTTCACAGAACTCAAGTTCGGAAATGCCAACTTGAGTGCAAGAGTGGAGAAGTGTTTTCCTTTCTCTAGGAAAATGTAACAATTAATGAACTCTCTAAATGTTTTCCCAGCACCCTGAGAAAAGGTGGATCTTCCACTATGTTACAAGCAATATTTCTTGTGGTATAAAATGACCCGTGACTGGCAAATTGCAGTTGAATAATGAACACCTTATGGGAAATCACGGCTTTGCACTTCCCTGCTGCTGTTGACTGCTGCCGTTGGGCATGTCTCTTGCGGAGACGCTGTTAGTTGGGTGTATAGAATTGTTACCAAAGGTTTTGGTTCCTGTGGCTCATGAACCTTCTAAGCTTGGGAAATCTTTGCACTCTGTCCGTGTGAGCCTTTTCCTTCACAAGTGAGCCCTCGCTTGGCAAGCCAGAGAAAACAGCGTCCAGATGACTGAGAAGATTCTTGTGATGACAACTACCACTGAAGAGGTGGCCTCAGGACTGATGTCCTCATGAATGAGCTCAGATTCCTGTCCTGTATCCCTCAGAGCGGAGAGGGGACAATTGTTGCCAATAATAGTCTTGGGAGTCCCAAGGGTTTGTTAAACTCAAAAGGCCCCACTGGGTGCTACAGCTGGACTAAAAACCTGACCATCTTATCAACATGAAGAAATGAATTTCAATTCTGACAGCAAAGGAGTTTTTTCAAAGAAAATATTTTTCCAAATCACTTTGGACTGAGTCCGTATTAATATTTTGGACTCTTTCTACTAACCTATCTCTCTGTTCTGTGATCAACCTTGATTTTTACAACAATGCTAGGCAAGGATGTTTTCATGTCCTGGCTGGGTCATTTAACCTCCATCAGCCTTCTTCGTGTTGATGCCTTTTTTGATTCTTTGACTACATCCTGCATTCATAGAGAAGGCCTTTAATGAATGGCTTATTTTGATGGTATGAGATATGCAGAGTCAGTTCTTTGACATATCCTGCTATTTTATGAGTAAATTCAACAGCTATAACATGAAAAATGAAGATTTGCATGGGACTGGTGAAAAATGCCACTTGAGCTCCTGTATTGTGAGTTGGAAAATAGAACTTTTTCTTGATGAATTTGGGCGGCATATTACGGAACCTTCAAGAGATATATTCTCTAGGTCTGTGGGAGGGAGTAGCAGAAATTTCAAGGCCTCACCTTGAGTCACTTCAAGTTGCGTATCTCTCATCCAAAATGCTTTGGACCAGAAGTGTTTCCAATTTGGGGATTTTTTTTTTTTTTTGGATTTGAGAATATTTGCGTATAAATCATGACATATTTTGGGGATGGGACCCAAGTCTAAACATGAAATTTGTTTGTGTTTTAAATACATTTTCTATGCATAGCCTGAAGGTAATTTTATATAATTTTAAAAATAATTTTGTGCACAAAACCAAGTTCTTGTACATTAAGCCATCAGAAAGCAAAGGTGTCACTATCTCAGCCATATATGTGGACCATCTGTGGTTGTTTATCACCACCATCCTTCTTGGCTCTGGATTTACATGCTACCAATAAGTAATCATTTTCTTTTCTTTTTTTTTTTTTTTTTTGAGATGGAGTCTTGCTCTGTGGCCCAGGCTGGAGTGCAGTGGCGCGATCTCCACTCACTGCAAGCTCTGCCGCCTCCCGGGTTCACGCCATTCTCCTGCCTCAGCCTCCCTAGAAGCTGGGACTCAGGCGCCTGCCACCGCCACCATGCCCGGCTAATTTTTTTTTTTTTTTTTCAGTAGAGACGGGGTTTCACCGTGTTGGCCAGGATAGTCTTAATCTCCTGACCTCGTGATCCGCCCGCCCCGGCCTCCCACAGTGCTGGGATTACAGGCGTGAGCCACTGCGCCCAGCCAGCAATCATTTTCTTCCACTTATTCACATGTAAGTACTTAACAGTAAATAATATGCCAGAAAATAAAATAGTAAAAGCTAACGGGTCCAGGGTAACTAAGAAGCACAATAGCCTCATCGGACACCTGTATCCGCTGTTAACCCCGGCAGCTTTCAGTTTCCACCTATGGTGCTGTGTTTTGATTAAAAGGTTACTGTACGCTGAATTTTTTCTGAGTTAAGAAGAAACATTGGAAGTGGTGGACGGACCCAGGAAATGGGTCTTCTAGGGATGAGGAGGCACCCTCCTCATGAGGATGCTGGATAAACAGTATGTTGTGTGCCTGTGTGTTGACTGTGACCCATCACCTGAGGGGAAGTGTCAACTTTTCTACTTGTGGTATCATGGCAGCACTCAAAAGGTTTGGATTTGGGAGCATTTGGAATTTTGAGTTTTCTGATTAGGGATGCTCAAATTGTACTGTCTCATCTCTCCAGAAAATACAGAATCTTAAACCCTCACCAACATCTGATTTTCCTTTCTCACAAAATAGAGATGCAATTTCAAGTGTTTCAAGACAAGAAGCTGTACACAGAAATTCTGGGCAGAAGACATGGAGATATGATATGAATTTGACTAGTTCCCCTAAAGAAAACAAATCATGTAACAAGACACAAAAGACTTCATGAAAGAATAGTCTAGGTTCAGTGAGATTGCGCCCATTCCCTTAGGTGCCTCAAGCCTTTTAACACCCTTATTTAAGAAAGATTAGAGTGTGTGCAAATGCAGGACACTATTGAATAAATAATCTGTAATAAATCTCCATGTCACCCTCCGTTTTGCTGTCAGGAGTTTTATTGATATCCAATCATCATGCTTCTCCAAAATAATATTTACTGAACATTTCCAGTGTTGTAAGAATTCGCGAATTATCCTCCAATAGCCACAGAGCTGAATTTTTGATTCCTTGGATTTTTGAACTAGTTTATTACATGCCTGTTTGTTATGTAAATTATGAAAGCATATATAAACAAAAGTCTAAACATTTTGCGTGACATACTAAGCTGAAATTCTTTCAGAGCTTGCTTCATCATAAAACCTTCCATGTGGCTCAGGAGCAAGTAAATTAATCTTACTATTAAATCCAGACTTGAGATCAGCTCAGGTTTTGCACATTTGCTCTCCCAAGTGAAATATGCACAAGGCTCTTTAATTGCTGTTGACAAGAGTTTCTTAAGGAACTGGAAAAAAGCAAAAATATATTCACGACGGCATTAATAACTGTAAAATAACTCTGTATTTATAGCTTTGCCAGGAAGGCAAATAAAATATATTTTTACCAGAAGGATTATTATTTGGGTACAATTTCAAGACCTTTTGGTTCTGCCCCACATCAGCCTGACTCCTGTTATTGAAGTGTATTGCTCTTCCCAAGGGTTTTACATTCTTTCAGTTTTAAACCAGGCTTCTTGTCTTAAGGTATAATATTCTAAAAAAGGTGGGGAGGGGGAAGAAATAGAAACCCTTGGAGTTCCTATATTAATAACCGGTATTCTATATTTTCTGAAAAAGTCTCTCATTCTATGTTTTTGTTACTGCTATTAATTACACTGATATGTCTGTGTTCCCCCCACCAATTTGTTATAATCTGTATTCAGCACTATCTCTGACTCTGTGGATGGAAAGATGTAATTGCATAGACGAATTAGTTATTTAACAAAACAACTAAAAGTCATGCCTGATTTACTTTCAATCCTCATCCTTTTCCCTTTGAGGAATATCAACTCATGTATTTCCAAGTTTCCGGAAATGAAGTGGAAGATACGATAATATGATTTACCAGTGTGCATCAGCTTACCAACTTAAAATTCTAAAAATTACTGGCGATTACGATCATGTGTACTATACTTTTTTTTTTTTTTATATTAGACAGAGTCTCACTCTGTCGCCCAGGCTGGAGTGCAATGGTGCCATCTTGGCTCACTGCAGCCTCTGTCTCTTGGGTTCAAGCTATTCTCCCACCTCAGCCTACCAAGTAGCTGGAATTACAGGCGTGCGCCACAATATCAAGCTAGTCTCTGTATTTTTAGTAGAGACAGGGTTTCACCATGTTGGCCAGGCTATTCTTGAACCCCTGACCTCAGGTGGTCTGCCCACCTCGGCCTCCCAAAGTGCTAGGATTACAGGCGTGAGCCACCGCGCCTGGCCTCATGCATACTGTACTTTTAACTATGCTTCATTGTTTCAAAAAAAATCTGGTTTTATCCTTATTCAATATGTTTTCTAATCATCAACTCTGTCCTTTTTCCCCAGGAAGCCATTGTCACTTCCATCCTGTCCTAATTTCATGCTCATGGGTATCCTGTGGCAGTTCTCTCTTCCCCTCTTTCCTGGCCTCTTGTGTTCCTTTGCCATTTCCATCCTGTGTATTACTGAAGCCAGTGATGACATAAATCGTGGCTTCTATTGGAGATATTTTTATTTTCCATTGCCTTAGCCCTAAATGAATTGTTTTATCACTTTTTAAGAATTCATGAACTAATATATCATTCAATGGTCAATATTTACTACATTTTATTTTTGAGCTCAGTACTTTGCTAGAATGTTACAAGTGTATAACAATATTTTATCTTTCCTATTCTATTTACTTTTATAAATCCTGGTGCTATTTGTTATTTTTGTATATTATAAGTGCCTACAATTTTATAGGTTATATACTAAAATATAGTGGTATACACTTTACCCTTAATTCTAAGCTTTACGGCCTTCTAAATCTTCTAAGTTTTTATTTCTACATGTGCAGTCACTGCTATTAAAGACACGCTCCATTCTCTTTTGTTTACCGGCCATATTCAAAATACCATTTTCTCTCATTTCTACCTGTATGTGAACTTTGGTCTTTGACCATTAATCATCTTCTGTCTGGAACTTCTAAAACACTTCTTTTTTTTGACAATGTTTTTACTTTACGATTTGATTCCATGTCCAATTATCCTCTTCTAATTGTTCCTATACTTCTACTGATGTCACACTTGAAACGGAATTGGAAGAATTAGGCAAGAAATAACACGTGTGCATGTGTGTGTGTATCTGTGCAAGTGTGAGAGAGTGGAAACTAATGTCAGTGTGCTCGGATTTGGCCAATGTTAGCCATTCCCTAGAGACTCCAGATGTGTGTGTCTGTGGTTTAGTCAAAATGTTTGCATTTATACACAATTTAATTTAAGAAGTATTTATTGAGAATAGACTATGCATATGCTAAGAATTCTATTAGGCACACCCTGGGATAACCATTTAAATCCTATTACTGCTTTGTAATAGGGAACAACTTCGCAAATGTGTAAAATAGATTTCCAAAGGAACCTCTGTGAACCTTCAAATGCATTTGGGTATTTAATGATGTATGATGGTAAAATTCACATACAATTGGTCCTTTTAGCCATTTTAAGTGGAAAATTCGGGAGCATTAATGACATTTATAATGTTGTACCTCCGTTACCACTATTCCCAAAACTTTTTCATCATCTCCAACAAAATCTCCGTACACGTTAAATAAAAGTTTCTATCTTTTTACTAATAATGTCATTTTTCATATATAATTTCCTGATCTTTTCTTATTTGTTTGTCCATGTTTTCAATTAGCTCTTCAATAACATTTAGTAAGTCTCATATCTGGGCTTCCTCAGGGATGGTTTCTGTAATTTATTGGAATAATAAATAACAATTTATTGTGTTTCTTTGAATGAACTATGGTTGTGTTTCTTTGTATGTTTTCTGCTATTTTGTTGAAACCTGGACTTTTGAATATTATAATGTAGTAACCTTGTAAATCATATACTCTCCCTTCCTTTGGTTTTCCTATTTTTTTCTGATTGTTGACAGCAGTAGTAGTTCACACATTTAGTAACTTTCACAAATTATTTTTGCAAAGATTGTGCTCTTTGTCATGTGCAGTCACTGTAATCTCTGTTTCCTAACCTGTGTTCAGCTAGTTCTAGCAGATTTACTTGAACAGGAGAGATACAGAGAGAGAAATAGAGAGAGAGAGAGAGAGAGAGATGGAGAGAGCACAAAATAGAACACACACACAACAAACAAACAAACAAACAAACAAACATCACTCTCAATCTTTGTAGATCATCCCTGTGCTGGAGAATTCTTTCAACGCTTAGGAGTTGTGCATTGAGCTGAGGGATGAGTGTGATCTGAAAGCTGAGGTTCTTCTCAGGACATCTCTGAGCATGTATATGACTTTCTAAAGTTTCTCTTATACAACCTGCTTTTGAATGCACAAATTTTTCAAAGAAACTCTACCTCACTATTCCTTCAGGGCCTTGTGTGGCCTATTGCGTGTCTCCACCTAATCTTCTGCTCCATTCATCTGTGGCTTGCTAGTGTGGCTTATAGTGTTTTCTGAGCAATGCCTACAGTTTTTCAGGCCTCAGTAATTTCCAGGTTATGTGACACAGAGATGAGCACCTTGTGTCTGTCCTTCAGGTAGCTCCTGGGCAACTTAGAACAGGCATACACAATAATTTGCTAATAAACTCTGCTCTGCTCTACTCTTTCCAGAACCAGGTGCCAGTGGCCCTCACTGGGAACGTGGGCTTCTGTTTTCCTGAATGCTGGCAAGTCAAGAAAGGGAGTGGAACAAGGACAAGTAAAAATGTCATAGAGCTTTCCTACCATTTTTAAGTGGTCTTTTTGTTGGTTCAGCATCCCCATGGTTGCGATAAGCCTTTGAATGTTTTCTAGAGTTCTTTGAAAGCTTTCCCCGACCAGTTCTGTTTGCTTTTTGATGTGTGATGTTTCCATGGGTGGACAGGAGCTTGGAACTGCCTGTCTGACAATTGGCTGATGCCATTCCTTTCACGCCTGTCCCCTGGGTTATATATGTTTTACATACTGAGGTATAGATACCATCTTCAGAAAATTAGATTCTGTTGGTTTGAAAGTTAAGGTGGGCTTAAGTGTTATAACAAATAGGGCTCCTAACTTCTATGGTTTATTAAAAGAAAATCTTTCTTATTCATATAACAGTCCAAGGGTCTAGATCAGAAGGTGGATCTCTACACACGGAGATTCAAGGAGATGAAGACTCTTTCCTGTATCATCCTGGGGGCTACTTCACCCTCGGGGGCCGTGCTGCCCAAGAGAACTTTCTGCAGTTGTGGAAATCTATATCCATGCAGTCCAATACAATACCCACTCATCACAGATGGCACTTCAGTGATTGAAGAATGGCTCATGTGATTGAGGAATCAAATTTGTACTTTGATTTAAATTTAATTCACTTAAATTTACACAGCCACAGGTGGCCTGTAGTTCCTGTTTTGGACAGCATGAATCTAAGGCCTTTAAATCACCAGCATGGTCAAGGCTGGATTGCCATGTCTAGGTTCTAATAAGGTAAGAGGTAGATTGCTTCGTGGAGTCATCGGGCTTGTGCAGTTTGAGAGCTGACACACATCACTTCTGCTCAGGTTCCACTAACACGCTTGGCTCACCAAGTTGCAAAGGAGGCTGGGAAACATTTTCCCTGGCTGGTCATCCGTATCTCCACTATAACGACTCTGGAAATAGAGCAGGAGGGAACTTTTTGCACAACTGGCAGGCTTGATCACAGTTGCTCTGGTATAGGGTCCAACCATAATTTGTTTTTTCAAATCTTCCAAAATGATTCAGATGTTCAGTTGTGTGAACTAATGTGCCTTTGTTTATTATCTGTTAAACTGGGATAATGACACCTACCTCATGCGGCTGTTGTGGGGAATTGCTGTTACAGAAGTCACGGAGTGAACTGGCAGCTATTCAACAAATTGCAGCTATTAATTTCCCATTATTGTTGTTACTGATTGTGGTTTCTCAGAAATGAACAGTTTGTTCCTCTATTTCTCTGTTAGACATTAATATACTTTTAAAGTCACACATTTTCTAGATGCTGCAATTTTCCCAAATTTTCTTCACATATTCTGATCTTTCTCTCTTTTTACTTTATTATTGTTTTAAAGATGCGGTCTTACTCTGTCACCCAGGCTGGAGTGCAGGGGTATGATCATGGCTCATGGCAGCCTCAAAATTCTTGGCTCCAGCGATCTTCCTGCTTCAGCCTCCCAAATAGCTGAGACTACAGGCACATGCCATCATGCCTGGCTTTTTCTCTTCTTTTCTTTTCTTTCTTTCTTTCCTTTTTTTTTTTTTTTTTTTTTTGTAGATATGGAGGTCTCACTGTGTCTCCCAGACTAGCTCCAACTTCTGGTCTCAAGCAATCCTGCCTCAGCCTCCCAAAATGCTGGGATTACAGGGGTGAGCCACTACGCCCTGCCTCTTTTTACTTTATTTGTTCTCCAATTAAAATGAAATAAAAGACAAAACAGAGAACTCTACTGTATCTAAATACTGAGAAGGCAAAATTTAATATCTCTGGGCTCTGGGAATGCCTACATGAAGAAAATATGGTTTTTGCTCTAAGTGATATATAGTCCTAAATAGGGAGATTGACATTATCTGATAACCATGCCACAGAATGATGGTGCTATATTTAATGTATGTGCAAAGGACTGTAGGTGGATAGGACTGGGGAGAGAACATTGCTTTCCTGGGTTGATTGACTTTACAAAGGAGGTGACATTTGAGTAGCATCCAGATGGATGAAAAGTCTTGCCAGGCAGAGAAATAAAAAAGAAAAAGATGTTTGAGTTCCTACAGCTCTCAGTAGAGTACCATGCTCTGCTTGTAGTAGATGCTTAAAATTGTCTCTTGATAATTAGTGAAGGGACTTCAAAATATCATATATAATGAGCTGCTTAACACCCTAGGCTCTAAAACACACGTGATCCCTAGTCAGACTCCCAGAAAAAAAAGCTTCTGTGACACTAGCGAGGCCTTATTTTAGCACTTCTGAATATTCTCTCTCAGCAGCTTCTAAACATGTCTCCCTCCAATTGGATGCTGAAAGAATGTCGCATCTCAGCAGAAGGAATTTGCCGCTAGGTACAGCTACAGACACTTAGTCACTTTACACCTCTGGACTGGCAACAAAGAACAACAACTGGAGAGCAGAATTCCAAAATCCAATAGAATGACAATAAAGGCCCTGCTTTAGACTCCAACCTATTTTCCACAAGCCATATAACAGCGCAGTTGAGCGATGGTTTCTGGAAGCCTGCTGGTGTAACAGCTAGGTTAGGCTGTATCGCAGAAGACAACTCAATACAACTTATATAAACTGATTTTCTTCAAAACTAGGGGTTATTTGTCTTTTCTTTCTCTCTCTCTCTCTTTTCATCTTTCCTCTCTAGCCACTCAAATAAAATCCAAGAATGGGCATTTTTGACCTTTATTTTCTAAAAGCAATTCTTTTTGTCAAAGGGAATATTAGACCTCCTAGCTTTTTTGCATTGGGGCTTTTGTTTTGTTTTCTTTTTGTTTTTATGCTTTAAAGTTTATGTTTTTCCATTCTGGAGATATAGTTACACCCTTAACCATCATCTTAACCATTTACTGTTAAACACCTACACATAGTATATGCGTACATGCTATATATAGTATGTAATTACTACCTCTCTAATTTTAATAAGACACGTCTGTATTTCAGCCTTTAGCTCACAAATAGTATGTTCATTTTTCCTTAAGCGCTTTTCAAAGTTGAAATTATGATTTGGCTTTATAATTGAGAGTACCTGAATCTTATGTTTATCAAGGTTAATCTGCAAATACTGATCATTTCCTTTTCCACTAGATTCACAAGTATTTTGGGGGCTGACACGCTTACTCCTTTGTTTCCCCGAGATCATCAGCTCAAGAATCAAACTGCTTGGGTTTGATTCCTCCTCTACCAGCTCCTAGCTTCAAAACTTTGGATAATTTCTTTAGCCATTTTGTGCATCTTTTTGAAAATAAAATAGCAGTAACTATTATAGGGCTTTTGCGGGAATTAAAATCAATTAATGAATACACGATATTTAATATAACCCCTGATACCTAGTAAGCGTTCAATATTAGCTGTTGTTTGCTGACTATTCTTAGACTTCTAAATTGCCATCACCATAATCCAGGGAGGTGGGTTTTTTGGTAAAAATTGACAATCATATTGTGACTACTACTTATGGTACCCTCTGTTTCTAATGACTGAAGCCAATACACAAATACTCAGTTATAAGCTTTTTAACCTGTATCATTATAAGCATGTGATAGTTAATTTTGTGTGTCAACTTGGCTGGCCTATGGTGCTGAGTTGTTTGGTCATATACCAGTCTGGATGTTCTATGAAGGAATTTGCTGAAGCCAATACACAAATACTCAGTTACAAGCTTTTTAACCTGTATCATTAAAGGCATGTGATAGTTAATCTTATGGGTCAACTTGGCTGGCCTGTGGTGCCGAGTTGTTTGGTCATATACCAGTCTGGATGTTCTGTGAAGGAATTTGTTGAATGTGATTCTTTCTAAATCAACAGACTTTGAGTAAAGCAGATTACTCTCCATAATATGGATGAACTTCATCCAATCACTTGAAGGCCTTAAGAGCAATGACTAAGGTTTCTCAAAGAAGAAACTATTCTGCCTAATGATTGTAACCCTGCCTGAGTCTCCAGTGTGTATGGCTTTCCTTGTGAATTTCAGAATCAACACCGCAACACAAACTCTCATCTAAATTTCCAGCCTTCCAGCTTGCCCTACAGATTTAGCATTTACAAGGCCCTCAAATCACAAAAGCTGCACATGAACCAGTACGCAAATGCTCATATATATTATATTATATATATGCAGATGTATGAATATATGTGTGTGTGTGTGTGTATATATATATGTGTGTGTGTATATATATATGTGTGTGTGTGTATATATATGTGTGTGTGTATATATATATATACACACACATTGTATTGGGTCTAGTTTTCTGGAGAATTCTGACTAATCAGGTTTTGGTAATGACAGTTATTCTGGGAGAATGGAAACTTAAAGGCAAATTCTCTAAATTAGTTTCAGGGTTTTAGGAATTAGTAGTAAAAAGAGCGTTCATAATCCATAGCATGACATGCCAGCAGACATACACAAAATATCACAATTGAATACTCCTAATTAAAAACTTACTTATTAGAACCCAGGTCTTAGTGATCATGTATTTGATATCTCAGAACATTTTTGTCAAACTGATAAGCGTGATGAGTGAGATTGGTTGATTGTCCTGATGTCAATAGACAAAGTGGAGAAACAAAAGGATAAGCTCGGGGACATAAATTCTCAGATCAAGAGCTGCATAAAAGATTTGAAAGTCTCCATGTTTGCCCTGAAAAAACTTTTATGTTCTGTGGCAGCAGAGCTGAAACTGCTGCTGAAAACCAAACCACAGTCTTTTCTTCCAAGTGGTTGACTTACAACGCTAAATGAATTTCCCAAACAGGTCAGGTGTCTACTTTAAAGTGAAGGCATTGACTGGGAACAAATAAGACCCTGAAATTTGGAATGGGGACATATGAGAAGATTCTGATTAGGTGAGGACATCGAACCCCTAAAATTCAAGTGAAGCTTTTTTTTCCCAGTAGAAGCAGCCCTTCTACCCTGTCTGGGAAGGCTCACCCTGCTTTACCCAATAAACCTGTAATGGTTTCCTCTGAGGTATTTGCCTTTCAAAATAGTACCGATCCTTTTCATAACCCCACTTCTGCTTTCCTTCTTTACTTCTAGACCCATAACTAGACTCAAGTACAAAGTGTGAACCATGAATAGATATGCAACACTCCAAAAGAACTACATGATTGTTCAGTTTATACAAACAAAAATCCATAGAATATATGTAAGCATGGATATAAGGGCATGGTATAATGGAAAAAAAATTAGATCAGGCCTGATGTGTTGACATGGGCCTACTAAGCAGAAATTCTAGATTCAACCTTGTAGCTCAAGGGGTTGGAAAATGTTCCAACTGTTTGATTAGTTGGCTGAAACGTGAGCGAAAAGGTGGCCTGCATTAAATAAAGCTGAATGCCAGAGAGAGGCCTTGGTATACCATAGAGGAAGGTACCCAAAGGCTGAGGGAGACTAGAATGTTAGAGAGGATTTATTGTGTGAGACCTGCTCACCCACCCCTGGGAGAGCCCCGCTACACCCTCTCCCGGGACTGAAACAGCTACACTTTGAAGGAGATCCTCAGGGTCCTTAAAGGACCCCATGCATCTTCTCTGATCCCTTTGGTTCTATTTTTCTGTAGACCCTTGACTAAGGCAACACGTGATTAAATTTTAGTCCGAATAACAATGAACTCAAGATAAAAGATCTGGAGACAAAGGTTTGTGTTTGGGGCCCAGTTTTGCCAATCCTGACTGTGTGACCCTCAATCAGTCCTCCTTACTGTGCCCCAGATGTGTTCTCATCTGCACATGGAAGATGAAAATGTATGACTAGTATAATTCTATGGAGCAAATGGAAAAGATACACTAAGTAACCTGAGAAGTGCTCTTAATGAATGCAGTTAAGTTCAGGAAAACTACCTGTTTCCCCTTCCTTGAACATTGATATCTAATTCTCTTTTCATGATCTTCACATTGGGTCATTCCAACAGGTTTCTGAGGCACTTTATGGATTTATAATTCAATAATTGTATATCAGGCGATTGTTTAAATAAATAGAGTCATGATCTAGGCCAACACTGTATGACAGAAATATAACGAGAGCTACATTTAAAAAGTGAAAAGAAACTGGTGAAATTAATTATAACAATATAGTTTACTTAATCCAATGTCTCCAAAATACTATGAATTCAAAGTTATTAATATAAGATGGTATTGATGAGATAATTTAGATCATTTTTTAGAAGATCTCCACAAAATCCAGTGCTTATTTTTATTTACAGCAGATCTTAATTTGGATGAGCCTCATTTCATATGCTCAATAGCTACATGTGGCTGTTGACCCCTGTATTGGCCAGTTGTTAGATGTGGGCTATTCCAGTGGAAAATCCCATTGTCCCTTACTCCGCACCAGTGTACCCCACCTGTCATTTAGGCAAAATAAGATTTAAATGTGGTTCCAAATTTCACAGAAAATTACTAATTGTTTCTCCTATCACGAGGGGCAACAAGGGACTATATTCAAATATTACTGTTGCTTTTTTATCACTTCTGAGTTACAAGGAAAGAGAGGCACATTTCTCTCCCTGTCTTTCTTCTCTAAATTACATATTGGACTTAATCCTCTACATCGCTTGCCTAAATAATTGTGTCACTCCTTTTTAAAAATGCTGCAATTACTATGAAATAGTCGATTAAACTGTAATTTTATTTTAGCTTTAACATGCAGCCTAGAGAATAATTCTTGTGTAATGGCCTCTTTTTCTGATCATATGCTTTCAGTTACAAAAAACATCTATGCGATATCTGTGCCATCACACATAAGTGACTCTAATAACTGTTGATGGGAGTCTTGAAGTTCATCAAATGGAAAAGTAATCTTTGCATGTCCAATTTTAGCAAAGAACTGTTTCTGGAGAATGATGCAACATTAGGACAGTGCAGAAACTATCAATAACAAGAACTTTCCCCCAGGCCTTGACAACTGAAATTAGGTAGCTGACAATGTCCTCATTGTTTCTGAGCTTTCTTAAAGAGCTCGAGGCCATAGCCAAAGGATACCTAAGTATAGGATTTTGTTTTAGCTTTATTCATGAAAGTGACTGGGTACTAAGAGGACAAAGGTAGTTAATATGGTGCTAGGACTTAACTGGAAAGTACCAAAGGGAAACCAGCCATTACCTAATTCACTGATTTACTTATCAAGTGTTTTGATAGGTATTTACTATGTGTATGCCAGCATTCCGCAAAGGGAAAAATGGAAGTTAGAAAAATATGATGTAATAACATTGTTCCTGGAACCTAAAATCGCATAAGGTTAAAAAGAATTGACACAAATAACTACAGTGCAAAGTACTACAAGAACTGTTTCAATAAGAACTAGGTTGTTCAGAGGAAGAAAAGATCACTGTGTGACGTTGTAATCAGAGGGGACTTCAAAAAGGAGGGGCCATGTGAAATGGGTTGTTTAAGAACGGCAGAAGTGCGGAGGAAGAAGAACGATATGGGAAATTGAATGTGAGGATGAGTTGGAGGAGAGGTTTCAACTATTCTAATTTTCAGGAAGTCTTAACACTCTTCTGTTGTTATGGTTTTTTTTGGGTTTTTTTGTTTGTTTGTTTGTTTTTGTTTTTTTGAGACAGGCTCGCATTGTCACCCAGGATGGAGTGCAGTGGCCTGATCATGGCTCACTGTTGCCTCAACCTTTCCAGGCTCGGGTGATTCTCCCACCTCAGCCTCCTGAGTAGTTGGGAACACAGGTATGAACCACATCAAACTATTTTTGTTTCTGTTTTTGGTAGAGACAGGGTTTTGCCATATTGCCAAGCCTGGTGTCAAACTCCTGGGTTTGAGGGATCTTACTGCCTTGGCCTCCCAAAAAGTTCTGGGATTACAGAAATAAGTCACCAGGCCCGGCCACCAATCTTCAATAAAATGCTTTTCATAAATGTTTGACATTTATCCAATTTATGGCATATAAAGTATTTCATTCTTTTAAAGAAAACCTTGTCTCCTTTTCATAAAAAGCATAAATAATAAAAAAAAAGAGGAGCAAAAATTGGAAAATGGAAATTTCTCTTGAATTTGAGTAATAGGTATACCTAGAAGAGTAGGTTTATAAGTGAATTAAAAGATAGAGTGGGGTGTTTGAATACCAGGCTAGGAGATTTCAGCCTCATGTGGTAGACTAAGTGACACTGTGGCTCCAGGCAGGCAGGTGGCTTTGGGAGGCTTGTTTTATGCCACAATCAAAGAGTGATTTAGGAAAATTGTACCTAGTTGTGGCATCCATACTGAGGAAGACTATTGGCAGCAAGATTATTAAGAGTTTACTTCAATGGACTAAGAATAAATAAATAGGGACCTGGACTAAGTTGGCAACAATGGGAAGAGAGGAAACATGGGCACGTGAGGAGGACTGTGAAGGAAAATGTGACTATGTGTAAATGCGAGCACTGAGAGAGAGGTGACCGAGGCTTCAAGCCAGGAGACTTAAACAGCAATAGAAATACAGAAGTCTTCAAATCAGTCATGTATAGTCATCCCTCAGTATACCTACGGCGTTGGTTTTGGGAGCCCCCTGCTGATACCAAACTCCAAGGATGCTCAAGTCTCTGATATGAAATGATGTAGTATTTGCATATGATGTACACATGTCGTTTTGTATACTTTATCTTTAGATTACTTCTAAAACCTAGTACAGCATTCATGCTAAGTAAATAGTTGTTGTGCTATATTATTTAGGAAATAATAACAGGAAAAAAAAAGTCTGAACAGGCTCAGTACAAACACAACCACCCATTTTTATTTTATTTTATTATTTTATTTATTTATTTATTGAATCGGAGTCTCGCTCTGTTGCCCAGGCTGGAGTACAGTGGCACGATCTCGGCTCACTGCAAACTCCACCTCCCGGGTTCACGCCATTCTCCTGCCTCAGCCTCTCGAGTAACTGGGACTAGAGGCGCCTGCCACCACGCCCAGCCTCGATCTGCTGACCTCCTGATCTGCCTGCCTCGGCCTCCCAAAGTGCTGGGATTACAGGCGTGAGCCACTGCGCCCGGTTGCCACAACCATCCACTTTAAAAAAATAATTTCGATCCACGGTTGGTTGAATTCATGAACGCGGAACCCATGGACAAAGAAGGTCCACTATGTGTTTAAATTAGGATGCTCAAAACTACCCAGAGGGAAGGTTATTAGGTTAAAACATGGCCCCCTCCCAAAAGATATTCACATCCTAATTCCTAGAATCTGTGAGTGTTAGCTTATGTGGCAAACAAATAAACAAACAAAAAGAAAATGTTTGCAAAAGTGATTAAGTTAAAAATTTTGATCCAGAAGCCTATCCTGGATGATTGACACGGGCCCTCATGTATCGTTATAAGACAGAGGCAGAGGGAGATGGGACACAAACAGGAGAGGAGTGGGGGAGACCCCCTCAGCAGACAGAGAGCGATTTAAAGATCCTATACTGCTGGCCATGAAGATGGAATAAGGGGCTGTGAGCCCAAAATACAGGCGGCCACTGCTCACCGGAACAGGAATGCAAGGCTGCTCTTGACGCTGCAAAAGCCAAAGCAAAGGATTTTCCCCTAGGGTCTTCAGAAGGAGACTTGGCCCAGAGAAGCAGACCAGGCTTCTGCACTCTAGAAGTGCAAGAGAATACATTTGTAATTGATTTTTTTAAACCACCAAGTTACTGGTAATGTTTCAGGAGTCCTAGGAAATGAATACGAGAAAACATCCCCAGAATGTTGGAAATGTGGAGCTGGAGCAGAGAAGAGAAGCTGAGGTCAAAGAAACAGGGGAAGGTGTGGAGTTGGAGAGAGCTGTGGCAAGTGGCCTGCAGGAATAAAGAGAGGAGAGAAGGAAAAAAGAAAAAGCTTTACATGCTGTCCACATTAGGGGTCAGCAGAATATAAAAGAGAGCCCAGCAAAGGAGACAAGAAGTAGATGTTGGAGACAACAGGAAAGACAGGGAAGGTGAGATTTTAATGACGGATGAGATTATCAAGGTTTAAAAACAAAATAAAAGAAAAAAAAGAAAAACTTGGCCAGGCACGGTGGCTCACGCCTGTAATCCCAGCACGTTGGGAGGCAGAGGTAGGCGGATCACGAGGTCAGGAGATTGAGACCATCCTGGCTAACACAGTGAAACCCCATCTCTACTAAAAATACAAAAAATTAGCCGGGCGTGGTGGCGGGTCCCTGTAGTCCCAGTTACTGGGGAGGCTGAGGCAGGAGAATCGTGTGAGCCCGGGAGGCAGAGCTTGCAGTGAGCCGAGATCGTGCCACTGCACTCCAGCCTGGGTGAGAGAGCGAGACTCCGTCTCAAAACAAAACAAACCAGCAAAAACAAACAAACAAACAAAAAAACCAAAAAAACCCCAACTTTTAAAGAATTTCAGACATGGAAAATGGAGCAGCGTACATTCCTAGGAGAGTTAACACAGTACCCTTCTAAATAGCTAAAGCTAATGAGACCATGTCCATGGTTGCGAAGAACCAATGCCCAATCACTTCTGCCTGGGATGTAAGAGCCTTAAAGGGCTATAGAGCACTCTGCTCCTTTTAGCTGCCAAATGTCAGAACGCTTGATACAGATTCATCAACGCAAGAGGAGAAACTTTTAAAACTCAAAGTGAATTTTTAAGTCAAATTCTTGCTATGCTGGCAATCAATATTTAGTAAATCTGAGCTCCCTTTCAGCGTGTTTATAAAAGTGGAATTTGGCCAATGAAACAGATTCAGTAAATAAGGAAAAACATTTAGTGTTTTTCCTCATTTATTCCCTAACTGGTCCAGGTTGCATTTTTCACTCTAAGTTTTTGGAATGTGAGACAGCCAGCTTTATATCTAGCTAAAGGTAATCCCCAAATGACATTTATATGTAATTTGCTTTAAAAAAGGAATTTGTGTTTTTTTAATCTCTGAACATATTACTATGATGATGGTTAGGGTACCCAAACTGGCATCTCAAACCTCAGAATAGGTATAATAAGATGAAAGAGCATTGGTGTTAGCTCACTGCTGGGTTCCTATGAGCACTGAGCCCTAAACCTAAATCTCTCTTGATCCTTGATGGAAACTCTGTAAGCTCTAAGCTCTAAGCTCAGTCCACCTCTAGACCTTAGAGGACAAAGGAGTTGATTCAGAACCATGCAAAACACCCACTGTGAAATGTCAAGTTCTAAAAGAGAAAATCTTGTAATAGCAAATATATCAAATATGTGGGAACTCACAGGGTTTCTGGCTGTGGTAATTTCGCTGATAATCTGGAGCAGGCTACAGGGCAATAGAACAGCTGATGGGAGTGGGCAGGCCATTGAGAGGTGAAGCCAGCTGGACTTCCTGGGTCCAGTGGGGACTTGGAGAACTTTTCTGTCTAGCTAAAGGATTGTAAACTCACCAATCAACACTCTGTGTCTAGCTAAAGGATTGTAAATGCGCCAATCAGCACTCTGTAATAATGCACCAATCAGCACTCTGTAAAATGGACCAATCAGCGCTCTGTGAAATGGACCAATCAGCAGGACATGGGTGGGACCAATCAGCAGGATATGGTTGGGGCCAAATAAGGGAAATAAAAGCGGCCACCCTGGGCCAGCAGTGGCAACCAGGTCCAGTCCCCTTGCAGCTATGGAAGCTTTGTTCTTTGGCTCTTCACAATAAATCTTGCTGCTGGTCACTGTTTGGGTCCGTGCTACCTTTATGAGCTGTAACACTCACCCCTAGGGTCTGCCGCATCATTCCTGAAGTCAGTGAGACCACAAACCCATCAGAAGGAAGAAACACTGGACACATCTGAACATCTGAAGGAACAAACTCCAGACACACCATCTTTAAGAACTGTAACACTCTCCGCAAGGGGCTGTGGCTTCATTCTTGAAGACAGTGAGACCAAGAACCCACTGGGAGGAAACAACTGAGGACTCCCCACCTTTAAGAGCTGTAACACTCACTGCAAGGTCTGCGGCTTCACTCCTGAAGTCAGCGGGGACCACGAACCCACCGGAGGGAATAAACTCCCGACACATCTGAACATCTGAAGGAACAAACTCAGGACACAGCATCTTTAGGAACCGTAACACTTACCGCGAGGGTCTGAGGCTTCATTCTTGAACTCAGTGAGACCAAGAACCCACCGGAAGGAACCAATTCCGAACACACCATGACCATCAGACTGTTCTCAGCCCTAGAGTGGATATGAAGTGCCTTCCGCATTTTCCTTCAGAGGAGTTCCTAGAGTATTTTTCTGTGAGCTCAGACTGAGATCCTGACTTGCATATAGTCTAAGAGGTAAGGGAAAGAATAAGGAATTCTACTCGACAGAATAAAATTAGTGATTAGGAAGTAACCAGGACTGTTGACTAAGCAGTGATGTTTATGTAAGCAGGAGGTAGCTGTACTGGTTGTTCTGTTTGTCTTTCTGTCTGTCTGTTCTTGACTCTGTTCTCCCTGCTCTGTGCCCTGGGAGGCTGAACCCTGCCCACCCTGTCACCCAGGTTCTTCTGCTAATTGGTGACTGGGGATCAGGGGGCAGGAGAAAAGCGGGCTGGAGAAGCAGGGGCTCCTTCCCTGCAAGGCCCTCTGCATTGATCCAGTCTTTTCCAGGAGCTGGGCCTTCCTTGACTACAGCTGCTCCTGGGCAGAACTTACTCTTAGCTCCGGTACCCACTGGGTTCTAGGGGCACTGGCCCCTCCTCCTGGTGCTTCAGCCCAAGGGACAGTAATTGCTGGCCTCCGGTTCCTCAACATCCTTTGTTTCTTCCTGAAACTACACACACTTCTGTAACTAGTGGTTTCATTAGCTTCTTTTCATTTTAGTCCTCTAGGGTGAATTCTATGTGCTGCTGGGCACAGATGATCTCATGGATCAAGGGGTGCTATTCAGTCTCCACCCTCAAGCAGCCCAGCGAAGAGAACTTTGGAATTCCCACAACAATGTTCCTTCTCCCCTAACTGCTCAATGGAAGATATTCTTTCATGCTTAAGCAAAGTTACTCCAAGCTATGTGATGAAAGAGTACAGAGAAAGGGAGTAAGTGAGGGAAAGAAGAAAATTGCTGGTTTGCAGTTTGACTTGTGAAGCAAAATACTTTGAAACAGTGTCAGAGTATGGTAGGAGTGAGTGGGCAAAGAAAGGAATGTTTTTAAGGCTTTTTGTAGACTCTGAAGGTAGACACTCTACATGAATTTTTAGAAAACCACACATGAGTTTTTGCTTATTTATGTGGTTGATTTGTTTCTTTTTTGAACCATGCTTATATTACATGAGTTCTGAATATATAAATGTTTCATTTGGGATAATGACATCTTTCTCCCTCTATAGAAGCAAAGATTTTCCTGAATAAAATTAGGTTCCTCAAAGCCCCTCCCTCATCAACTCTCTATCCAGAAGTCCCCAAAGAAAAGATTCTATATTTGTTGTGGCTGTAGCAACTTACATGTCCTTATCATAACCCTTTCCAAATGAAGCATGTGATGGTGCAGTGGATCTGCTCTATTCCAGAGTAGTTCATGGGCTTTAAATGCCAAGCTTGCAGTACCTATTTAGCAAGAATGCCATGACATTTAGCTGACAAAAGCTGAAGAAATTCACATCATTAGTCATCTCTTCCAGCATCACCTTAGGTTTAATTTCCGTCTCATCCATCACTCAATGCTTTCTTTGCTTCTCGATTTTTGACATCCACCAGGAGGGACCTTATTCATTCACTCTTCTAGGCAGTTATTTCCTAAGCTTTCGCTATTATGGCCTCATTCTTCTAGGACTCTGGATGACATCCTATAATTACCAACATCTGATGACCAAGAATTTGTTGCTATTTCTTAATGCTTTTTTGTTATTTTTTCTTTTTGCATGCATTTATCCTATTGCCATTCAGTTTATGCTACAAGCAAAACTTTGGAGCTGAAAATAACATTAAATCTCATACGCAAATCCACCCATTTACCATCTTCAGTTATCATCAGAAAAACCAAGCATCAGACTAGTTAAATGACTTTCCCAAGATATGACAGCAATTTTTTGGAAAACCCAAAGCCAGAACCTAGTCTTTCTATGTTCCAGACAAGGATAAAGATGCTTCTGTGATATAGAATATTTTTTCACTTATTTTAGAGTTTTATTTATTATACCTGCATTTATTCCTTTAAAAGTGCAAACAAAAAGACAAAAATCTGGATAGCAAACCTCTGGTAGTTTTTTTTTTTTTTCGAACACATACTTCAGTCTTTTCATTTCCTATGAACTGTATTTAGAGTAAAAAGTAAACAGGTTGCCACATTTTGTCTCACCTATCTCAAATAGAAGTCACAGATCAAGTAAGTGATGGATTTGGGAACCAGAACAGACGGGATATCTGAAACATGTACTGAGAATTCTGGTAAACAAATCAGTCTATAGAAATGTATTGTGTAGCTATGAAAAAGGTGACCAGTGCAATAAGTGCACAATTCCGTACTGGAGATGGAGATAGGAGAGGTTTGCAACAGTTCCTGTCCTCCAGGAGATCTGAGTATAAAGAACCATCACAACAATGTTTGTTACACCAATTTGATAGCAAAAGAGCAAAAAGGCATGCACACACACACAAACACACACACATATGCACCGGCATACACAACCTATGTAAATGAATGTATGTGAGTGGTAATAATATATTTCTTAAAGAAAATGAGCTCTTCTGTTTAGATTATATCATAAAGAGAGATTGAAGGGAAACAAACAAATACTATTTAAGGTATCTAGCTGTGGATGTATTATAAATACATAGAAATGTAAACATAGACCCATGATTATTGCCATCTTTTTTGTGCGCTTTTATTGACCTAGTCCTGGGCCTGAATTTTTTTACTCTCCCCTCCACGCCTGTATACTCAGAGCATCATGCTTCAGGTTCTCACCCCAGTGTTTCGATAATGGCTGAAGATGGCAATAAACTTTAACTTCCAAACGCTTACCTGGGTTTTCTTTATGGGATCTTAGTGAATAATAAAGAGAGACATAGAACAGGCTTTTGTCAAGACATTTACTTATTATGCTACTCTCTGAGGGTAATTCCATCCAAAAGACAGACAATGGCAGGAATTCCAAAGAACTAAGCCCTGATATTATTCTCACACATTTTTCTTGCCTCCTGCTCAATCCTTACAAACTGTTCATTTGCAAGGCTCTCCCTGGGTTGTACTAGTGAAGTCACTTCTTTTATTCTCTCTGCATCCACCATCTACCCTTTCAACCCTCCATTTATTCAGGAAGGCTCACTGGATGGACTGCATTTGTGGGATCCCTTGCCTTCTGGTTTCTGGTTGGTCCAACCTCTGGGAAGTTAGTAGAAGACTAAGGGGAAGATCAGAGGGAAAATGAGTGAGGCTAGGATCAATATTTCCTTAGGTCCATCCCTGAAGAGTTGCCCTAGGCTGATGAGCCCTTTGATGAAGGTGATTGCTCTTCTCAACATGACCCTCTTTATAAACTCCCTTCGTAAGCTTTCCAGTAACTGCTCCCTTCTCTCAGCCCCTTGAGATTAATAGTGGCTACATTTCCGCAAACGCTAGTTTCAAGCTACTGCACTATCTCTTGAAGTATTCCTACTTCCTGCTCACACTATTGTAAACAGCCCCTTACTAAACCTACCTCACATTACCCTAGAGTGTTACCTGTATCTTGCTAGGGCCCTGACAATTACACTTCTCTTAAACGATGTCGTCTCCAGACAAAAAGTCGTTGCTTCCCTTATTTTGTAGGTTTGACAATTCTTCAGGAAGTTTAGAGAAAGCCTTTATGCTGATGGCTTTAGAGGAGAGTCTGTGAATGACTTCTGTTTGGGTTCCCCTGGGGGAGAAATAACTCTGTAGACAACCACCATGGGACCACTCCAGTGCACTGTCAATCTAAACATGTGCAGGCAAATGAGTGATAAGCCAATTTTAGAAAGTGCTGAATCTTATGCTTAAAAGGTGAGTGAGTAGATGCAGACAAACACTAAGCATATGTTTCTATTTTCTTATAGACTTTGGTTGGTTCAGAGGTTTAAAGGCAAGTCTTTAGAAATAGCTCCCTTAATAAGTCAATAGAACTATCTTGTTGACAAAGGTTTAGTGACATCTTGAGTAATGAGGAACCTATAAAAGCTGACTGGTCCATCTCTTCTGACAATGTGTGTAAGGGAGTTCTGAGAATTCTGCACCATCCTTCCATTTTGGCTATTTGCTTGAAGGTGATAAGGCAGGATGGCAGTGGGATTTAGCCACAGGTTCCTTAAAATGAGCTAAAGTAAATAAAGTCCCACTACTGGAAATAAGGGATAATGGTGAGGCTTTTATTTCAATTAACTGGCATGGAATCATGATTGCCGCCACTGGTGGACTGAGTAACTGTTTATGGAAGAGTCTATCAAAGGTAGAGATGTTCCTCCTCTGAAAGAATCCTAAAAAAATCAATATGATGTCTTGGCTAGGTTTTCTGATTATTTATCTTGATAGAAATGATGACAGATTTTGCCAATTAAATGAGCATGTGGTACAACTTTTATATGCTTTTCAATTAGGAAATTTATTTTTAACCCACCAACATTTTTAGTATCCAGGAAACTTATGGGAGGAATTCCATCATGAATCATTATGGGCAGAATTACATGATAACTACTTTCTAAAATAATAGCATTTTTGGATGGGGTGCAGTGGCTCATGTCTGTAATCCCAGCACTTTGGGAGGCCAAGGTGGGCAAAGCACTTGAGGTCAGGTGTTGGAGACCAGTCTGGCCAACATGATGAAACACCGTCTCTACTAAAAATACAAAAATTAGCTGGGCATGGTGTTGGGCACCTGTAATCCTACTTGGGAGGCTGAGGCAGGAGAATCACCGAATCACCTGAACCGAGGAGGCGGAGTTGCAATGAGCTGAGATCGCGCCACTGCTCTCCAGACAGGGAGGCAGAGTGAGACTCCATCTCAAAAATTAAAAAATAAAAAATAAAATATTAGCACTTTAAAAATAAATCAAGGCATTATTTGTGGATAGGCACTGTGGAATTTTGAGTGGCTTGAATGAAATGTTGAATACATCCTCCACAAACAATACATGATACAAATCAGTGAAAATCTGTACAATTTAATTTGATTATCTGAAGAAGATCAGGGAGTTCTTCCACATCAATATTTCCAGTGTGCAATTTGAAGAGACAAACAATCTCAAATATGAGCATTTCACATTGCTCCCTTGACTTCCAGGAAACTTTTTATTTTGCTATTAAATATAAGAACCCAGGGCTGAGCGTGGTGGCTCACGCCTGTAATCCTAGCACTTTGGGAGACCAAGGCGGGCAGATCACGAGGTCAGGAGATTGAGACCATTCTGGCTAACACGGTGAAATCCTGTCTCTGCTAAAAATACAAAAAACATTAGCCGGGCGTGGTGGCGGGCGCCTGTGGTCCCAGCTACTGGGGAGGCTGAGGCAGGAGAAGGGCATGAACCTGGGAGGTGGAGCTTGCACTTGCAGTGAGCCGAGATCATGCCAGTGCACTCCAGCCTAGGCGACAGAGCGAGACTCCTTCTCAAAACAAACAAACAAACAACCCAGTTTTTCCATGGAGTGATAGAATTTAATTGACGAGCTTATTTACAGAAGGGAGAGCTCCAAAATACATGTGAGTACTAAGGATTATTACATCAAGGCTGTAGATTTGATGATGGAAATGTTCAGTTTCATTATTTTAAAAAGAAATCATTTTTGGTAGGCATGGTATGTGTGTGTGTGAACGGATACATTTTTCCACTCATCCATTGATGGACATCGGTTGATTCCCTGTCTTGGCTATTGTGAATAGTGCTACAGTGAGCATGGGAGCGCAGGTGTCTTTAAGATTCTGATTTCATTTCCTTTGGATGTATACCCAGCAGTGGGATTTCTGTTCATAGGCAATTCTATTTTCAGTTTTTGGAGGAACCTCCATACTGTTTTCCATAATGGCTGTGCAAATTTACAATCCCACCAACAGTGTATAAATGTTCCCCTTTCTCCGCACCCTAGCACTTGTTACCCATTGTCTTTTTGGTGATAGCCATTCCAACAAGTATGAGGTGACATCACATTTTGGTTTTAATTTGCATTTCTTTGATGATAGTGATGTTGAGCATCTGTTTTATTAGCCATTTGTATGTCTTCTTTTGAGAAATATCTATTTAGAGCAATCTTTTAACCAGAAGTGCAGTGATGTTCTCTTTGGGAGATCAGTATTTCTGACCAGTGGGAGAATGAAAAGAACATTCTAATCATTGAAGGTAGAAATAATACATTTCTGCTAGGAAACAAAGCTAAAATATATATTCCCTGATGTATGGAAACATAGAAAAATGACTATTTTTCTTTAACAAAACTGTCTTCCTTGCTTTCTTGTATTGCTCCTTCTTAATAGCCATGGTTCAAGTAGATGCTGATCCTTTGACCTTCCTTTCACATTCCCTCCCTGATCACCCATGAGGCTCCAAGCTCTCTCCATTTGTTATGTTTACTTAACAAAATTCAACAAGGTACTTAGCAGTAGAAAATGTCCTAGCATTTATTAGTGTCCCTTCACTTTGAGAAGAATTATGCTCTTAAATTGCATTTTGACCTCTTTAACATATGGACAGCTTTTTCTTTTTTAAAATAAATGAATATTTGGCCTTGTGAAAGAAAAACATAACAGAAATGAAATGGTCTCAGAAACACATGCAGTCATTGGTTTCTCTGCATAATAGATACATCTAGAATTAGCAGAGTGAGTACCCACAGCACTAATTGATGTGTAGCCCAAGGGAAGGACAATAGGATTTTTAATTCTACAGTTTTTCAGTTGGGAGTCTAGACCATGGAAATAGTGTAGAATTGAGTAATATCACACAAGTATTTCCTCTCACCTCCCAACTAGAATATGATCATAATCAGAGAACCAAGATAGCAAAGTCATAGATGCACTAAGGATCCTAAGAAAAAAATAGAAATTTGAATGGGAATGTGTTTCCATATTAGGTGCTTACTTGGAAATGCTCAATAATAAATCATTATACTTTTGGACAAGGTCAAGTTTAGCCAAGAACTTCCTCCTAGGAAGAAGAGGAAGGTTCTGGATATGGAGGGTATTTCAAAGAAGAGACATCTGTTGCTGGGATTCTTACTTTGTCAATCTTTATAGTGTGTGCGTGTAAATTAGTTGTTACTCAAATGTTGACGTTCATTTTTTGAAACCTAAGTTATTCAGAAAAAGTACCAAGAAGAGAGCAAAAAGAGAAAATCATCTCAAATCCCACAACTCAGAATAGTCACTGTTGGTATTGCATAAACACATGTCTACATCACCTGTCTGTGCATATTTAAAAGTGGAAGCATAGCTAACTTGATAGTTCAATACATAGAAAAAACTTAAATCTTATTGGACTACATATATTTCTATTAGCAAAAATATATAGCATTAAATTTTACTTGAAACTGGCAGAAAAATAGTGCTTGATATTTATAGAAGAAAAATAAATTGATAGGGAATTACAAACAACACTAAACTTCAGATACTTATTTTTCAAAAAAGGGATTTATTTTTCAGCAAGCTATTTAAGGTTCAATATAGTTTAATGAAAAGATGTTGTAAAACCATGTTTCACATTTGTCTGACACCCTCAACGAATATAAGTTATGTCTTGCTCATCTTTTTAATCTACTACTTAGAATAGCATTTCTCAAACCTTTTGGTCTTTGCACTCCTTTATACTCTTAAAAGTTATTGAGAACAAGAGAGAGAGCTTTTGTTTATATTGCTTATATCTGACTATATTTACCATATCAGAAACTGACACAGAACATTATATATATATATATATTAATTTTCATGGACTAATGACAATAAAGCCTATAACATATTAGCATAAATATTTTATTTTTTAAACCTATATTTTTCAAAACAAAAAGAAAATTAATTTAAAGAATGGCATTGTTTTACATTTTTTCAAATCTCTTTAATGCTGCCTTAATAAAATGCAGCTGGATTCTCTCATCTCTGAATTCAGTCTGTTTCAATGTGTTGTTCTGGTGGAAGTATAGGAAGAAAATCCATCTTTCTCCAGATATGTACTTGCAAAAGAGCTGCATTATAATACTTTTTCAGATAATTAGTATTCCTCTTTGATACCATACAAAAATGTGATAAGTGGGAGTTTCTTAAAGGTGGTTGCAGTGTGGAATCTAAAAACAATGAACTTTTTCTTCTGTGGTATTAAAAGTAGGTCTGTCTTGCACTTTGAATGGATCTTTTCTCATGCTTGATTTTGTGTTATCAAGCAGGGCTTATTTGGAAAGATTGTTCACTGAATTATACTGTATCTTCTCAATGTTGACACATTTCACTATATAATGTCATTGTATTAGTCTGTTATCATGTTGCTAATAAAGACATATCCAAGATAGGGCAATTTATAAAGAAGAGAGGTGCAATTGACTCACAGTTTCACATGGCTAGGAAGGCCTCACAATCATGATGGAAGGCGAAGCAGGAGCAAAGGCACCTCTTATCTGGAGGCAGGCAAGAGAAAGAGCACGTGCACGGGAACTCCCCTTTATAAAACCATCAGACCTTGTGAGACTTATTCGCTATCACAAGAACAGCATGAGAAAGACCCGCCCCCATGATTCAATTACCTCCCACCGGGTCCCTCCCACAACACGTGGGAATTATGAGAGCTACAATTCGAGATAAGATTTGGATGTGGACGCAGCCAAACCATATCAGTCATTAAATCACATTTGTTATTATCACCACTGCCTTAAACAGAAAAGTCTTCTAATATTGAAAATGTGACAAACTCATGGTGGCAAATGCAAATTTTCCAAAATTTTAATTTTCACATAAACGTGTGCATTATATCACTTGCAACAAAGATAGCCAGCCATTTTCTTTAAAACAACAGTTTTACTTTGGTTATTTGTGAGAAAGTGTTGGCCAGATACTCAAGTTTGAAAACCATAGTTTGTGTGTTAATAATTTTTCAAGTGAAAGAATATTTTTTCATGAAAAATTCAGCTAGTTCAGCTTGCAAGTCAAACAATCACAGCTTTTCAATTGTTTTCTCAGGATACTCTTCCTACTTTCATACCTCCCACTTCATCAAACAGAATAATGGCAAAATTCTAAAGGTTGAAACTTAATATAATTAAAAGTTATTACCTCACTCAAGATATGAATAAAACTGGACTTATTTTATTTAAATAAAGACAGAGTCCCTAGTCACCCAGGCCAGAGTGCAGTGGTGTGATCAGAGCTCGCTTCAGGCTCCAACTCCTGGGCACCAAGGATCCTCCCTCCTCAGTCTCCACCTCAGCTGGGACCACAGTCATGCACCACCATGCCAAACTGTTTTTATTTTCTTCTGGTATTTGTAGAATTGAGGTCTCCTTATCTTGCCTATGCTAGTCTCTGATTCCTGGGTTCAAGAAATCTTCCCACCTGAGCCTCCTGGAGTGCTGGGATTACAGGGAGAGCCAGTGCACCTGGCCTGAAACCAGGCTTCTAATTTTGTTTCCTGTGAACATGTGATGAGGAATACAATGAGCACTAGCACAGTTTTATGTGACTGTCTTGATATGACTGCGGTTGCCTACAGTTGACCACTATTGCTTTTGTCCCATCAATTTAAATGTCAACTCAGTTAAAAAGGAAAATTATGTTTAAGTACTACAGTGAAAAGGGGTTAGGCCTTAAGGACACACATAAAAGGTCTTGGGGATCCACCAGAAAATGTAGGGCCCACACTTTGAAAACCACTGGCCTAGAACCATGATTCTTATCTCCAAAGTTACATGGTCTTTTCCTCAGAATGTTACAATTTTCCAATGTTTTCCAGCACTGTTACTTTGCAGACAAATATTTCCTGTATTTATTTTTTCTATACCTCTTGAATTCATTTTTTTTTGCATCTCCTCTTGTTTCATCACCTCCTTATTGATTTATTTTGCATTAATTAACATCAAAACTATTTACCTATAAGCCTAGTTTTCCACTTTAGCCCAATTCTCTCTGGTTTGAGGAATATTAGCACAATTTCTCAGGATTTTGTTGTATCAGCTTCTTTCCTCATTCTGATTCTGGGGGAAGGTGACAGAGGAGTGTGCAGAAATTTCTAGGCTGTGCAGTCATGCAAGAATTTTCTGTTTGTTTCTTTGGCTCTGACTTTTAAAAGTGATAACATTATATCTGATTTTCTTGCCTGTTGTCACTGATGAGTCTGTTTTTGCTGACACTTTTACTGCGTTACTTTTTCCCTCTTATTACTATTATTATTAATAAATTGGATCCTGCTATGTTTCCCAGGCTGGATTTAAACTCCTAGGCTCAAGTAATCGTACTACCTCAGCCTCTTGAGTAACTGGTACTATAGATGGACACTCAGCTTTTGCCCTGTTATTAATGTTTACGACGTTAGATATTAGGAAATAATTTGCACTTCAGTGTTACCTCATTATATTATTTGCCTGTTAGTATTTAGCAGGCTGCTACACTTGACTTACACCCTAGGTATATGTGTCCAGTTCGAGGACCATTTACTTGATGAGAGGCTTGGGAATATTTAGTGTTTGTCAGCTACAGTAGTTGGTTTCTTTCTATGTTTCTACTGACTTGTGTCAATATCTATCTAAAAATAGAATTGCTTTGGCTCCTTTTTTTAAGTTGCCTTTAATTTGGAAAATACTTGTAAAATTTTACAACTTATTTCTGTTGGATTTTTCAGTTGAGATAAATGTCGAAAGCTGTGAATATAAGAACTAGGAATGAGATCTTCTTCCATGAGGATTTGGGATTCCCTTTATGCTGCAAAAAGTTAAGCCTTCGCTGTGAAAGATCCATACACAAACAGATCCCAGGAAGGGGTGTGCATGGTCTGATAAAGCTGACAACTGCAGATTATACTCAAGAGCTTTGATAGGGTCTCAGCAGGAGTGAATCCAAGTTTTGTGAGATCCAAAGTTTGTTAAGTTTGGGGTCCTTTGTATAAAGAAAAAAAATACAGCATTATACATTTGAAAATAGGTACACGGCCTTGGAAGTAGCCTATGCAACTGAGCAGCCCTGAAGCTTGCACTTCATTGACTCTGTAAATCTTCTTCTAGGTCCCATGGAAACGTTTTCCAAGCAAACTCAGACTTAAACTTGTCTTCTCACAGCATTTGCCAAGACTGGCAGTGTTTTAGCAGACTTGGACCAATTCATGTGTGGGCCCTGAACTTAGTTGGGTTACTCTGCACTTACAATCTGTAACATTCTGGTGTGTTTGTGCCAAATAAACTGCAGCCTTCCAGTGGCCCTGCTTTGTGTTACTTGGCTTCTTCTCTGGTTTTATGATTAATCTCTTATTTATCTGGGGTTGACTCAATTTACTTGTCTAGGACCTAGACATTGTTCTTGGCTTTTGCATCTCTGATTATTCCATCAGCTTTACTCTTTCCTCTTATTTCATATGGGAAGTACTGGCCTGGACCACAACACTGACATTGAAGATGGCAGTTTGTATTAGTTCTTTCTACAATCTCCTAACACATCAGATGCTAATCCTCTGGTTACAAATGCTGGCTCAGATTAAGAGTCCTAGTTCACCTCATCCGCTTTGCGCAGTGTGATATGGGCTTTTGGCTAGAAATCAAGCCCTACTGTTAAAATCACATCCTAGGTAGGACCCAGCCTAATTCATACTTCTCACCCCTCTCTGCTCTTCTAGTAAGGTTGAGCTTACCTTGAGGTAAAGCCCAGAGATTAGTGACCAGAAGTTCCATCTTCATACCACAACCGTTAATGAAGTTTCATATAAAGAGCACAGTCTTTTAACACACTTCATCTTGGATATGTCAGAGTATGATAAGACACCTTAGTTTCCCTGCCATGTATAATCAAGAACACCTAATGCTAGACAATAAGAAAAGCTGTGATAGTTTTTGAGTCATATTATCATGAATTTGAGATTGATATACTTTTCTCCAGTTATTTTTCATCTTATGAAATTTGAGAAACAGAGAATTGGTATGATCCTCCACTGCAAAGCAGAGGTTGACTTGCATGATGGTTTAATTTTATGTACCAACTTGGCTGGGCCACAGAGGGCCCGAATATTTTGACAAACATTACCCTGGATGTTTCTACACAGGTGTTTTTGGATGACACTAATGTTTAAATTGGTAGACTGAGTAAAACAGATTGCTTTCAGAATGTTGGTGGGCTCCATTCAGTCAGTTGAAGGCTTGATTAGAACAAAATGTGAACCCTCCCCCACTCCAAGTAAGTGAGATCTTCCTGCTGAGGGCCTCCAGGTGGGAACAGTAGAGCTTCACAGTTCTGCAGTAGTTGGTGAACTGCTACTCGAAGTGGGGCATGGGCTCTGCAGATTTTGGACTTGCCAGCCTCCTCCACAACCATGTAAGCTAATTCCTTATCATAAATCTCTATCTATCTCTACTTCCGTCTCTGTCTTTATTTTTATGTCTATCTCTATCTCTGTCTCTGTCTCTACCTCTTATCTGTATCTCTCTATCTCTATCTATCTCCATGCCCTATTGGATCTATTTCTCTGGAGAATCCTGACTAATAGGACTTGTTAAATCATTCTGCAAATACAGAGAGTGGCACATTTCCAGGTTAGCAAATAAAAATTTCCACCTACCTATTATAGAAAGTATTTATTTAAAAATTTACTTCTTTCATTTTTAAAAAGTACACTGATGCAAGTGCAAATTTTTATGTTAGAAATGATGGCTCTGGGCTGCGCGCGGTGGCTCACGTCTGTAATCCCAGCACTTTGGGAGGCCGAGGCGGGCGGATCACGAGGTCAGGAGATCGAGACCATCCTGGCTAACATGGTGAAACCCCATCTCTACTAAAAATACAAAAAATTAGCCGGGGATGGTGGTGGGTGCCTGTAGTCCCAGCTACTCGGGAGGCTGAGGTAGGAGAATGGCGTGAACTCAGAAGGCGGAGCTTGCAGTGACCAAGACTGCACCACTGCACTTCAGTCTGGGTGACAGAGAGAGACTCCGTCTAAAACAGAAAAAGAAAAAGAAAAAGAAAAAGAGAAGAAATGGTGGCTCCAAGAACAAAGAAGACCATATTGAGCCTCTCAATCAAATTTGTCAACTTAGTGGTGAGGCATTGTAGAACCAGGTGATAATGCATCAATTTCATTATTAGAAATAATGCCTCCTACAGGAACACCATGATAAGCCACTTACAAATTTAGAGGTCCCCAATGAATCTCAGACGGCATGCACAGGTGGGTGTCGAAGCCCCTTCCATTAAAGGGCTCTCTAGGCAAGTAAAAGAATTTGGCTTTGCAAGTCTTCAGGAACCTTTCTGCTGTTCCATGAAATGTACCTCATGAATATTTGTCCTCCCCTTTGTAAATTAAAGTATACACATCAGGATGCAGTTTGAATAATATCTCGCAGTAATTTTCTTCATGCCAGCTGTGTTTTACACTGTCTTAAAGAAGGCTGGCAAAAATACAAATCAGTCGTGAGAAAGTGTAAAAACAAAAGTAACCCATCCAGAACTAACAGAGTAAATCACTTAAGGGAACATTGAGTCCTAATTGTAGAAATAACATACATTAATCACCCTTCTGGTGCTACCAGGGGGATGGGCTTGCTGATGGGCATTCCATGGCCTGACACGATGAAAACAAAATACAGAGCCAGGCCAAGGTTTCCTCATGAATCTGTGTATTCAGAAGCCCGGGTGGGCATATAGCTACATCATTTTAAAAATTATAATGGAAAGAAAGCCCTGGTAATACAATACTGGAGCTGCAAGTGTGGGCACATTTACAGGAAGAAATTCACTTGGGAAGGCTTTCTTCTGACATTAGACATATGGCAAAGCTCTACTGGAAATCGTTCAATGTTTATGCTTACCTTCAGGATGGGAGGCAAGATATTTCAAATAATTGCAACTATCAACTTTCCAGCTGAGTGGAATTTGGCTAGATATGAAAATTGCTCCTCGCTGTAAGAAAAAAACCATCAATTTTAAAAACAAAATTCCATGCGCAGTGAGAAGCTATGGTATGTCTGATATGTCATGTGTCTTAGTCTCTTATCCTGGGAAAAGCAGAGCATATAGATGCCTGTGGTTTATTTTGGGAACTGGTCCCAAAGCACAGGAATGGAGGACTGGGAAGAATAAGATAGGGGAAGAAGGAAAGCCAGTCCAAGAAGACATGACAGAGCTGATCACCACTGTCTGTCCACAACTAGGATTTGATTCCTTTGGGGTCTTTCGGGAAAACTGCGATTCATAAATCTGTAATTGTCCAACCAGAGGTAGAAAAGGTGAACACTTATATACTAGCTTTCATTTTCCTTTGGTGAAAAGTCAGGCCATGGGTTGATGATACCCTTGTCCTTCTACTTTGAGTTTTTTTTTCCATAATGGCCAAGTGAGTTCATGAAGAAATCTCATGTACAGGCATAGAAATCCCTGAGTGAGGCCAGGCACGGTGGATCACGCCTGTAATCCCAGCACTTTGGGAGGCCGAGGTGGGTGAATCACAAGGTCAGGAGTTCAAGATCAGCCTGGCCAACATGGTGAAACCCTGTCTCTACTAAAAATACTAAAATTAGCCGGGCGTGGTGGCAGATGCCTGTAATCCCAGCTACTTGCGAGGCTGAGGCAGAGAATTGCTTGAACCCAGGAGGCGGAGGTTGCAGTGAGCCAAGATCATGCCACTGCACGCCAACCTGGGGCCACAGAGTGAGACTCTGTATCAAGAAAGAGAGAAAGAGAGAAAGAGAGAAAGAGAGAAAGAGAGAAAGAGAGAAAGGGAAAGGGAAAGGGAAAGGGAAGGAAAGGAAAAGAAAGAGAGAAAGAGGGAGGGAGGGAGGGAAAGAAAGAAAGAGAAAGAAAGAAAAAAGAAGGAAGGAAGGAAGGAAGGAAGGAAAATCCTGAGTGAAAGGTGGTACACTTAGCACACCCAAGTGGAGGTGCTATCGGGGTGCACCAGCGTAACTTTCTGACAGAGCAATGGCTGGGGTAAAACAGCAGACCAAGGTGCTCTCTGATGGAGTGCACAAGTTATGTTGGATACATCATGGGAAGATTCTCTGTACTTGCATTTTTATACACTTTTTAAAATGTTTTGATAATGGAATTGAGAGTAGTATGTTTCTGTCCTATCATTCATGGACTGAACAAGGTATAAGTATCTCATTATCTGTTTCTTTGGAAAGAAGATGTCCTCAGGTCTTCTCTGTAATCTAGAGGCTCCGCTCTGCCCCTATATATTCTTACATTCTTTCAGCACCAGTGGCTGGTGTCATCAGTCAGCAAAGAGAGACACCTGGGGTCTTCAGCCCTTTCCTCACCCACTGACAGAAGGTGAAACTACGACTATCTCCTGATTTCAAAAGTGTAATAAAGAGTCTGTGTATGTACACACACACACACACACACACACAGACACACACACACACACCCCTCTTGTATTTTCATCAGATACCAAAGTTTTTTTTAACTCTTTGGACGGACTTTTGCTGCAACATTTGAAGACATTCAAGGATAAATTTGTGCTAATCTCAGAGATGTCTACTTCAATGTAAAAGAAGAATCCAAAAATCCTAGGCAGTGGCATGGATGAAAACATGAGGATGCCACATTTCCTCTCCTTTCCCCCAAAAGAAGGAAGAGTACTCTTTTGCTCTTCTGTCTACATTAAAGCTTGGTTAAGGGGTAAACTATTAGACAATTTGTATTGTTGCTTTCCAAATTATTTGCATTTGAGTTTGTCTTCCTCAGTAGAATGAAGGACTTTGCTCCTCACTGGAATAAAGGGGATCTGGAAAGATGTGAGTGATTTGCCTTGGGTCCCTGAAATCCTACTGTGCAAGTTTGACAGCGTAGGACATGGGCCTTGTGTGGGGTGGCTGAACTGGTAAAATGTCTTCTATCCTATCATCAGACCCTTTAAAAAAAAAACACTTTTTAACTGGTATCTTGTATTCTCCTAGCCTAAAGTTAATTACATGTTCATTTAGCGGAAGTTCAACATCTATGATATTAAAAGAGATTTAATGCTGTATTCATTGGTTGCCTTGCTTTATTTCCACAATAAATGTATTTCTATATCCCCTAAAATGAGCTAGATGATGTGTGGGGTAGGCTCAGCAGCTTTGGAGTCAAACAAACCTGTGTTTCCTTTCTGTGTCTGCTACCTCTGTTAGCCGCAATGTCCTTGTTTATAAAATGGGGATACTGATATCTGTTAGGCAGGATTGTTATGAGGATTTTGGATAATGTACATAGGTATTCTAATATAATTTATGGGACTAGAAGAGAGTAAGTGACAGTGCTGAGTTAACCTCTCAGAATAATCTACTAGTGCCCTCTGGGAAAAGGGAGGCTGGTGTCTGCAGGGAGATATTTCCCAGTCAAGTCTGACTCATTGATATTCCCCAAGGCATTTTTTGCGTGTCCCATCCATCCTTGGACAATTTTCTTACAACAAATTCCCAAAAGCAAGAAGGGGATAAATGCAAAGTGAAATGTGGACCTCCAAGTGAATTACAGCATTTGTCAGTGCGATCAGCTCCAAATCAAAAAGTAAACTTAATTAAATAGAAAAGGGAAAACTCTTGTTGATGCCATAATGAAATTCAGGGTTTCAAGGCTGACAGAGAGGAAGCTGTATTGAAAGGTTCATAATTAAACAATGGGATAAAATTGCCACAGGGTTTTTACACTGCATCTATGCCCATATTTATTTATTTATATTCATTGCCTTCCAAAAATAGAGGCTATAAAACTGAGTATGCAATTCAATTATACCTGTTGTGCCCCCAATTAGCCAAAACCTGGCACACTTCAATTTGTGTGTTCCAGCTGTGTGCGTTAGAAATCGAACATTAGGGCTAGGAATTGTCTCCTCCAAGCTTGTTTCCTGGCACAGAAATTAAAGACCAGGCTGGTTAATAGGTGTCTGGTCTCCCAGACCTGTCGTGCTGGCTTTAAAGGCCAAGTGAGGGGCTGCAATGAGAATTTGCAAATGAAATGTGAAAAATGGTTCCTAAAGTTTGGTGAAGAGAGATTTGGTGGGTAGGGCTGAGAACTCAACTGATGAGACCACACAGGGTCAACAATTGTTAAAATGGCTAAAATTCAACTGGCAGTACATTTTTCTAATTACTGAATGCTTTAAACATGCTGGAAATAACTGAGACTCAGATATCCATCACTCAGATTAAACATATGTTAACCATTTGTCATATTTTGTTCAGTTGTTTTTACATTTAAAAATACAATGTTAAAATTCTAGCTTAGTTTTTCACCACCTCTTTCCTTGGTTCTCCCCTTTCTACTTGGAGTGCTATTAAGAAATCAGTATGTGAGATTATCATGCATTATAGAATGCCTTTAGTCTATATGTGTGCTATCATGCACATGATACAGTATTGGAGTACTTTTTGTGTGTAAATTCATTTATAGAGACAAAATGCTCCCATATGGCCACAAGGAGATATAAAGGATGTTCATTGCAGCCCTGCTTACAATAGCTAGAAATTGAAAAATAACCAATTTTCTCACCTATAAAGGATTAAACTGTTTTTTATTCTTATCCTGAAATATTTTAGAGAAGTGTAAATAAATGAACCAGATTTATGTGTATTACTATAAATATATTTCAAAAATATATTTTTTTAATTTAAAAAGTTGCTTTTGAACTTTTAAGTGAATATGTCAGGATCCCCATCCTTCTCCCAGGATCTGTGTGTGGGAGAGAAACAGGTAGATGCTCAGCAAACAGGGCACTTGGATGATACTCCTGTTGGGTGAGTCCACATGAGTGAGCTCTGGTCAGTGACCTGCTGGAGAGACAAGTGGTCATTGTCATTTACAGGTCTGACCCATTCAGACGTCTCCAGGATCATCCACACATGCTGCACACTGTCCTCCTGGACAGCTGCAATGGACCTAGTGGAGGTTCCAAGGTATGGTGGAGACAATGAATGGGTGAAGCTGGGGCCTTCCTGTAACACACACTGTTCTATGATTTGGACAAGAAACACGCCTTTTTTGAGTTCAGCTACTGATGCTTTGTGATTGTAGCTTCTCTCACCATATGCAGTGTGTGCAATAAAGCTGTTCATGAGTCACTTGTTTAGCAGCCACCATGATGTTTGGGGCATCGGTGAACAATCTGGAGGGGAAGAACAGGAAAACTGAGGAGAGAGGAGCCCTGACTCTTCCTTTGGGAGGAGCTACATCTGGCTATGTTTCTCATGGTTCCTGGCTCTGTTCTTCCTTTTGTTTCTATCATCCTCCATGGTTACATCGGAAGTGTGTTAATGCCTTCCCTAGGCCCACCATAGTATTACCAGCCCTCCTCCTAGTGAAAAATTGGGAGCAGAGTTTTCAATAATTTTAGGCTCTGAATTCAGACTCACAGTTTCCCTGGACCTACTTTACTTGAGCTGCCATCCAAAACGCAATAGATGGGGGACACCAGAGACCTGCTTTGTGTCTTCAACCATGTGAGGACACAGAGAGAAGATACCATCTAGGAACAACAACAAAAAAAAACCAGACCTTCACCAGACACTGAAAGTGCTGCAGCCTTGGTCTTGAACTTGCCAACCTCCAGAACAGTGATAAATAAACTTTTACTGTTTAAGTCATCCCATCTATGGCAGGTTTCATCCTGAGGCCTCTTCTCTTGGCTTGTAGGCAGCCACCATCTCTGTACATGCTCACATGACCTCTTGTTTGTGCTCCTGTGGAGAGGGGGAGCTCTAGTGTATATTCCTTTTTCTTGTAAGAGCAATAATCCAGCCGGGCATGGTGGCTCATGCCTGTAATCCCAGCACTTTGGGAGGCCGAGGTGGGCGAATCACCTGAGGTAAAGAGTTAAAGACCAGCCTGGCCAACATGGTGAAACTCCGTCTCTACTAAAAATACAAAAATTAGCCAGGTGTGGTGACTTGTGCCTGTAGTTCCAGCTCCTCCAGGGGCTGAGGCATGAGAATCATTTGAACCCAGGAGATCGAGGTTGCAGAGAGCCAAGATCGTGCCATTGCACACCAGCCTGGGTGACAGAGCAAGACTGTCTCAAAAATAATAATAACAAAATAAATAAAAATAAGGCCACTAATCCCCTTATGACCTCTTCTGGACCTAATCACCCCATAAAGGGCTCACCTCCAGGTGTCATTCCATTGAGGGTTAGGGTTTCACATAGGAATTTGGGGGAGGGCACAAACATTCAGTCCATACTACCTCGTAATCCATTTATCTACAAAAGTTAAAAGTAAGTGATATTTGCTTCCAGCCAGTTCTGTATGCCAATAACCAGATCCAAATTTCCTTATCGATACATTTTTAAAACTTACTTTTCTGCTCCCACATCCCTAACTTTAAATTCTTTGTGAAGACTCTCTTAAGACTATGAACTTGAATGGGAAGGCTACAGGCCTGATTTAATATTTGCCCTGGATTACTTTCCCAAGTTGAGATGATTTACTGAGCCATTTCCACTCAAAGTATTTGTTTTTTAATTAGCCCCTTAAAATAATTTTAAACTTAAGAAAAAGTTGTGAAAATAGTGGGAAATTTCCACAGAACCTTCACTCAGATTCCCTTAATATTAACATACTGTGTAACCATAATACAAACTTGGAAACCACAAATTAGCATTGGTATTCTTAACTGATCTGCAGAACCTTATATGAAGTTCATTAGTTGTTCAACTATTGTCCGTTTTTCTGGGCCAGAATCCAGTCCAGGTTGTGACAATGTGTGTATTTTTTTGTCTCCTTAGTCTGCACCAATTGGTGACCATTACTCAAGCTTCATGTTTTATGACTTCTACTTTTAAAGAGTACTGGTCTGCTCTTTTGTAGAATGTTACTCAGTCTGGATGTGTCTGATATATTCTCATGATTAGATTCAGATCACAAATTTATTTGGCAATGATACTACAGAAATGATGTTCTCTTCCCAGTGCACCATACCAAGGTATATGTGGTGCAGATATATTTTATTACTAATGATATTTATCTTGATCACTTGCTTAAGGTAATATCTTCAGGGTTTCTCCACTCTAAAATTCCTCTTGTTGGTGATGAATTAATATTTTGGAAGAGATATTTTAAACCCAGGAAATACTCTGCTTCTCATCATACTTTCACCCAGAAATTTTAGTATCCGTTGATAACATTTGTCTGCAATAATTATCACTGTGGTATCAGTTTCAGGATGGTTTTCTCATTTTCTTTTTCTCTTCAATGAAGGGATGTGTTAAGTTGTATTCTACTGTGAGGAGTCATTGTCCTTTCTTCTCTGAGTCTTTATTCAGTAATTTATTCAGTATACAGTTTTAGATATTGATTCTATCTACGAGTTGCAATTCAATACTCTCACTAGTTTGTTGCCCAAATTGTTGTAGCTTTGGCGATTGAGAGCTCATTCCAGTTGGTTTTTATGTTGTTATTGTTGTTGTTTGTAACATGCTGTTGTTATTTTTTGAGCGTTGACTTACTTCCCAGTACCATACAATGTTTGAGTTCATGTTGTATTTTCCTTATCCTGGCAGTGGAGCTAGATATTTCTCCAAGCAGCTCTGCTTCTTTTATTAGAGAACGTAGTTAGAAACTAAGATTTGAGTAGTGGGTATATTCCTTCCTATTGGAGGAGTATCATTGCTTGTAGATCTTCCCAACAGACAGAACTAGGAAATGTATGTATATTTTCTAGGAACTATATATCACATATCTCCATTTTGTTCTATAAATGTATATTATATATATATTATCTATCTATCTATCTATCTATCTATCTATCTATCTATCTATCATCTATCTATGGAGAGATGTCACTACCACCTCATTCCTGTGACCACATTCTATTTTCTTCTTGTTTCTACCCCATTGCTACTTACCCTCTCTATGTAATCAGTCTCACTGGTCTGATGTATCCATTTTATCCTTCTTGTAATTCTTTTGTACAAAATAGCAACACGGTTATATTTTTGTATATCCCTTTCTTTCTAACATGAAAGGTGGAGAACTTTTATCATTTAAAAATATCTTTTATAATCCCTCTATCTGTACATAGAGATCTTCCCCCATTTGTTGCATTTTGTGGATTTACCACAGGTTATGTAACCATTCTTCTGTATGTGAACATTTAGTCTGTTTCAAATACTCTGGAAGTCAAAACAATGCTAAGACGAATAACTTTGTGTATGTGTATTTTCATATTGTCCAAAGTGTAAATCTAGTGTGAATTCCTAGAAGTCATTGCCAGGTTAAAATGTAATTCGTTTACAGTTTTGTTAGATATTACCAAATTCCTCTACCCAATGATTGTTTGCGTTTCTGCCAGCAATGTGTGGAAGTGACTAATTCTTCAAAGCCACACGAACAGGATGTGTTGTCATAATTTGTCATTTTCTTAAATCATCATTTCAAGGCGTCGCTGGATTTTATTAATTTGTGTTTATCTCTTTGTGAGTAACTTTGAATATTTTCCACATGCTTAAAGCCATTTTATACATCCCTCTGTGTGTGTATGCGTGCATGTGTGTGCTTTCTTTGCTCAGGATTTTGGTACTTGTGCCCCTTAACTTTTTTCTCTGATGTTTTTAAGCAAACTAAATAATGGTCATATAAGCTATTCATTCATTTGATAAATTCTTACTTAGCAACCACTATTCCCAGAACTATGCTAGTATCATAATATAAAGGGGGACAGTCCTTCATGGAACCTTGGCGTATGGAAAGAGATTGTTGAACCCTTTACTTTTTTATTTTGAGATTAACTATAGGTTCACATTCAATTGTAAGAAACAGGAAGATCATGAGTACCCTTTACCTAGTTTTCCCCAATGATAACACCCTTCAAAACTGTAATAAAATACCACAACCAGGATTCTGCCATTGATATAGTCAGCACAGAGAACATCTCCATCACCACAAGGATCCCTCACATCACCTTTTGATCGACATGCCAACTTTTCTCCAGTCCCTTTCTTTCATTAATCCCTGGCAACCACTATTCTGTTTTCAATATTTATCATTTTGCCATTTCAAGAATGTTATGTAAGTAGAATCATGCACTCTGCAACATTTTTTAGGCTGCCATTTCACTCAGAATAATGCTCTGGAGATTAATTCAGATTCTTGCATGCATCAACAACTGTTCCTATATGTTTGATGCTGAGCAGTATTATATGGTAAGTGTGCTTACTATGAACCGTTTGACCATTCACCCAGGGGAGGAAGTCAAAGTTGTGTCCAGTGTTTGACGATTATGAATAAAGCTGCTGTGACTGTTCATGTTCTGGTTTTGTGTTAACTTCCTTAAGCCTTTGTTTCTTTCGTGTAAACGCTCAAGAGTGCAATTGCTGGGTCACATGATGGTTGCATGTTTGGTTTTTGAAGAAACTACCAAATGATTTTTCAGTCTACCATTTTATATTCCCATCAGCAAATATGAGCCATCCAGTTACTTCACATCCTCACAAGCATTTGGTATTCTTTTTTTTTTTCTTTTTATTTTTTAAGTAGCCATTTTGATTAATGTTTAGTGTTAGCTCATTGCATTTATCTAGTGGTGAGTGATGTTAAACATTTCTTGGGCTTATGTATCATCCATTTAGCCTCTTCAGTGAAATATTTCTTCATGTCTGTTGTTTGTGTCCCAAGTTAATTGTTTTTATTCTTGACTGTTATGTTTTGTGAGTGTTTAGAAAATATATTACAAATTCTAGTTCTTTATTGGATATGTGGTTTGCAAATATTTTCTTCCACTTTGTAGCTTTTTTCTTTATCTTCACTGTATTTTTCACAGAGCAAATTTTTTAATTTTGATAAGGTCCATTGTATCAAATTTTCATTTGATTGATAGTACTTTTGATGTCAAGTCTAACAATATTTCACCGTTCCTGAGATAGAATATTTTCTCCTATGTTGTCTTCTAAAAGTTTTATAATGTATATTTCATATTAAGTCTATGATCCACATATTCATTTCAGATTAAGTGGAGGAAGTTTGAGTCTTAGATTGGGGTCCTTTTTCTATCTCTTTTGTGCCAGTAGATGTCCAATTGCTCCAGTACCATTTGTTGAACTGTTGAATAGTATATATTCTTTTTTAAGTTGCTTTTGCACCTTTCTTTTTTCCAAAAGTCTTTTCAGTAAATTTCTGTGGGTCTATTTCTGGATAGTTTCATTGATCTCTGTGTCTATACCTCTGAAAATTTCACAGAATTTTGATCATTGTAGCCATATAGTAACGCACAGTGGCTCATGCCTGTAATCTCAGCACTTTGAGAGGCCGAGTTGGGTGGATCATTTGAGGTCAGGAGTTCGAGACCAGCCTGGCCAACATGGAGAAACTCCGCCTCTACTAAAAATTAGCTGGGTGTGGTGGTAGATGCCTGTAATCCCAGCTACTCAGGAGTCTGAGTCAGGAACGTTACTTGAACCCAGAAGGTGGAGGTTGCAGTGAGCCGAGATCACACCACTGCACTCCAGCCTGGGCAACAGAGCGAGATTCTGTCTAAAAATAATAATAATAAAAAAATAAAAATACATAAAAAATAAAAACTCAATAAATTGAACTCTTCTATTTTATTCTTTTTTGAAATTATATTAACTATTTTAGCTCCTTTGCCTTTCCATGTAAAATTTAGACTATTTTTCATATGTCTATAAAAATCTTGAGATTTTCATGAGAATTATATGTTAATTTGGGGAGAATTGACTTCTTTACTATGTTGAATTTTTCAGTACTTGAAGTACTTTATTGTTATTCTTTGATTTCTTTCATCAAGGTTTATAGTTTCAGCATACATACAATTTATGTACATGTTTGTTAGATTTACATGTATTTTATTTATTTTGAGTGATTATAAGTTACATTTAAAAAATTTTTTATCTTGCATGATTAATATATAAATACATCACATAAACTATATAATATTATAAATAATTACAACTGACTTTAAAATATGTATCTTGTACGCTGTAAACTTGCTGTACTCATTTATTAATTCTGAGAGTTTTTTTTAGAATTCTTTGAAATTTTCTGTGAAGACAATCATGTCATCATCAAATAGAGACAGTTTTATTTACTTATTTCTGATCTGTATGCCTTTATTTTCTCTTCTTGTATTAGTGCACTGGATAGGACCTCCAGCATGTGTCAAACCATAGTGCTCTTCTGTTTTCTGAAAGAGATCATACAGATTTCATGTTAATTCTTTAAATTCTTGGTAGCCTTCTCCAGTGAAACCATCTGGACCTGGAGATTTCTTTTCTGGGAATAAATTACAAACCCAGTTTCCTTAATAGAGAGCTATTCAAATTATCTACTTCATAATGGGTGAGTAGTGGCTTATCTTCTCCCGGCTCAAAGTGATTTTCCTTTGGTAACCTCCCGTGCGGCAGAAAAGCCAGGCCAGGAGAGTGACCTCTTGAGTGGAGGATAACTGGGGCAAGGACATCTTGAGCCAGAGAAATAGAAAGCAGAAAAAGAAACCAGAGAAAACCATGAAGGAAAATTGTCTGCAAATAAATACTTTTTATCTTTCTCACATCAAAAGCAGCTTCTTCTGGCCAGCTGTCCTCTGTTCATTCTAGCTTGCACTGACCTCTCTATTGCGTAAGTTCTAATTCTGACTCTGCCACTTGTGTGCTGTGTGACATTAGGCAAGTTATTTAACCCCCCTGTGCCTCAGTTTGTTTCCTATAAAAATGAAAATACCATTAGCATTTTCTTTATACGGTTGTGCAAGGATTCAAATGAGTTAATAAATAGAATTGAAAAATAGCACCTAATGGATATCTTGTTTTTCCGGCACCATTTATTAAGAAGACTTTCTTGTTCTCATTGAATTGCTTCAACACCTTTTGTTTTGTTTTGTTTTGTTTTGTTTTTTTAGAATAACCTATGATATAATGTATGGGTCTATTTCTAGACTTCTCATTCCCACCAATCTATCTGTACATAATTTTGCAAATAGCACACTATCTTTATTACTGCGGCTTTAGAGTAAGCCTTGAAATCAGGGAGTGTTAAGTCTTCTAATTGTGTTTATCTTCTTCATGATTGCCTTGCTATTTTAGGTCATTTGCATTTCCATATACGTTCTGCAATTAGCTTGCCAAATGCTATTTTTATGAAAGACTGATGTAATTTTGATTGGAGTTGCATTATAGATCAATGGTTTAAAGTCAAGAATATTGAATTTTTCCATATAAAAATATAGTTCATACTTCCATTTATTTGGCTTTTAAAAATTTTATTTAGCAATATTTTCTAAGTCTTACACATCTTTTGTTAACTGTATTCCTTTTAATGCTATTAACAATTTTGACTTTTAAAGTCTCGTTTTTCAATCATTTATGGCTACTATAAATACAATTAATCTTTTGTATACTGATCCTTTAGCCCGTGACCTTAGTAAATTTGCCTGTTAGTTCCAGGGTTTGTAAATTTCTTCAGATTTTCTATAACACAATCATGTAACCTGCAAATAAAAAATGCTTTACATTTTACTTTCCAAACTTCGCATCTATCTACACACTTCTCTCTCTCTCTTTCTCTCTTCTCCCTTCCTTCTTCACTCTCCTTCCTTCTCTCCCTTTCTTTTTCTCTCTTTCTCTTTCTTGCTTAATTTCTCCTCCACTCCACCTCTCGCTCGCTCTCTCTCTCTCTCAATTGTGTTGATTAGAACTTATGGCATATTTTAAATAAAAATGAAAGTAATCATTCTTGTCCTGTCCTAACTTTAAGGGAAAAGATTAAACATTTAAATGTTACCTATAGGTTTTCATAGATGCACTTTACCTCCTGTATATTTTAAAACTTTGTGTTTATTATTATTATTATTATTATACTTTAAGTCCTGGAATACATGTGCAGAACATGCAGGTTTGTTACATAGGTATACACATGCCATGGTGGTTTGCTGCACCCATCACCCCGTCATCTACATTGTATTTCTCTTAATGCTATCCCTCCCCTAGCACCCCATCACCTGACAGGCCCCGGTGTATGATGTTCCCCTCTCTGTGTCCATGTGTTCTCATTGTTGAACTCCCACTTATGAGTGAGAACATGCAGTGTCTGGTTTTCTGTTCTTGTGTTAGTTTGCTGAGAATGATGTTTTCCAGCTTCATCTATGTCCCTGCAAAGGACATGAACTAATCCTTTTTCATGGCTGCATAGTATTCCATGGTGTATATGTGCCACATTTTCTTTATCCAGTCTATCACTGATGGACATTTGGGTTGTTTACAAGTCTTTGCTATTGTGAACAGTGCCACAATAAACATACATGTGCATGTGTCTTTATAGTTTGTGTTTTTAAACTTGCATTATTTCCTTCACAGTTTATTAGTGCAATTTCTCCATGGTGATAGGTGTACATCTGTGCCTCCTTTATCCATGCTATACGATATCTCCATAAAAATATCAGAATCTATTTATACGTTTACCTCTTAATTTATATTTAGGATTTTTGATTGTTTTAAAAATGCACATAATGCTCCTTTGATAATTCTTCTACATATTTCTGTAAACTTATGAATGAATTTTTGGTACATTCCAAAACTACTATTGACTTTAATATTTTTAGACCAAACACCCCTGCAAAATTTTTGTGCCTAATTCTACTGTCACTACTTGTGTGTAAGAGTTCATATGGTTTCACAGCTTTCCCAACTGTTGTTATTATCATATAACTTAATTTTTACCCATCTGATAAGTGTAAAATTATATGTCCCTGGATTTTAGTTTCACTTCTCTTACAAGCTGAGAGACTGAGAATTTTTTAAATTTCAAATAGATATTTCACTTTACCTCTTTGACTAATTTTACCAGTTTCCTACTGAATTACTTATATTCCTCTAATTTTTGTAGATTTAACTTACATATACCAGATATTGATTCTTGGCCAATTAGATGTGATACACAAGGACTGCAGTCTATAGCTTCTGTCTTTTTATCTTCTCTGTCTCTGTCTCTGTCTTTCTGTCTCTGTGTCTGCTCATCTGCCCCTGTCACACACATGCACATGCACACACACACACACTCACACACACATACACACTTTATGCTGCTTTGGATAAACAGGAGGTTTCATTTGTAAATGATCACATTTATCAATCTTTTTTTGTGGTTTCGTAACTTGTTTAAAAAAACAGATCCTGAGATTACAATGGTGTGATCTTTTATTTTCTTTTTAAGTTTAGAAGTTTGACTCTTCACATAAAATTCCTTTTAGTTTATTTTGTATATGAGGGATACAATTCCCAGATTGGCCGTATGGGCAAAAAAATGAATTCCTCTAACTGAATGGTCCATCTTCTCTCTGACAGGTGGTGCCTGCTCTGCATATGACGTGTGTTATAAGGGTCTAGGTGTGTTTCTGGTCTTTCCATTGTGCTCTGTGTCCCACCATTCATTTCAGCTCTACCTTCTTGTCTTCCTACTGTTGCTTCATGTAAGAGTCTCCATCTGTGCAGTCATCTTCTAACCATATTGCTTTGCCTTACAATTTTCTTAGCTTTTCTTAGTAAAATGTATGCTCTTCCACATATATTTCAGAATGAATATGTCCAGTTTTAGAAAATTCAAGAAAAACTGTTGGAATTTTGATTGAATTTACATTGATTGATTTTTCACACCAATTTAAGGAGAATTAATAACTGTAGGATATCTTTTTTATCTCCAGAAATGGCATCAAGTTCCAATTATTTAGGCATATGTGTGTGTGTGTGTGTGTGTGTGTGTATATATATATATATATATATATATTTTTTTTTTTTTTAAATTTGAGACAGAGTCTCACTCTGTCACCCAGGCTGGAGCAGTGGTGTGACCTTGGCTCACTGCAACCTCCACCTCCCAGATTCAAGCAATTCTCCCTGCCTCAGCCTCCCGAGTAGAGTAGCTGGGATTACAGGCACTCAACACCATGCCCGGCTAATTTTTGTATTTTTAGTAGAGCTGAGGTTTCACCATGTTGGCCAGACTGGTCGTGAACTCCTGACTTCAGGTGATCTGCCCACCTCGGCCTCCCAAAGTACTGGTATTACAGGCATGAGCCACCATACTTGGCTACTTTAATATATTTTAACAAAGGTTTGAAATTTTATTTATCTAGGTGATATACTTCTTTTAAATATTTATTTCTTATGCATAATTTTTTGCTATTATAAGTGGTATCTTCTAGAAAAATTACATTTTATTTTGTTCGTAGGTATAGAAATGCCATTGATAACAATAATATGTAATACATATATATCAAGTATCTGCAAAGTTATCAAATTCTCTTATTATAACAGAAAACAAGATCTGTGAATAATGATAGTTTTGTTTATTCTTTCCCAATCCTTATACATTTTGGCTTTTTATGTCTTCTTACATTTTTTTGTGATGGTTATGACCTACAGTACAGAGCAGTGACTTTGGATAAGAGAAGGAGTTGTGGTTTTTTTGGTGTGTGGAGATTGCCTTATGGCTAGGGCATAGTTATCACAATGCTCCTTCTGTGCATGACCAGATGTGTCTTCACTAATTGTTTGAATTTATTAGTTGCTAACTGTTCTTTTCACATCTTCTGTATCCTCACTGACATTTTTGCCTAACTGAAAGCTCTTCCATCAAGGTAGTGAATTGTTTTTTAATTTTCCTCCAATTTTGTGTCATGTTTTATACATTTTATCTATTTTGAGACTATGTTCCAAAGAACTCACATCTTCTAGAGATATTGGACATTCGTATTAGTCCGTTTGGGCTGCCCTCACAAAATACCATAGACTGAGTAGCTTAAACAACGGAAATTCATTTTCAGAGTTTGAGAAGCTGGAAGTTCAGAATCAGGATGCCAGAATAGGCTGGTTACATGGTTATAGTAAGGGCTGTCTTCCTGGCTTGCAAATGACTATGATTTCCCCATGTCTTCACATGGTAAGTGGGAGAAAATGGTCTCTGGTGTTTCTTCTTATAGGGCCACTAATCCCATCATGAGGGCCTCGCCCTCCGTACCTCAACCTAATTACCTCCCAAAGGCATCATCTTCCAACACCATCACATTGTGCGCAAGGACTTCAACACAGAAATTTTGTAGGGACACAGTTTAGTCCACAGTTACCTCTTATCTGTAATTATCCTCTCTTTTGCTAATAATGCTTATTGCTGTCAAGGTATCTGTTTCACCTGAAGGTTCCTGTGGTAAGCATTTATCTCTTTATATTAGTATAGTATAACAGTATAGCATACAACTAGAGATTTGTTTAAAAATGGCGATTACTATTGTTTATCGAGAGTTTACTCATTTATAGTTAATGTGATTTCTCATATACTTGGAATCATTTTTTATCTTTTTTTGGCTTGGGTTTCCATTTGACTATTATGCTTTTAATTTTTCTTTCTTTGTTTTTTATTGGGAGTTCTTGATTGAGATTTTATTGTTGTTTTTTGTTTTCTCATCCTGGTTTTGAATTTATACAGCTATTTCTATTGTTTTAATTGTTACTATTTACATAGTGAATTAGGGTGCAGGGCAAGGCTCTAGTACTGGAAGTGAAATCAGATGCTGTCAGATAGGATAATCTGCCAAAATTTAGGTAAAAGATGATCTTAAGATCACTTATGAGGCCAGCACTCAGTTGGAAATAGAGCTGAAACTGTCTGCTAACATGACCAATTTGTAGTGATCCATTCAGTGGTAATTCCTAGAGTTACTGAATCTAGTATTTTCCTACATAGGGTTGGGGAGGGCAGTGAATGAGAGTTTGTAGTAAAAAGGAAAACCATTATATGATGCAATAAAATATTATGCAGCATATTAAGAAGATTATGGAGAGGCCAGGAATAGCACTTGGATTTGAATTCAGCTCCTTCTGCTACCGGGTATGTGGTCTTAAGAAAGTTAATTAAACTTTCTGTGCTTTGTGGGATTGTAAACTAGTTCAACCATTATGGAAAACAGTATGGCGATTCCTCAAGGATCTAGAACTAGATGTACCATATGACCCAGCCATCCCATTACTGGGTATATACCCAAAGGATTATAAATTATGCTGCTATAAAGACACATGCACACGTATGTTTATTGCAGCACTATTCACAATAGCAAAGACTTGGAATCAACCCAAATGTCCATCAGTGACAGATTGGATTAACAAAATGTGGCATGTATACACCATGGAATACTATGCAGCCATCAAAAAGGATGAGTTTGTGTCCTTTGTAGGGACATGGATGCAGCTGGAAACCATCATTCTTAGCAAACTATCACAAGAACAGAAAACCAAACACCGCATGTTCTCACTCATACGTGGGAACTGAACAATGAGATCACTTGGACTCAGGAAGGGGAACATCACACACCGGGGCCTATCATGGGGAGGGGGGAGGGGGGAGGGATTGCATTGGGAGTTACACCTGATGTAAATGACGAGTTGATGGGTGCAGCACACCAACATGGCACAAGTATACATATGTAACAAACCTGCACGTTATGCACATGTACCCTACAACTTAAAGTATAATAATAATAAATAAATTAAAAAAAAAAAACAACTTTCTGTGCTTTACTCTTTTCACCTATGAGACTGAGACAATAGTTACATATGTTCCATAGGGCTGTTATATATGCAAATGCGAGTTAGTGCATATAACTTGCTTAGAATGGTGCCTGGCACATAATTTTTGCTAATCTTAGCTATGTTTATTTCTAAGTATTATCTAAATGTCAGTGCTGTGCAAGATATAGTCGATGTGAAATGAAAGAGCCTGCTCTCAGAGGACTCAGTCTACTCACTGTCACGGGAGAGGCTAGAGTGTAATCTGTACTATGCCTTACTTACATGTAACAAAGTAAGCATTCAAAAAATTATAAGTGCAATAAACAAAGTATAGAAGCGGTTCAGAGGACGAGATGATTAATTCGTTCCCCTTGGGTGAAATGAGGTAGAAATGAGGAGGATTGCATCTGGAGAGAAGATGATAAATTTCCCTCTTGTCATGATAAATGTAACAGCCTTTTGGACGACCAAGAGGCAGTTGGGAAGGTAGGTCTACATTATTGAAGACAGCTTGAGTTCTTTGTGAGGTCCAGGTTTCTGATTCAAATGTGTTTCCAGTCCTTGATTTTTTGGACACTTATTATCATGCAGAATTAATTGTAAGGGGTTTGAAATGACTGATTAATGCTAGACTGAACGTAATGCTTGCTCCAAGATCCCCACAGATTGCCTTGAAAGGACAGTTCTCACTTCTCTTATTTGCTTCCTAGTTCCTGTACACCGCATACCCCAATGAGGTTGAAAAATGACTAACGTGTTATTGTCCTTCTGTTGGATACAAAGGACGTAAGAATTCCTGTGAACATTAACTTTCTACTTTATAGAGATTTGTGCTCAGGGCCTGTTCAGGCTTGTCCTTTTAATGAAATACTTTGTCCAAACACTTTTATCATTAAAAAAAGTAATAATGAATCTGTTACGAGGCCACAAAGGAGGGTAGAAGGTTAATACGTGTTAGAGAATAGAAAACAATACAGCCACCACAGCCAATGAATACAGATTTCTTTTATTCTCCTTGAAGTCATCCACTATATTTTTAAACACCTTTCTCTTTTCTTCCTGACAACCATATATGAGGCCTAAATGAGAGGAGTGAAAACTGAGGCTTCAACCAGAAATCTCTATTACTTGTAGAGCTATGGCAACGATGACGAATGCTTCTAGCACTAACCCCAAAGCACTGTAAGATCTTACCAAATCATCAGAGATTAAATTCCAATCAGAAGCATGCCTTTTCTCTATTCTGCTTCCTTGGAACCTGGAAATCTACATGTAATTGCAATTCTAAAGTGATAAGATTAATTCCACAAACCACTTACATAAGTCCACCTCATCGCCATATAGTCACATCTCACCTGTTATTGCTCTCTGTTAATTAGAATACTCGATTGGCTAAAATAATTATATTTCCTGCCCAGGCTCAATGATGACATTTAATTTGTATAAGAACTTTGATGATTTGGATTTTCTGATCACAGCCCCTCAATTCCTAATGCGAATGGAATCATGGAACCAGAAGGCATGTCCAGCTTGCCACACAAGAGATAGGGAGGGGTCAACGTTATAGGAAAAGCAGACCCTAGAGAATATTGAGAAATCTGGGACTTCTTTTATGGCATCGGTGCTGTAGAAAGCTATTGGAAGATCCCCAATTTATTCTACCTACACATACCCTAGCTCAGTGGTAAGTCATAGACTGATTATTTCCCACACTCCCAAAAAAGTACACTTCTATAAGTTTACAACATTTGGCATAAGATTTAATGGGGATTAATTGGACTGCTGAAGTTTGTATGATGACCTCATGTCGAGAACCCTTAATTGAGAGCATTCTGAATGCCAGAATTTATTAGGATAAAAAACTAAATAACACATGTGTTATTCAAGGAGCTTACAGTCAATTGGAAGATACAGTAAAGCAGGCAGCCAATTATAACATGGAATGAATTGGGAGATAATACAATTTGCAATAGGAATCTATTGCTGAAACGGGACAGTTCCCTGATCCCTCTTACAGGGCGCGCTAGAGGGATGTGGCTTGTCTGTTCCGTTGTCACGGCTGCTCAAACCCCTTATGGGAGGGGAAACACACAGACGGACAGGTGCAGGAGCCCAAGTGGGTGTGTGTTACAGTGTGCTCTTTTGGCCTTGCTGTCCGCAGACAGCTTGAGTGTTAACCAACTTAGTGGACTCTCTGCCTTTCTGCAAGGGCAGAGGGCTAGTGTAACAGCTTTTTGTATCCCAAGCTTTTATCCAGCATCCCAGAAGAACTGGGTCGCACACAGACCTGAAGTGTGAACGTGGGGATCCTATTGAGTGGTGGAGGTGGCTCTCAGTGGGATGGATGAGGACCTGGAAGTGGGAATGGAGTGGGAAGATGACATTCCCCTGGAGTCCAGAGGCTGAACTCCTCTGACTGCCTCCAGCCGAACACCTCTCAGCGTTCAGACGTTCCTCCTCTTCTGTCTTTCTTTGTTGTGTGGTTATGCCATTCATCTGCTTATCTCCTTGTCTCCTTGTCTGTTTGTCTGCTCAACTCCTTCTGTTTGTTTGTTCAACTCCTTCTGGAGTCTGGGATTAGGATTTATATGGGTATAAAATGGGGGGTTGTGACAGGCCAAAAGGAAACCTTTTGTGTGTGAGAATAGAAACGCCTATTCTCATTTAGGGCTGCAGGTCTCCAGACCGGAGGGTGGGGTCTTTGCTGGTGAACTGCCCTCTTCTACCCAGTATTTCTCTCTCTCTCTCCTGTCCATATCATTGCAAGCACTCTTAAAACCATCTTGGGAGAGTGTCAGGATAGAAGAACTGCATAACAGTTAGTTGAAGGATGAGCAGAAATTAGTCATGCAAAATTCGCAAAGAATGTGTCCTCAGTGGACAAAAAAGAATATTCAGTGGCCTGCCAGATGCAGGATAACACAAAATAGTGTTCACAGAAATGAAAACAGCCCAATATGAGTAGAGCCTGATGCCTTGTCGTCAAGGGATTAGGCCAGAGGGCTGAGCTAGAACCACATACTTCGTGTCCAACAAAGAAATTTGCATTTTTACCCTGAGGTCAAGAAATAACGGTTATATATTTCTTATAGTATTCTAGGCTTGTTATGAAAAATAATTTGAAGGGATAACAAGAGCAAAGGAAGCCATCCTAATTATAATGTGGTGTCTAAGAACGTGAGATATACTGTCAGGCTGTTCAAACTTAAGCCAGGCTTCGCCATTTACCAAGTGCTTTCATTTAAAGACATTATTTAATTACTATCTCTGTGCTTCAGTTTCTTCATTTGGAAAATGGAGAAAAATCATATGTCAATGTAGTAGAGTTATTGTGAGATTGAGTGAATTAATATGTGAAAACCTCTTAATACTGTGCTTGGCACAAAAGCTTTTGTTTATAGCCTTAATCATCAACATTACGATCAGCTGCAGCATTACGGAAGAGGGTGTCACAGTGTTTAACAAAGTTTGTGGCAACCGGGATGGAGAGACGTACGCTAATTAGACAGGTGGACTTGATGGTCTCTGGCAACTGCTTAGATGTGGAGGTAAGGAGGTGAGTCAAGGTGGATGCCTAGGTTTCTTCATTGGACAATTAGGTGAAGGATGTTGTCATCATCATACAGACTGAAGGGCAAGAAGATGAATTATTTACTTGCATGCCAATTTTGAGTGTACTTTCATGTGAATAAGAACAAAATGCAGTTGGCTCTGAAGACATGGCGCTTGCAATCAAGATCACAGGCATTGACATACAGCCACTGATTTAGGAGTATGTTAATCTTAAATGTCTTTCATGCTAAAGACATTCTACACTTTTCTAAGTGTTCCCATTTGATATTTAGGTGATTATGTAGGTTAGGTGAGTTATATCTGTTTTGTAGAAGGAAAAATTGAGGAACAGAGTTAGCATTTTCCTAAATGAGTACATACCTAATTGGTGAAAGAATTGGCATTTTTTAAAAACCCTGTTTCTTTTTGATTTAGACTTTGTCACACACTGTGTTCCCTATAATTCAGGCATCAACCAACCATCTAAAAGTAGCCCACACTTTTAGATTCAATGGAATTGGCTCAAACCCCATTCCATATGTAGGAGGCTTCTATTCTATCCAGGGATTGCACGCTGGGTGATACGGCTTATGGATTTTCTATTTACTATGATGCTTTTCTTCCAGATCAATTTTCCTTTAAAAGTGCCATATTTTTGAAACAAGATTCCTAACACTTTGGCTTGCTCTCTTTCTCTCACCTCTGCTTACACCCACTCTCAACTGCCCTGAGTAGTTTTCCTGTCTTCATCTTTTGTTTCCCGTTAGCTAGACTCTCAGGTGTCAGGTTACTGAAACACTTTACAAAGGCATTCTTGCCCCTGTTACGACTTGCTATTGTTTTCAACCAGACTATACACTGTTGACAGTGTAATTTTTCTGAAACCCATACTTTTGTTTACTTTTTGAATAAGCTACAAACTACGTTCATGATATTCTCTAGATATTATCACATATTAATAGAAATGAAAAAGGTGTATACACACACACACACACACACAGAGGCAGAGTGACACAGAACATTCACCAAATCCTGTTGGCAATACCAAACACAACCAAACGATTGTTACTTAGAAAGAATAAGAAAATGCAGATTTTCTTTTTCATTAACACTATTTAGCCAATGATATGTTTCCTCTCTCCTGTTCACTATCATCTTTCTTGTTCTTTGAACTGACGAACTGGCATCTCCAGAATAACTGAGTCATTAAAGGAAAGTTGAAGGTTGGTGGAGATCCAGTTAAATCCCAAATGAAAGACGAAAAAGATGTTATGAACACATAAGCCCAAACAGCAAAAATGCATATAGATGTATGTGCCTCATAAATTATGTCTCAAATTCCTTCCTTTTTTACATTTATCCTGTCTTCTACAGATAAAAGTAAAGCAAATGAAATATTATAAAGTATCAAGGTGATACTGTAGAAGCTTAATGTTTACTTCAGAAGGATGTTCACCATAAGGATTAAGAAAATTGATTTTGTAAAATGTGATGCTATTTTTTAAAAAACTATAAATCTGTAAGAAGTACGATAGTATGATTTTTCTTTTTTATTTATCTTCATTTTTACATTTTACAATGAAAGGACTGTATCTGGAGATGAATTATTTTTTCTAACACAGTATTTTTGTTCCTTTATGTATTCAAACATCATACTGTAAGATTTTTTAAAATTTATACATATTAGGTACCAGGCATTCTCTTAACCAAGACGTCAAAATTAACATTACAGAAAATACTAATTATATCAATGTTAATGACATTAGATGCTGCCTGGTGCGAGGCACTGGGAAAGACACTGCATTATTGTTGAAGTATTGCAGTTCTTGTCCCAAATGCATAACTTCAATTGAATCATAAGACAAAATCAGACAAACTTATGAGGGATATTCTAAAATGCAACAAGCTTACATTTTGCAAAACAAAAAACAAAAACAAAAACAAAAAACAAACGAAAAAAACCCAAAGGAAACTTGGAGAACCATGTGACACTAAAGTGTATCCTGAGAAAAAAAAAGAGAAAAGAAAAAGAAATGATGGTCTCTGTAAGGAGCAATAATGGAATAATCAGCAACAGTTGAAAATGGACTGCATATTAGATAATATATTGCATCTGTGCTAAAATTTCTGAAATGTATAACTGCACTGCAATTATGTAAAATCATGTCCTTGTTTTTAGGAAATACAAGCAAGATTATTGAGGGCAAAGGGATAAGATCTCTGTAGCTTATTTTCAAATGGTTGAGTAAAGGAGAAAGAAAAAAAGCACAGAAGAAAGAAGAAAAGGAAGAAAGGGAGGGAAAAACAGTTTGTGTCTTAGGTATCTGTCTTAGCTATTAGATTGGATTCCTTGAGATCGAGGTGGGTTAAATATGAATCTTAGCCAGGCGTGGTGGCTCACACCTGTAATCCCAACACTTTGGGAGGCCAAGGTGGGTGGATCACCCGTGGTCAGGAGTTAGAGACCAACCTGGCCAACATGACGAAACCCCTTCTCTACTGAAAATACAAAAACTGGCTGGGCATGGTGATGCCTGTCTGTAATCCCAGCTACCTGGGAGGCTGAGGCAGGAGAATCACTAGAACCTGGGAGGCGGAGGCTGCAGTGAGCTGAGATCACACCACTGTGCTCCAGCCTGGGTGACAGAGCAAGATTCTGTCTCAACAAACAAACAAACAAACAGGCATGAATTTTAATTTCTAACATGTTGCCTTGCAATAATTGATGTCTAGTCTCCCAAATCAGGACTGAATAGATTAATAGCTATTGTAACAGTGGACTTACATAATTTTCTCGTCACTCTTGAGACAGTGAAACAGAAGTATGCATCTGAATGAAAGTTATAAGAAGATACATAGCAGCTTTATTTGTAATATCCCTAAACTACAAATAATCCAAAAATCTATCAATGGTAAACTAGACAAACTGTGGCATATCTATATGATGGTAAACTACACAGTAATGAAAAAGAAAAAAATTACCTACTACTAGGCATAGTAACACGAATGAATTTCACAGATACATAATGCTCAGTTAAAGAAGCAAGACACGTTAGTAAGAAATGCAAGAATAGGCAAAATTTATACATGATGATAGAAATAAAAATAAAGGTTACTGTGGGGGAGGAGGTGGATACTGACTGGGAAGGCTCATGAGGGAGTTTTCCAGTGTGATGCAAATGTTCTATATTTTCATGTTGGAGATAGTTACCCATGTATAAATGTGTGGTATAGAAATTCATCTCATTGTAACTTTAATATTAATACACTTTACCAACTGTATATTATGCCAAGTTTCAGCTTATTCTGAGCTCACCACCAATCCATTTTCTCTTCACTGTATCTAGCCCAGAGATTTGCATATATCAGATGTTCAAGATATATATTTGGAATGAATAAATAAAATTGTTCTCTATCGTGTACCTTATTTCCTTAGGACTCTGCTGCATGTGATAATGGATGTTAACAGCTGTTATTTCTTTTAGTTAATACTTTTGGAATAGATCTAAGAATATTGTATTAATCCAAGGAGTGATCCTCATGACCAAAACTTCAGTAACAAGTCTATTGGGACATGGGTGAGATTGGGGCCGATCTTTGAAAAATATCAGTCTTCAAAATGCCACATATTGTGTTTGTTAAGTGTGATAAATCACATGCACCCAGGTGTGCAGCAAATTCGGTTGTCACTTGTGAGAGGTATGAAGATATCAGCACAACATGGCACAGGAGCTGCAAGACCTTACCAAAATGAGAGATTTCCCTATTCAGAGGCCAGAGCTAACCCCAGATTTATCTGGACTGGGTGAGGATCAGCCTCCAAGAGGGTGGGGGGAGAAGATGGGAGCAGCCATGGGTGGGAAATTAGACACATTCTAGAATCACAGATCAGGAGATCCATACAAACTAAATTTTAAAATTCCAAAAACCAGGACCAGGCTTTAAGCATGAAGTTACTGGTGGGGACTAGGCAAGGAGTTCTGAAATTCGGGCAGCTAGATTTCAGTTCAAGACAGAATTAATGTCCAAGTCAGGCCCTGAGATGAAAGCCAGGAACCAGGGGTCCCATGCTGTGAGGGAGCTCAGCAGCCCTGAGCACAGTAACACATCTTATAGCCCCACATACCCCAGGTGTTCTCATGTGACTCCCACCTGCTCCCACTGATGCAGAGAAAGAAGGAGTTCCAGGTACCACAGTGTAAGCTTTTATTCAGCAAGTCCTTGGCAGAGTTAAAGCTCTCAGTGTATCTGTCTAGTTTGAAACTGAGAGTTATAAAAGGGACAGAAAATAGATCACTGTGATTCTATCCTACACATTATGTCAATTTTGTTAATGGCCATCCTATGTTACACCAAATTACATTTTTTAATGTATTAACTTTAAATGAACTAGAACATTAAGTTACCCAGAATATTAACTTTCCCAGACATTTAAGTAATATTTAATAGTAAATGGGCCTCTGAAATCATTACTACAATGATAATTTTAGAAAAATAACAAGCTATTATACTTTTTGCAGCCAATGCTTTTATAGGGATTCTTTGACATAATTTTTTTTCAATATTTAAGAACATTAAAAAATGTGCTTAATTAATTTGTAGTTTGAGACGTTCTATTTTTAAAAGTAATTACCAGAGATAATTTGTCCCTTTTCTTATATTAATGGAAATATTATGATAGGATAAATATACAGAAAAATCCAATATTCTGGTTAGAAATAATAAAGAGTATAAAGAATATTCTCTCAGAACTTGGATTGCTTTTAAAATTTGAATACATTTCCAATGTGTAATAGGTTTGGGGATTTAAAAGCAGGATGTTTTTAGTTGCTTATTTATATATATATAATTTATATTTCATAAACTGAGTTTATTATATTCAATTATAAAGATGCTTTTGTTCATAATCCAAATGTAGATGAACACACACCTTTAATATGCATACTGGAGAAAAGTATATGAACTGTAGAAATTCTAATTAATTTGGGGATTTGGAGAGTGCCATTAAACTTAACCAGTTTTGGGGGTTGCTCTTAGGGCCATCTACCTCACCTTGGTTTGAAAAGCAAGCACAGTTAATCTCTATTTGGAATCTAGTCCTAAAACTAGACAATTAATAGTCTAGTAGACTATTGCTATTTCCGATCACATGTGATTATAATTCTGCAACTGGGATCTTTAACAGAAGAGAATAATTGGTTCTTTTGGTAAATAAATCATTAGGCTTTGGTTTTCCTTTGTGTATTTATGCAAAACCTAAGCCACACACAATTTGTGGGCATTATTGTTGTTTTATAACTGACCCTGACCTTGGCACTTCAGCCAGGAATGAATGGCTAAGTAGTCTTTGCTCTGCTCTTGGATCCTCAGCATTTCCATATCCCTCTCCTCTCCTCTCTCTCTGCTCTTCTCCTTCCTAGGTTGCTGCAAAAGGTCATAATATCACACTGTAAGTTGTTTAAAGCCCATTACTAGGCTTTGTGACTGCTCAGGTTACGAATACTAGTATTTGGCAGTACTCTTGTTTGAAGACTTTCACTTTCTCTTTCAAGTCACATTTGCTCTTGTTTCCCACCATTGCTACAGATGTATATATATTTGAACATATATAAGGCCGGGTGTTGTGGCTCGCATCTGTAATCCCAGCACTTTGGGAGCCCAAGGCAGGTGGATCACCTGAGGTCAGGAGTTTGAGACCAGCCTGACCAACATGGTGAAACCCTGTCTCTACTAAAAATGCAAAATTAGTTGGGCATGGTGCAGCATGTCTGTCATCTCAGCTACTTGGGAGACAGAGGCAGGAGAATTGCTTGAACCCAGGAGGCGGAGGTTGCAGTGAGCCAAGATCACGCCACTGCACTCCAGCCTGGGCAATAGAGCTAGACTCCGTCTCAAAAAATAAAAGAACATATATAAATAAGTTTTAGCACATTGCTTTTAGTACCCTGGGAGAAAGCCCAACCTTGTGTTGCTGCAACCATTAGAGCTGTATACTATTTGCTATTGCGTTACTTGGCATCAAGTTACAAACTCTTTGCATTGAAGGAAGAGTTCTGTAAATTATTGTTACACTCAGTAAACCTCATTATTTAGGAGGGTAAAGAGCACCTACTTAGCCAGATTCTACACAAAGATTACCATCCCTTCTAGCAAAGCAACATGGGTTCCAGTTGTTCCTGACCTAGGCTAACTAAGGTCAACACTGGCCACAACTAGACTAGACTTCAGAGGAAGATGAGACCAATAGAAACAAGTGCCTCGCAATTTCTAAGGTTTTACTGTGGTTGAAGTGCAGGTTACACCCATCACAAGCTACACCTGGATTTTACTTTGAAGTAAAAAGGAACACAGTGTCCTAGGCAATGGTCCATGTGCAACTGAGAAGACTGTGTGCTCTATTGTTGCTGAGTGGACTGTTCTATAGGTGTCTGTAAGGTGTATGTGAGTGGGCATGAATATACATGGTGATATGTCACACACACGTGCACATGGACAGAGCTTCTGGCCTATGAAAAGATAGTATTGTTTTCACATTTCAGAAATGCAATGAAAATATTTTCCAATTGGATGTCTAAATTTACGCTATAAGTTACTTACTAGAAATACATGTCTATTGCAAGACAATATTTAAAAGATGAGTTGCAAACATGTACTTGACTTCAGACATTGTGTTTATAAATATAACAGATTAGAAATATCGCTAGAAACCTTATTTTTTAAAGAAAATAGTCAGTTTACTTATTTTATATTCCTTTTTCAGAAGAATACCACTTCGAGTATTTCGGAAGGCTATACTAACAGTGCCAGTTTCATTACTCAACATGTTTTCTCAAAATCGAAAATAAAAGTTTCAATTTTATGTAGAGTAAGTTTAGCTAGACTGCGTACCTCACATCATATTTAGATCTGTAAAATTTCAGATCCTGTTTGAAATCCTCATAGACTTGAGAAACAAGATAAAAATGCCTGCCTATAACTTAGTTACCACATAAACACTGACTATTTTTACCCACTCCAAACAAATACATAAATAGAGACTCAGGTATTGTTTCTTTATTTTCCTAGACTGAGTGATTTATTCCAATTTGTTTGTTTCATAGGCAATGAAACAAAATCCTCAGCTGGACATCATATACTTCCCACTTCCCCCGTATGGCAAGAAGACTCTTTCCTCTTTATACTCTCAATCTGCCCTCTTCCCTGTATCTCTTTCTGTTCATGTCCAACAGGCAGCCTCTGGCTCACTAATGCTCTCGGCAAGTATATTTGAGATTTGTTTATGTGGGAGTGTGCTGTTTAATTTCCCAAAAATCCTTCTATTACTCATTTCTAATTTAATTTCGTTGCTGTCACAGAACATAGTGTCATTTCACTCCTTTTTAAGGTATTGAGACTTGCTTTAAGGCCTGACATATGGTCTACCCTGGGGAACATTCCATGTGCAATTGAGAAGACTGTGTTCTGTTATTGCTGGGTGGACTGTTCTATTTCTATAGACGTCTGTAAGGTTTATTTGGATATAATGTTTTCCAGTCTTTTTTCCAGGTTAATATTCTGTGTAATTATATCCATTATTAAAATGTAGAGTTTGACATATACCACTTATTGAATTGTCTATTTTTCCCTTTAACTCTTTTTTTTTTTGGCTTCGTGTACTGTGTACATGCGTATATGTTTACATGCATATGTTTAAATTTTCTATGTTTTCTTGATGGATTAACCATTTTACTATTTTAAATATTGTTATATGTCTCATGTGAGAATTGTTGTCATAAAGTCTATTTTCTCTGTTATTTGTATGTTTTCCTGATCTCTTTTTATTACTATTTACATAGTATATCTTTTTCATACATTTGCTGTCACTGTTTTTGCTTATTTAATTTTTGGTTGTTTGTGTGTTTAGTGTTTCCAAGCTAATTCTATGAAATCTGTATCTTTGCCAAGTGTGGCCACCGAATTTCCTATTCTACATGTCATCTATTGATTGGACAGTGATTTCTTGGAATGCTGGGATCCACAAGTCTCTCAGCCAGCAGGGGGCGGTGTGTGTGTTGGGGCACGTCTTCAACACTTGGTCAGGCCATTTAGAATGCTGTTTGTACAGAGCCTCAATGTCAGCCAGAGGTAAGAGTAGGGTCTTCTCCAGTCTTTCCTGAAAACACACACAGCCCTATGCACATGTGTGACCTCTAGATTCCCATGAATATGTTGGATAATTTCAAAGCCCCTATGGACATTTGATTTCTCAGCTTTTCTTTTTAAGCTTTTTAGTTAGACTTTTATTTTCCCAACTGTGATCTCTCACTTTGGGCAGTCTTGTTATCAACAAACAATCCCTGAGGAGAGCTTTTTAGAACCAGGTGAGTTAGAATGAGGAAAAATAAAGACAAGCATTTTTAGTGAGGTCTTCCTAGGAATCAGAGACAGATCAAATAATGACTATTCTTTGAAGACGAGGGTTTTCAAGAACTTGACCTGTTCTCTCTTTCATACCAAAAATGCAAGCTTTAGTTTTTAAGGCTACTGGAGAGTAGTAGAGGAGGCTATGTTAAGTTGAAATGCCACAAAGTTCACTGTCACTTTTCTTACCACGATTTGCTGGGGTTTTGTTTGTTTGTTTGTTTGTTTGTTTGTTTTTAACTATATGCTCTCTGGGTTGCTGTAAGCCTTTGACTCTTTTTCAGAGTGCTGACCAAGTTGTTTCCAACATTGTTTATTTGTTTTTTCCCTTGCTTATGCCAAAGAGAAAATTTTCAGAGGTCCTTACTCTTCCACTTTGACTAACATCACTCTAGGTGGTATCTTTGGCTTCATTTTTGAAGGATATCTTTGCCAGGTATAGAATTCTGGGTTTGCCTTTTGATTTTTCAGTACTTGAAAGACTAGTTTCAATATCACTGACCTCAGTACTTCCTGAAGCCATAAATTCTTTTACCATTTTATTTAAGTGTTTTTCTCTGGCATCTATCTAAGTTTTGTTTTGTTTTGATTCATGATTTTCTTCATGTTTATTCTGTTTTTAATTTGCTGAGCTTATCATCTATTTGTTAGTCCTGACATTATCCTATAGGCCCTTGACTTGGCTCAGTTTTTTTAATGTTTTTTCCTTTTTCATTTATTTTTATCATTGCTGTTATTTCTTTGTTAATTACTATTGATTTATTTTCAATTTGCCTAATAGTTTAATATCATCATCTATCTATTAAATCCAGCTGGTGAAACTTTAAATATCAAAATGTATATATTTTTTAAAAATTTTAATTTGCCTCTTTCATATATATTTTGTTTTTCTGCTAATATTTTGTCTCTTATTTTATTAGAAGCATGTATACTATTATTATTAACCTTCTCAAGTTTAGTTTTTAAAGTACATTTGAAGTTCTTATCTGGTAATTCTAACATCTGTTTTATTTTAAGGTTTGCTGTTGTTGATTTTATTTTCCCTTTAGAAAGATGAACCACAGTTTTTTGGTTGTTCATATATTGAGTATTTGGGATTATCTTCTGGACATTGTGAATATTTTGCTGTGGATGCTTTGGATTCTGTTAAATTCCTTCAAAGACTTTTGATGATTTTGTTTTAGCAACTATTTTACTTGGTTAGACACAGACTACAGACTGCAAGCTCTGTCTTGCCTGTGGTGGACCACAACATGAGCATCTTGTGGTCTTCTACAGGTATGCTTGAGGCCCACCAGAGACTTGGTGACATAGCTAGACAAATGCACACACACACACACACACACAAAACAAAAACACACACAACCCCTATACGCACAAAGTGTGGAATTCTCCTTTTCTAATTTTCTCACTTTAGATTTGCCCCATTACTCTCCGGTAGGTCTGGTGTTTCAAGATCCTTCCCTGGTCTCTCTGGTCAGAAAAATTATAGGCGTTCCACATTGTTTTATCAACCTGTGCTATATTGCGACTGTGACTATCCTCAGATCAACATCACAGACGCAGGAAATTAACTCCATATTCTCTCCTTTCCTTCTCTAAATTCTTACACCCCTCAAATACCATCCTGCTTTTGTTTATTCTTGAGAGCCCTAAAGCATGTTTCGTGTCTGTTTGATTGCTTGCCTATTGTTTTGCCCAGGGTTTATAGTTGTGATAGGCAAGAAATTTGGTTCTTAGCATTTACTCCTAGTTGAATAATTTCAACAGGCTCTGGAGTGGATGGCCTGGCCTTAGTTGTCTGGTACCTGATCCTGGAATGATTAGATTAGGTGGAGAGTGGCCTAAAGCATAAGAGCTCCATAAGGAGGTGGTTGAAGGGTAGACTCTGGGTTGCTTGGTTTGCATATGAAGGTCATGCTTGTGGGTGAGTCCTGTGCTACCTCTAGGAATTGGCTGACCCTGAGAAGGGCAGTTGTTCCAGGGTCAGCAAGGACCCAAGATTTCAAAGCATCAAGAAAAAAAAAAAAGACATGCTTAATACATACTGGAACCTGCTTATATATCCATTTTAGTCCAGAACACATTATGTATTCTGTCCAGCGCTTTTTCCAATCTATGTTAATGATGACTTGTTATAAAACAAGGAAAAATAAAGACAAGCATTTTTAGTGAGGTCTTCCTAGGAATCAGAGACAGATCAAATAATGACTATTCTTTGAAGATGAGGGTTTTCAAGAGCTTGACCTGTTCAAACTATAAAGTTACATGTTTTATCATTTTTATCCAGTTACCTTTGTGTATTATTGATCTAATTTTAGAATGTTTAGTATTAAAACACCTTTTGATTTCTGGGATCAGCCCCACTTTGCTTCATTGTGTTATTATTTTAATTTACTTTCCAATGTATTTGCAAATGTTTGAGTATTCTAAAGAATTTTATAGTTTACTATACTTTATATAGTTTATAGTTATATAGTATAGTTATATAGCTTATTATAGTTTATAGTTTATTGTAGTTTCTAGTTTATTATAGTATTCTATAAAGAATTTTTGCCTCAATATTATCTCATATATATTTTATTCATTTTTTACATATTTGAAGCACTACTTTTAAAGTTTGTATAATACTCTTCCTGGTGTATGTGCCACGGTTAATCATTCTCTCACGGTTAGAAATTTGTAGTGGTAATGCTCATAATTGTTATGTTTTGAACAACTATTTAACATATTTTCTTTTCTGGGATTTGGATTTGGTTTTTTATTAAAGTAGTGAGTATTGTGAAAGGTTTGTCAGATTTTTCTCTTTTGAGGAAAAGGAGTGTGAAGACTCTTTTTCATTGCCAGGAGTTTATATTTCATTTTTTAAACAATTTCTCCAGTTTGATAGCTGGCATTCATAAAAGTATTTTTTGGTTGGGCACGGAGGATCCTGCCTGTAATTCTAGCACTTTGGCAGGCCGAGGCAGGTAGATCGCTTGAGCTCAGGAGTTCAAGAACAGCCTGGGCAACATGGTGAAACCCTGTCTCCACAAAAAATAGAAAAATTAGCAGGGCATGGGACTGGTGCCTGTAATGCCAGCTACTTGGGAGGCTGAGTTGGGAAGATCTCTTGAGCCCAGAAGGCAGAGGTTTCAGTGAGCTGAGATTGAGCCATTGTAGTCCAGCCTGGATGACAGAATGAGACTCTGTCTCAAAAAACAAACAAAAAAAAAAACAAAAAAAATTTTACTTTTTTCATAATAAAAGTGATATACACATACAAGAATACTTTTTTTAAGAAGACATATTTGTACATATAATTGTTTTTTGGAAATCAAAAGCCATGTTTCTTTCCCCCTGGAGTGTTTGGATCTCTCTCTCCCTGAGATTCAGGGAATTCTTTTCAAACTTATGAAAGATAACCAGGCTGAAAATGCTTTCTGAAGGAGAGATGTTTTGGCCATGCTTGATAACTTTTGTAAGTATACTATATACGTAAAACATATAAATGATAAATATATAAAATACATAATTTAGCAAAAGACTCACAGTAGCTTCTGAATAAGGAGGAAGACATCTGCGATGCAAAGAAACTTTTGAGAACTGAAGGGAGAAGCACTCAGGTAAAGGAGACAGCCAGCCTTCCAGGGAAGGGAAGAAGAGCCAGCGGCTCCCGCAGCGAGGTGAGGAGGCCCAGGCATCCATCTGGGAGACTCCAGGGAAAACAGAGGCTGCAAACCCCAGTTATTCTGCTGTTGCAGGAAACACTGGCTCTTCCACAGGGTCTTTTGATCATTGTTTCATATTGTGTCTCTACACAAAAGTCATTCTAAAAAGGAAAAATAGTTTAATAAAATAATATATAATACAATTAAATATAATTATCAAATATATTGTAGATAATGTAATGCAAATATATTTAATGATAAATGTAATATTTTTTCTTTACTTGTGTACCATTTTACATACTGAAAAATGACTTACATATAAAATGATTATCAAACTTTCCTTTCTGAATATTTATTTTCTTTTTTGAGACAGGGTCTTGCTCTGTCTCCCAGGCTGTAGTGCAAGTGGCTTGATCATGGCCCACTGCAGCCTTGACCTCCTGGGCTCAAGTGATCATGATCCTCCCACCTCAGCCTTTTGAGCAGCTGGGACTACAGATGCACACTACCAAACACGGCTAATTTTACGTGTGTATATATAGTATATACATATACTATACATATATATTTTTTTGTAGAGATGAGGTTTCACCATGTTGCCTATGCTGGTCTCAAACTCTTGGGCTCAAGTGATCCTCCTGCTTTGGCTTCCCAAAGTGCTGGGATTACAGGAATGAGTCAAGGCCCCCAGCCCCTTTATAAATTTTTTAATAGAAACCAAATGACTAAAATTAATTACATTATCTCAGGATGACATGGCTTCATCTTTATATTTTCAAACAGTATTTCACCAAGTTACATGTAAGTGTTGATAATTCTGTATTGTTTTCTTCCTGAATGATTCTGCATTTTCTACATGGGGATCCTTTTTTTTTTAGAATTTTTAAAAATTATACGCGGGAATAAGTTTGTTCTTCCATTTATCTTTTTAGTTCCTCCACAGATATGATTGGAGTTTTAAAAATATCATTTCTCTCTCTTCTAGAACAATCACTCCATCTTTAATCCTGTAATAGTTCATGATCCTCTTCCAGCTTATGAGGCACAATTTTCGCAAGCCTTTTTTTTCTTTGTTAAATATCTTACCTGTTTTCAAGGGTTTATTCTCCTAATTGACTCTTATAATATTACTTTTATTACGGAATGATTTTATATTTCTCTTCTGTTTCTTTCCTAACCTGTGATAGTTTACTCTTCATACTTCTTTAAAAAAAATCCTTACCTGGCTGGGTGTGGTGGCTCATGCCTGTAATCCCAGCACTTTGGGAGGAGGAGGCGGGCGGATCACTTGAGGTCAGGAAAGTTTGTGACCAGCCTGGCCAACATGGTGAAACCCCGTCTGTACTAAAAAATGTAAAAATTAGCCAGGCGTGGTGGCGGGCACCTGTAATCCCAGCTACTCGGGAGGCTGAGGCGGGAGAATCTTTTGAACCCGGGAGGTGGAGGTTGCAATGAGCTGAGATCAGGCCATCGCATTCCAGTCTGGGCGACAAGAGCAAAACTCCACCTCAAAAAAACAAAAACAGAAACAAACAAAAAAACAAAAGGCCTGGCGCGGAACTTTGGGAGGCTGAGGTGGGCGGATCACGAGATTAGGAGATGGAGACCATCCTGGCCAACATGGTGAAACTCCGTCTCTACTAAAAAATGAAAATTAGCTGGAAGTGGTGGCGGGTGCCAGTAGTCCCAGCTACTCGGGAGGCTGGGGCAAGAGAATCACTTGAACCTGGGAGGTGGAGGTTGCAGTGAGCTGAGATCGTGCCAGTTGCAATGAGCCGAGATGGTGCCACTGGACTCCAGCCTGGCTACAGAGCTATCTGTACTCTGTCTCAGAAGAAAAAAAAAAAAGGAAAATAAAGAAAAAAAATCCTTAATTGATTCCTCATATCTTATATTTAGTTTCTGTTTGAAACAAACTGTAATTTAAATATATTTGCTTTCATGGAAAATGATGCTCTCGTTGCTTGCTTTTATTGTTTTTATAAATTTTATTTCCTTCAGAGTACTGTTTTACTGGTAGATTTTCTTCACTTGTTTGTTTCTTATGTTTATTTTCTTTTCTTTATATTTTCAACAACTTTGCAAAGGTTGTGCAGTGGCTACACTCTTAACTATTACTTTTCATTAAATTGGATTGTTTCAAGGGTTGCAGGAAAACCATCCCTGCTGAAATTTGGGAGATCAGCACGATGATCTGAAGCAGACTGTTGTTTGAGTTTTTATTGTATCTAAATAATTTTCTACTAAGTCATTGCCTTTTCTTTTTTTTAAAGAAATGACTTGACACAGTCTCTTATTGTACATTTTATTATATAAATGTAGAAATATACATCAAAGTTGAAAAAATTGTACAGTGAACACCTGTGTACCCATTGGTTAGAGTCTACAGTTACCATTTTATTAGCTTTATTATATATCTATCAATTTATTCATACTTCTCTCCAATCATCAATCCATATTATTTTTAGATGCATTTCAAAGTGCCTTGCAGGCATGTGTACACTTGTCCTCAAATTCTTCAGCCTGCACATCATTGCTGGACTTTAGCATTTGCTGTATTTTTTTTCTGACCTTGCTTACACGGAAGGATTCTTGGGATATTTTTCTTTGGATGATTTAGCCTTAGATCTTGGCAGACAACTAAGATTAGCAGTTGCAAAGTTGGTTACCCCTCTTTCTCTTCCCCAGACCCCAAGTCAGTAGGCAGCTTCTTGTTAAATCATTTTTGCTCTCTATTTTTTAATTTACTACCTCTATCTGACTCATCCCACCACTCAGAGATGATGAGAAAAGTTACAAAAGCTTTGAGCCCCCAGAAAATTGCAAGGCATTGCTGCTTATGGGCATGACAACTACCTTTACAGAATGTTTGCCCCATCAGAGGTCTGAATGAGCCTGAGTCAGTGTGGAGACCCTCCTTCCCTCAACGTTGTACCCATCCTCGTTGCAATCAAGCCTTGCTTATAGGTGGTGCTTAAGTTTGGGTATTACCTTTTAATTACATTGGGGTTAAAACTCTGTTTTTGTTTGTTTGTTTGTTTGTTGTTTTTTGTTTTTTTGAGACGGAGTCTCGGTCTGTCGCCCAGGCTGGAGTTCAGTGGCCCGATCTCCACTCACTGCAAGCTCCGCCTCCCGGGTTCCCGCCATTCTCCTGCCTCAGCCTCCCGTGTAGCTGGGACCACAGGCGCCCGCCACCGCGCCCGGCTAATTTTTGCATTTTTAATAGAGATGGGGTTTCACCATGTTAGCCAGGATGGTCTCGATCTCCTGACCTTGTGATCCGCCCACCTCAGCCTCCCAAAGTGCTGGGATTACAGGCGTGAGCCACCGCGCCAGGCCTAAAACTGTGTTTTTTATGTATCTTTTTGTTTGTTTTTTTTTCCCATAATTTTCAGTTTATTTAAACAAATAAAGCAGGAAAAAATTATTTTTGCTGTGTTATATTTTACTGAAGGCTCTGAGGCAATTTTACTTCTGGAGTCATATAATTCTCCAGTCCTCTTCTTTACGCTGTTTAACCTATTTCTGAAACTATTGGTAGTCATACGAGTATACTGGCTAAGGTACATGGATTTTATTGTAAAACTTCATGAGGGTTGAATTAACTTTTATCAGTTTATTGGGATGGAATTTTGGGCACAAAGTTGTAAACTCATGTTGATTCAGCTTTCTCTTCTGTAAAATTTGGATGTTAAGCCTATCTTCTATGGTTTCAGCAACAATTAGAGGAAAAAAATGATTCTGAAGCATACTTGACACAAAATAAGGCCAAACAGCATACCTGACACAAAATAAGGCCAAACAGCATACCTGACACAAAATAAGGCTTTACTTTAAAAATTATTTCTATAAAATTAAATTTAACAATCTCTTTTCCCTGCCTTTTGGGTCATCATTAAGCAAGTTCTTCTCACTCATGGATTCTAGAGGAGTTCCCCCATGTCCAGATAAAGTTTGCAGTTAAATTTTTAGCACCAGAAAAAAAAAATGCCATTTTGGGAGGATGGTAATAAATTTATAAACATCCTTAGGGAAAACTGACCGCTTTTTGATATTGAGTCTTCCAATCTAAGAATTTGGAAGTTCTTTCAATTAGTTCATGTCTAATTTGTTACATTCACAATAGTTTTCTAATTTGCTTTTTTTTTGGGATATGTTCTGTTTAGGCCTGGTTATTAAAATCTTGATACGTATTTCTGAGTATTTTATATTTCCATTATGATTTATTTTCTTGCCCATGATATTATTAAGGAGTACAGTTTCAAATGTTAAAGACTACTTTATTTTAAATATTTTATAATAGATTTCTAATTTATTTTCAGTTTAGAGGCCACTCCCTGCATAACAATAAAACTTTAAAATGTGTTTAGATTTGCTTCATAATGTAGTAGAATCCATATTCCATTTTTAAATTGAAGCTGATGTAACATTTCCCATTATTGGATGAAGAAACTTGTGTATTTCTACCAGATGCTGAATCATATTTGTTAATTGTGTCCTCCCAATCTCCTATGCCCCACCAAGTTTTTGTCTGAAAAAACCTGTAGATACTGACATAAAAATGTGAATGTCTTCCAGTCAAATGGTGGAACAATAAAGTTGCCTTGTAGCTTTCTCAACATTACATATATTTCTATTTGTGGGAAATTCTATCAGAATATCTTTTCTCAAATTTATTTTATTAAAATCTATTTTATCTGCTATTAACGTAGCTACACCATTTTTCTTTGCTTAATTTTAGACTTGATTTGACTATTTTCATCCTTTTACTACTGTGAAATTTTTAAATGCACATTTGACAATCTGTATATTTTAACAAAGACATTTTGTCAAAGAATAATGTAATTTCATCTAAAAATGTAAGATTTTTAGATGAAATTTCCATCACATTATTTTGTAGCTTGTTTTTCTGTAATTTTATATCTTCTGTATGATTTCTCATGTCTAGTATACTTTTAGGACTGCTTCATTTTGTTCACATTTCTTTTCTCGTTGCTGCTTTGGAAGTTGCACTCTCTGCTTCTGTTCTTTTGGGAGTTGCTTTATAAATTTTAATAATTGTAGCAATATCCCTGCCCTTCTTCTGAGAAACAAATAGACTTCAGAATCACTCATTCTTGCTCCCTGCCCAAACTGTATACTATTGATGTCTGGTACTCTATTTCAGCTTTGGTTTTATCCCCATTATTTGAACACAGTTATTGTTTTATAGTCAATGCATATCAGATTTACCCACGTTTAACAGTTTAGCATTTCTTTGCTTTCTTTTCTCTGTATCTCAGACCTCCCATCTAGTATCATTTTCATTCTTCCTGACGTATATACTTTAGAATTTCATTTAATGAGCATCTTTCGTAAATAAAATCCCTCAGGTTTTTGTTGATTTGTGAATGATTTTGATTCATGTTAATTCATAAGACATAGATTTTCCATACATACAAGATGGACAGTTAATTTTTCTCATTGCTTCATATATATTATTTCATTGACTGATGGCATTCATTCCTGCTTTGAAAAGTCAGTCGCCATACTAATTGTTGTTTTGGCATGATGTGTTTAGGGATAGCTTTTTGTTGTTTTGTTTGAGTGGGGGACTTTCTAAATCTGAGAATTTGAATCTCTCATCCATTCTGCAAATTCTCACCTATTAATTGCTTTTTTTTCCTATTCTCACCCTGTTTACTTTATGGAATCCTATTAGATGCATCTTAGCTCCTTCCACCAAGCCCCTATCTCTCCTAACCTCTTTTTCATATCTCCATGCTTCCAGTTAGTCTCTCTACACTGCATTCTGTAATATTCCTTTATATTCTAAAGCTTACTAGTTTTTTCATGCAATTTGAAATCTGTTATAGTTTTCTTCCATTGTGTTTTTAATTTCATTTATAAAACTTTTTATCTTCTAGAAGCTCTATTTTGTTCTTCAAATATTTCTGGCTTTCCTCTATTGTACTTTTCATAATCTTCCTATGTTAATAAACATATTAAATATTTATATTTTAAAAATGTTAATTCTGGCTGGGCGCGGTGCCTCATGCCTCTAATCCCAGCACTTTGGGAGGCGGAGGCGGGTGGATTGCCTGAGGTCAGGAGTTCGAGGCCAGCCTGACCAACATGGTGAAACATCGTCTCTACCAAAAACACAAAAATTAGCTTGGCGTGGTGGTGGGCGCCTGTAATCCCAGCTACACAGGAGGCAGCGGCAGGAGAATCACTTGAACCCAGGAGGCGGGGGTTGCAGTGAGCTGAGACCAAGCCGCTGCACTCCAGTCTGGGCAGCAAGAGTGAAACTCCATCTCAAAAAAAAAAAAAAGTTAATTCTACTGTCTGCAAAATTTGTGATTGTAATTCTCCAATGATTTTTTTTTCCTCACTTTTGCCCATCATGCTTTATTTCCTCAGATGCTTTGTGGTTTTCTTATAAGCTTATTTCCTCTGATACATCATTCATGGGAATTATTTTAGACCCAGATAAAGGGGTCATCAGAGATGGTCAGAGATTTCAGAGATGGTTTGCTTTTGAAAGCCACCTAGAGGCACTGCAAACTTGAAATTTATTTAACTTAAGTTTTGGCTGGAGTTACTCAGGGCCACATATGTAATATTTATCTTGCTTTTGTATCTATGTGAGGTTGAAGTTGTCAGAGAAGGCTTTTTTCTTTTTCTCTTTTTCTCTCCTCTATACAGAGTCAGGATCAAAATAGGAATGTCTTCATACAGTCTGGTTCTCAGAGCAGGGCATTTTTTCCTAATTTGCTCCCTGAACAGATTGCCTTTCAGGAGTCTCCCTCGTAAGTAAAGGTCTCTACTATGTACTCTTACCTTGTGATAAACCAGCTTCGTCATCTGCCCCTCTCCCTAGAACCTAACCTCTAGGCTGCCAGAGACTTCATTTCTCTGTTCTGAAGTAAGGGAAGTGGGAAGATAAATTGAAAGTCCATTCAGTATAATATTTACATTTGAATGGAGCTGCACAATGTGGCTGAAGCTCCATTGACCATCCATGAACTGGTTTTGGACTTCAATTCTTTATGATTGTATGTTCATCTCTTAAGGGGATTTAGTGCTTTTCACATTTTTCAGGCATTGTTTTCAAAGGATGACTATTATTAATTCTTTTTTTATGTTTATTTATAACTTTATTTAGGTTAATCTTAAAGCTGTAGAGAACGGTGTCAGCTCCATGAAAAGCCATCTGGAGATGACAGCTGGGGACAGGATGATATTACGAGAGATAATGGTACCTTCATGTAGGGTTGCATTTGCTGTATCCTATACATGCTGATAAATGAGATTTGTTTATGATTTAAACAAATTTAAAATTTACATGTTCAAAGCACTGCCTCTTAGTATTAAAAACAATGTCATAAAGGAATTCGAAAATTTATTTTCTCATTATAGTATTGTCATCAATCCAGAATTATTGTTGTTCATTAACAGTAAAAAATATTATTCACAAGCTAAAGGTTTTGTTATTCTTTTTATTTCTTTATAAGTTAGCTTTTTAAATATATAAATCAAACTCAATAATTTTTAAAAAATCTGTGAAACCCCTACATGGACTCTGTAAGGTTGCCATAACAAAAAACCACAGATGGAATATCTTAAACAACAGAAGTTTATTTTCTCACAGTTCTGGAGGCTGGAAGTCCACGATCAAGGTTCCAGCAGGTTTGACTTTTCCTGAGGTCCCACTCCTCAGCCTGCAGACAGCTGCCTTCTCTCTGTGTCCTCACGTGGCCTTTCTTCTGTGCCTGCACATCCTTGGTGTCTCTTCCTCTTCTATAAGGACACCAGTCCTATGGAATTAGGACCCCACCCTTATGACCTTATTTAGCCTTAATTATCTCCATATAGGCTCTATTTCAAAATACAGTCACACTGGGGTTTAGGGTTTCTGCATATGAATTGGGAGAGGAAGGGATTCAGCTCATAATCGACTGTAAATAATCCAAAAAACTCTTTTAATTGTTTGGTCTAAATTTTAAGGAGATGTGAAGACATTATAAAATTGCTATCAAAAGTTTGAAGCTTTGCTGCCTGAAGCTTTCTTTCTGTCTAGCAATCTCTTTTATATCCCTGTGTAGTAGACATTGCATGCATATTATATATTCAGAGATATTCAGTCATCTGAGTGATACCTGCTGTGTCATGTTTTCCATCACAGATTAAGGTCATTCCTTGCTCAGTGGGAACACCGAGTCAAAGAAAATAAGTTTGCAAGAAGACAAGGAATGACCTGTAGGCATACTAAGCCTGCATTTGAGACTGACAAGAAGTAAGAGATACTGTGTTGAGTGTGTGTGAAAGTGAAGAGAATGAATCATCTTTTACTGATTATAATCCATAACTTGTGTTTGCAAATCAAAGAACTTCTGAAACAGGGGTAAGGGTCTCTTATTTATTGTTTTGTCAAAAGCTATCAATAATAGTAACACAATTTTAATAGAAACTTGGATATCAGGTAAATGTTTAATAAATGATTAAGATCTTTTGTCTTAAGTGTGTGCTATTGATTTTATTCATTAAGAAATTAAACAAGTCTACAAGCACTTTTTAAAACCCACTTATGCCATCAACAACAAGGAATCTAATTACAATTTTGAGATGCTCTAGGGAAAAAAACAAAAACCACCAAAGGTGAAGGATTGCAAAAGCAGAGATACAATATCTGTCAAATGCATCTGGAGATGGCTGCATCCAACTAGGCATACATGTTGCTAAAAATGAAGCCCTGAAATCTAACTTCAAGTTTCAAGTGGACTTTGTGGTCTCATTCTGGTCTTCATGTGTTACTGTCACAAAACCACCATGCAGTTGAGCATAATTCATTGCGGCTGGTGGTCTTCAATCTGAAGAAGCCAGAAACAGGAATAGCAAGAGTTACAGGATGTAGTAGCATTTTGATTATCTATAATATTGATTTAAAGTCCACTCAAAAGACTTAGAGGTATATCAGACTTTGAATTTACACCTTATCTTCCCTGCCTGACTTCAGGCAATATCTGGCTTTTAAAACAACAAAATACTAGGAATTAATTCCTTTCTAAACCTAGAAATGTTCTTTTCTGGCCATCAGGGAAAATAGTAAAAAAAAAAAAAAAAAAAAATAGGGAAATGATAAAAAGAGAATGAATCTCAATGATTGCAGAGACAAATCCTTAAAGATTATTTATGCCAAGATCCACCTGGAAACACATATTCTCCAGTGTCATAGCTTGGAAAGACTAATGACCTTGCATTGATGAACTGGAAATAGCAGAAGGCATGGAACCCACTTGATAGTAGAAAAATACTGTATACATCAATTGATTGCAAGATTTTTCTGGAATGAGGGTGTTACGAAGGAACACAGTCTCCTGGAAGTCTCACCCTATTTAGTGTTGTTTAGTGGGTTAGATTCTTCCTGTGACCCAGGTGAATACAGGATCCTACAATTTCTGAGTTGCAATTTCTCCTGTTTATAATTTTTCAAAAACTTAAGATTTTACAGCAAACTACTTCTCAGTGAAATAAATGGGAACTATTTGATTAAATTTTAATCAAATTTAAAAATAGCAAGCATTTTTTCATATACATGCAGGATTACACCTCATTCCACAATAACATTAATATTCATTACTACTGGGAGGTCTAGCCTGGCAAGACCACCCCAGAATAACATAATGGTGAATATGATGAATATTCATGGCAAGATCTCAGAGACATATACATCAGTTTTGTTTTAAGAAAAGCTGACCTGAAAGTTTATTTAACCTCTGTTAGGTTAAGCAATTATTTTGAACAACCGATTTTGTAAAAGCATTCTTTGAATTGTACTCAAACATAGTGCAAGATGCCTTCCAGAAATCAGAAACCTCACCATGTCGTTAGGATACAACTGCAAACAATGTTTCTTCTGGATCTTTCTCTATTATTCTGAGTAGGTTACATACACAACTTAACTCTTGAACTTTGGCGTAAGGATTATTTTGATCTGCAGGTAATTGAGAATCAGCACACGCTAGAAGAGGTGTGAAAGCCTTCTCTTAAGTGTCTGAAAACAGGGCATACATTTCCCTGTCTGAAAATGCCCACTCCTTTCCGTTCCCATCAGGAAGAGAAGAGCAATTCTGGTCATTAGAGATGGAGAGTTGTTGTGAAGGTGAGTTTGCATAAACATCCCTTGCTAAAATAAATCTTATCTTCCATTAGTCCTCCTATGTGTTTCCTAGTCACTTCCCCACAATTTTTTTTCCCTTTAAGCCCAAACCTCCTTTATTAAAATAGTATACAGGCCCCCACGTTCAACTGCCTTTTTGAGTATCATTTCTTTTTTGTGAATGCTCATGCCCCATAAATATTAATTTTAAATGTATGATTTTTCTCCTGTGAATCTGTCATTTGCTAATTTAATTCACAGGCCCCTAGACACTAACCTAACAGGGTGGAGAAAAAATTTTTCCTCCATGACACACAACAGATCTTGGTCAATAAGAGTATAGGAAGGTTATTGAAAGGATGCAAGGTCTATTTTGAAATTTTCACTGACACTGTCAGAGTATTCTTTTGCATATAAATTTTGAAGAAGACAGAGGAAACAAGCATTTTGGAGTGCTCGCTTTTTATCAGTCGCTGTGTTTCTAAATGCACTCGTCTTCAAAGTAGATCTTGTTTCTAATTTACAATTGAAGCAATTAATGTTTAGAGAGTTCAAGTGACTTGCTCAAGGATACGCAGGTCTGTCCACTTAGCTCGTGTCTTTCTACTGCACCTCACTTCCTCCTTGCGGCGAGCATCGTAAATGAGCAACCACATGAGCATCCTGCACAGGCTGGAGTGAGCTGATGTAGGATTCATGGTGTTTGTGAATGTAGCTACATGCACTGTTTCCTGATACCCTCTTCGATTCAGGTTATCTATGTTGGATAGGTGGTTTGGTTGAGTTGCAATTAATGTTGGGAGTGTCCAGATTTTGACATGCAAATATTGGCTTAAATTATAATAGGAAAGCTAAAATAATCCCAAAGCAATTTATTTAGAGTTTTCTCTGAGTTTACATTTTGGCACTATGGGGCCTCTGAGAAAAACCCCCTAAAATCTTCAGCCTGCCTTCATTTAAGAAGCTGAATATCTTGTACTAGGAATGTATACAACTGTTCATCCTGTGCTTCCCTAACTTCCTAGTGAATAATAAACTGAACTTGTTCAGGTTCCTTGTGATTGCCAGACATAACTAGGCCTGCTGCCTTTGGGTTCATTTTTTCTCTGATTTTGAGAGACATCCAATCTTCAGCTCTCCTCTACAGGAAAAATTTCTGATGGGTAAAGTTAATTTACAGAAAAAGAACACTCTTAAAAATTTAGAATCTCTCATACTGCTTTGTCACAGCCACCAAATAACACCTTCTGCCTGCATATTAACTTTCTGTCATGGGATAACAGTTTCATATATTCAGTTCTTTTGTGAATTATTTTTCCCAAGGAATAATGCTACTTTACATTAGCTCAAGGCACGAGGACGTATGAATCTTAGGTGCACTTCTGTGCATTTCTGGGCTAATCAATCTCAATTCTGGCATTTCGCTGTGCAGCTTATGCCTCTATCTTATGAGAACACACTTTTTAAAGAAGATGTGACATAAATCCTTGGTTATTGGAGCTTTATCTGCATAGAGAAAATATATTTTAGACTACAAAATAAGTTTTTACATTTCTTGGAAAGGCATTCATCTTTGTCAATTTAGGTGTGTCTTTGTGGGTTATTAGATTTAACAGAATTTGGAAGAAAGAATAGCCAACTTCAAAAAAGATTGGTGTTTAAATATTTCAACTTTTTCATCATGGCAAGGTATCCATAGCTTGACTGAGCAGGTGGAGGGGGTTTGGATTATATTGAGACCCAGCCAAGGACCACGCACTCCGTGGGGCCAGATGCAGAGTGGTATGCCTGGCTGAAAGCAGAGGCTCAGTCAGGCAGCAGTGGCCGTGGGTCTTGGATTATAGAATTCAATCACCCTTGAGATTGTCCAAAATCCAATACTAGGATATCCTGACAGACAGGCAGAACCCAGGGATAAGGTATCAGAGTAAATATAATCAAAGGTGAGATCAATCAGCAAAGCATCTGGCTGACAAGAGAAAAATTGCCTGTGTTTAGGGCCTATCCCTGGAGATGAGAAAGCTTGTGGTGTTTGTGATACATATGTGGTGTGTGTGTGTGCTATGCATGTGAGTGTGTGTGGTGTGCATGTGGGTGTGTGCTGCGCATGTGGGGTGTGTATGTGGTGCATGTGGTGTACGTGTGTGCCATGCACATGATGTGTGTGTGATGTGCATGTGGGTATGTATGTGGTGTACACGTGGGTATGTATGTGGTGTACACGTGGGTATGTGGTGGTATGCGTGCTGTGCATGTGGTGTGTGTGCTGCACATGTAGTGTGCATCTATGGGTGTGTATATGTACAGGTGGGAGTGTGGTATGCATGCTGTGTGTGGTATGTGTGCTGTGCCTGTGGTGTCAGTGGACTGCACAAGTGGTGTTTGTGCTGTGCATGTGTTGTGTGTGTATCCTATGAATGTGGTGTGTGCACTTCACATGTGGGTGGGTGTGGGGTGTACATGTGAGTGGGTGTGCCATGCACATGGTGTGTGTGTGTGATATGTATGTGGTGTGCGTTTGTGTGCTGTGCATGTGGATGTGTGTGTGGTGTGCATATGGGTGTGTGTACTGTGCCTATGTGGGTGTGGTTGCCTGTATGTATGTGTATACATGACTATATTCTAAATAAAATCATCAAAAAAAAACCAAACCAACTGAAAACAAAACCCAAAACCACTGAGGACTTAGACCAGCAGCCCAATAGATGACACAAGAACTGTTTGATTCAAACCTTACCTAACAAGAGACAGGAGATTACTCAAATTCTTCTTGCCTGAAGCCCAGGTGGTGTGAGGACCAGGAAGGAGCTGATACTGTAAGAAGAGTGGAGTCCATCGGGCGTGGTGGATCACGCCTGTAATCCCAGCACTTTGGGAGGCCGCGGTGGGCAGATCATGAGGTCAAGAGATTGAGACCATTCTGGCCAACATGGTGAAACCCTATCTCTACTGAAAATACAAAAACTAGCTGGGCGTGGTGGTGCACGCCTGTAGTTCCAGCTTCTCAGGAGGCTGAGACAGGAGAATCGAGTGAACCTGGGAGGCGGAGGTTGCAGTGAGCCGAGATCACGCCACTGCATCCCAGCCTGGTGACAGACTGAGACTCCATCTCAAAAAAATAAAAAGTAAAAAGAAGAGTGGAATCAGCTGTGGGAGCAGATGTGGAAAGATGGGGGACTAGATTAGCCTTTGGAGACGTGGCCAGATAAATTCCAATACTCTGCAAACCTCTTCACCTCATTTTTTTTCCGATGGTAAAATGTGGGAATGTGATTATCTCTAAGAATCCTCATGTTCTAAACTTTTGGTCTCATGATTCTAAGATAAGACATCTCCAGTATTCTGTGGCCATTGGAAAACTTTGATTGGTTACACAAATAATGCTTAGAACCTCCTACAGTAGAAAAGAGAAATAGACATATGTTCAAATTTTGGAAATATACTGAGTGGAATCTGTTGACTTGCAGAAATAAACAATAATTGACTGAAAGATCAAGAGTAATATCAGAGGCCGGGTGCGGTGGCTCAAGCCTGTAATCCCTTTGGGAGGCCGAGACGGGCGGATCACGAGGTCAGGAGATCAAGACCATCCTGGCTAACAGGGTGAAACCCCGTCTCTACTAAAAAATACAGAAAACGAGCCGGGCGAGGTGGCAGGTGCCTGTAGTCCCAGCTACACAGGAGGCTGAGGCAGGAGAATGGTGTAAACCCGGGAGGCGGAGCTTGCAGTGAGCTGAGATCTGGCCACTGCACTCCAGCCTGGGCAATACAGCGAGACTCCCTCTCAAACAAACAAACAAACAAAAAAGTAATATCAGACTTAAAGGAATGCTATGCAGATGAAAATACTGTCCTCGCTTTCTGAGGCTATCTAGCTCTCAGTTATACTTAACTAATGGAACAAAAAGGAAGAATTCATTTCCTTTTTTTTTTCTTGCCAAATTTAAGTGGGTTCACAGCATGAAAAATACTGTAAGATGGTCTTCAATTAAGAAATTTACTATAAACAGCCAGAATAGTTATTTTGTCTATCTTAATAATAAGTTCATGAATTGTTGGAAACTTTTGAGTATTTTTCTCTTAGTTGCGCTGTGGATTATTATGTTTGTTTCCAGGCTTGATTTCTTCCTGAGTGGTAGATTTGCCACCTGTCTCACTTGGGTAATATTATTAAAATAAATTATGTTTTTAATCTTGATATTAACATGGGCCTAGAGGCTATTTAACAAGCATGCATTGGTAAGCATAATAAGAAATAAAATTTAACAGATGGAAGGCTTTCATCATTTAGATAGCTCTATTGGTTGGATTTTTTCATATGCTCATCCACACATTTTGAGCAGAGTATGAAGACAAATGTTTTTCTTACATTCAGTCACCTTAACCATACTAGTTACTTTCTTTCTGTTTTGACGTTTCAGTTACTGCTCCTAGCAGGATTGTCCATTGCACTTGTCGTGTTCTGTTAAGACAAACAGGGCTATCATGGGGCAGCAGACACCCCTGTCATATCATGCGTGGAGGAGGTAAAAGTTCTTTCCAGTTCACTTCACTGTCTCTGTGTTATCTTTGCCATAATAGATTTACTCTCTTTTTAATCAGTTTAGTACATGGGATTCTGAGTTAGTTTTTGCTGATATTTCTTCAATTCTCTAAATATGGACAAAGGAAAAACAAAGATCATGAAATGGGACAGTCTTATCAACTAATCTTCCCTTGAGATTCTGAATCTTGCAAAGGCAGATAATTCTTTGAAAAAGAACAATTTGAATCACTTTTCAAACCATTTCTGGCTCCTTGTCTTTGTTTTCTTATCTGTTTAAATTTATGCTTCCTAACTACAACAGGTCTTTAATATTAATTTATATAAGCAAAGGAGATAGAAGGGTCAAGGATGCTATTAAATTTGATGCTGTACTAACTGATGTGGAGTTTGCTCAATTATTATTTGCTACAACAGCACTGATCAAAGAGTGTTATGGACTTAGAATCACTGTATTTGGTGGTCAAGTTGGTTTTGGAACTACTTCCAAATACAGTCCTTTTTAGAGAATCACAACACATTGGGCATGTCTACGGTTCTATAAAGTCACATGCTACAAGAAATCTGCTTCATCCCCATGTCTTTGATATATTGGGCCTCTCTTTATATAACCTCTGATGATATTTGATTCTGTCTATTGAACAACTATTAATATCCTGAACAGTTATTCTATCATGAAATACACTTTGAAAATATTGTTCTGGTGAATAGCCAGTATGTCTCTGTCTCAAAGTTGAAATTTGGTTGTGAAACACTAATGAAAAGCTTAAATCTTTCCTAGGGTTGGGTGGTGGAAAAAGAGTCTAAAGCACAATTTTGATGTTCGTATGTTTCTTGTTTCCTGGGTTTTGTTTCTTGCTTTAGCTTCTTTTAAATTAGGGGCATAAGACAAGAAAGTATGGAAATATTGATGTTACCTAAAGCTTTGGCCACAGACAGCCAGGCCATGGCAGGTACAGGAACGGTGAGAAATGCTGTTTCAGCAGAAGGTGACTTTACCCAGGAGGGAAACAGCAGGTCAGCTGAGGGGCAGTATCCACTTGCTCTGTGACCCCAGACACGATAGGGAAAAACCTAACAGTGGGAAAAAAATATTATCTTTGCCCAGGTTGGCGTGGCTTACACGGTAGGAACTTCCACAAATGTCTCTGTGCTCTTGGGACAGTATTGGCAAAGAATCCTGTTTTCCAAGGGATCCCATCTATAGAACCAATGTGAAAGTTTCCACCTGAAGTTATGCTATGTGGGGCTCTGTAACTCCACCTCTCTCTTGCTCCTCCCTTTGGAAGAAGGGTTTATCAAATTCAGAGAATACCAATGGTTCGAGCTCCGCTACCGGGTGGGCTGATATGTCAAAGGTCGCTCCCATAGCAGAGTGGCCTCCCTCTTTGATTCTGTCCAGTAGGCACCCAGGTTTGCATCGCTTCTACCCAGTGAGCACCTGGGGTGGACCTTGTCCCTCAGTGTGGGTTGTGGAAGTGGCGGTAGGGGGAAGTCAGTTGTTGTCTTGCTTTGTCTATTACCGAAAGACTCAGCTCTTTCACAGGGTAGAAAATGCATTGAGAAGTAGAAAGTCCGCATACAGTGTGCAGTCGCCTGCTCCTTAAATAGAAATGTTGATGGAATATGAGAACCCAAGAGATCCACAATACAGGCTACGCAATAAGATATTACCTCTTTATTGCTAGCGTAAAAAACTCAACTCATTATGCCAAACCTGTCTCACAAGCCTTGTTTTATTCAGTGACTAAAGTTATCACTGAAGGCCCCATTTCCAAATTATCCAAATCAAATACATAGCTCATTCCAAAATGCACTTCATTTTACTTCATGATGCTCTGCCTCCTTCAGTCATGGTATTTGCTGATGACTGCACAAAAGTACAAATAAAATGTCTGCTTCTGAGCTCACAGCCACTTCTCCCACTTCTGAAAATATGCTAATGTCAACAGCAAACTTCAAACTCAAAAAGGATCATTTCTAAGTGTTTTAAGACATAGCACTGTTTGTAAACAAGAGAAGCCAGATAAATACGGCCAAATACTTTTTCATGCTGAGAACACATATTTGTAGAAAGAAACATTTTGGAGACAATGCTCAAATCATTAATTTATGCACTCCACAAATATTTATTGAACACCTACTGATGTCAAGCAATGTTATGTATTGAAATTACAGTGGTAAGGCAAACGAGACTACTGTCCAAAATTATTATACTGTGGATAGATCAAAAATAAATAATAAGTGAATAAATGTATACTGTTTCAGAAGTGTGTAGGAAATGACTGGGGTATTTAGTGTACAAGTGTTGTATGTGGGGTGGAGGAGGCACAGGGAAAGAAACAGAAAGAGAATGAAAGAAATCAGACATGAATGGATACTTACCTGATTCTGTGGCTATGAAAGTCCATAATAGGCAAAGCTAATAGTGACGTGAGAAGTCTGACTAGCGTTAATCCTTGGAAACAATGGATGTGGCAATGACTGGGAGGGGTTTGAGAGATGTAATATTCAATTTATTGCTATGACTGTTGGTCACATGGGTAATTGATTTGTGATAATTCATCAAGCCGGATGATTATGATTTGCATACTTTTGTGTATGCATGTACTTTTTCAATAAAAAGTTTATTTAAAACAAAATGAGGGTCCGGGCATGGTGGCTCACACCTGTAGTCCCAGCACTTTGGGAGGCCAAGGGGAGTAGATCACCTGAGGTCAGGAGTGAAATACCAGCCTGGCCAACATGGTGAAACCCCGTCTCTACTAAAAGTACAAAAAGCTAGCCAGGTGTGGTGGTGCATGCTTTTAATCCCAGCTATTCTGGAGGCTGAGGCCAGAGAATCACTTGAACCCAGGAGGCGGAGGTTGCAGTGAGATTGTGCCACTGCACTCCAGCCTGGGCGACAGAGTGAGACTCTGTCTCAAAACAAAAACAAAACAAAAACAAAAACAAAAAAAGAAAGAAACAAAAACTGAAAAACTCCTACAGACTGCTTGTCTGGTGGCAGCAACACAAAGACCTGGATGAGACGTCTGGTGGTATTGGTTTATGTATTTTGATTGAAGCAAAACAAATAAATTTTTTTCAAAAAACCTCCAGAAAAATTACATTCTATGTGGCTTAAGCATAAAAAGAAATCTATTGAATGTATCATGAATATAAATCTCAGTTCACAAACTTATTTATATATATATATAATGCCAGAAATATTATTTCCCTTTCTGAAACTCATTTCTTTTCTATCTCAATCCCCATCCCACTGCAGTTATCCCTTAGCTGTGCCGCCTTTCACTCATATTTACATATGGATCTAAGGGAAGAGGACCTCAGTGGCCTGCAGCGTGGCTCTGTCCTCAGGGACCTCTGCCCACACTGACATCTGTGGAGAGGTCCAGGTCAGTGGTTGTTCTGTTGTGTCTGTAGACCCTTCAGACCCAGGAGCTGTCGCCTCTTCGGTATCATTCCTTGCTCGGCTGCACACCGGTGCATTGTTTGTCCTCCTATGGTGTACTGAGGTACCAGGATCTCAGTGAAACTCTAATGTTTTTCTGTCTAGTCACCTGCACAGTTGTTCTTCTGGAGTCCTATGGCTCTTCCAAGGAAAGAGGAAACCATTTCTCTGCTTTCAGATCCTACAAACTAAATTGGGAGTTTCATCACCGCAGTCTAGGATCAATTTTGGGTGGTGCGGAAGTGGTGGTAAAGTGTGTGTGGTGTGTGTGTGTGTGTGTGTACACAAGTGCATGTATGTCTGTGTGAGCATGTGCATGGATTTGTGTGTGCATGTGCATGCATGTATGTGTGTGTGAGAATGTGTGTGCATGGTGGTAAAAACCATCAATATCTGAGCCCTCATTGATTTCCCTGGGATTCTCCTCTACCCACAGACAGATAAACTTTATCAAACTGAGGAATGATTGGACGGCCAAATTTATTTTATGTGTATGGAATTATTTCTGTTCTCACCTCAGAACCTAAAATTTTGAAACCCTGAAGGTAGGAAGAGACCCACTGACTCAGTGTCAGTAGTGGTGGGTCAGTGGTCAAAGGTGAACAATATTAAAGGAAAAAGGGGAGCAGGGGATGAGAAAACAGCTTGTTTAGTTCACAATTACTCTCCTCGTGAGCACACTCCTAGTCTCCCATGCAATCTAAAGGGCCAGGCCCATGCTAGGAACTTCAGGAGCTGGAGGACAGGGGTCTTCCCATCACAGCTCTGTCTTGTAGGGTGTTCTGCTGCAGCAAATTCTAGTTTTGTGTCTCTCCATTCCCAATTTTCAAGGCATAAGGAAACAAATGAACCAGCTACAGTCCAGTGTCTTCCCTGGGACCAGTTCATTCTGACCAGCGGACTGGGCCACACAGTCTAGACACACGTGTGGGGAATGTTCCCAGGGAAGGGTGACTTGCAGGAGTGGGGCAGCCCCCAGGTAACATCCACTCATGCCTCAGCTCTGCTTGTTGCCCCGCATGCTTCTTCTCCATCACCCCCTTGCCTTCCATTAGGCACAGGACGCAGTGCCCTTGGAGAACATGCACAGAGGCTCTCACTGTCTTAGCTACCGGATCTGTTACCTAAGGTTAGAAATCAAGAAAGAAATGGATATTTTTCCCTTTCTTGGATAACCTATTATTATGGAGTTTCTCTTGGTGAAGAAATGAGGTGAAATGCTCCAGGTACAAACACTCACTGTCGGCAAAAATAATTATGATGGAAATAACTTTACCTCGTATACTGATTTATAGCTGACCAAGTGCACTTTGGTTCCCATCACCTCAAGCCTCAGGAAGGGTTGATGGATAGGTTTCCTAACAAACACCAATTCCTTTTCCTCCTAACTCTTGGCGTTCCCACTCCATTCAGATCTGCAGCTGCAGGGGGCCAGGTCCCAGGGTATGAATCCTGCTCCTCTTAACCAGCCATGCCAGTGGCTTCCCCGCACCGTGGATTGACTTGGGGGTGTGGGCGAAGGCGTCCATTCCAGCCAGTGAACTGTAGAGAGACTTCCGGGATATACATTTTTTTCCTAATAATGAGAGACCTACAAGGAGAGGCTTCTCCTTCCCTCCCCATTTTTTGCTTTGGATTATCAGTGTGTGTGCACTGAACTTTTGGAGCTGGTGCAGCCACCCTGTGACCCTTAACTTGACAGAGCCAAAGCGGGGAGGTCCCTGTGTTGCTTCAGCAGAGGTAAAACTGCTACTTGTGCAGAAGCATCATCAACAGTCTCTGCAGCTCACCCATTCTAGGAGTACCTACGTCTTTACTTCGGGGTAAGTGAGACAGTAAATTATTCTACAACGTAAGCTGTCTTTAGTCTGTTATTGACTATTAAAGGCATTCTCCCTAATACCTTCGAGGATACTGCAGCTCAGAGACTTCAAGTAACCTTCCCAGCATTACACAGCTGCTAAATGAGATTTTTCTGAACCCAATCCCAGATTTTTGGATGCCACGTTTCTTTTCAGAGTCCGGTGACCATTTTATAAACTCACAACAGCTTTCCAGCTTGCTTAATATTTGATCTTAGGTAGGTTCCTCATTCATTTTCAAATGCCACTCCTAGCCCAAGCCTGTGCTACAATGACCTGCACAAAGCAGGTGCTCAGAAATGTGGAGCTTATTTAAATGCGTGGCCCTCGATCCTCAGACCCTCCCACCACAACCACCAACACTCTCACACCCTCAGGCAGTAACCATCGCCAACCAACATTGGCATTCTCTCTGTCTCTTTCGGAACCCTGGCGCAGCTTTAGAATCCCTGGCAGTTCAGGCAAGCACTGCTCTCGCCCATCTTTCCACTTCAGGGCAAACCTCAGGCTCAGATGCACGTTGACTCTGAAGGAGCTTTGCAAACAAGTGAAGCAGCCAAAGCGAGGGGGCAGGTTTTGCTGAGTTTTGCTCCCGAGTCTGCTACTCCAGACATGGATTTTTTTAGGCAGTCGATACGTTTCCTTATTCATCAAATGTGCCACTGATTAAGATTCCTCACAGATGGATCAGTAGTTCTGTAAGTTTAGATATGATTTTCATTAAGTATTCATGTAAAAAGCAATAATTAAATGCCTACTGTGTGACCGGTATTGTCCATATGCTGGAACTATAGAAAAACATAAGGCAAGAAAATTCTCAGGAGAAAAACAATTTGATGGAAGAACCAACAAGAGAATGTAAGACCAAGAAGAGAATATAATACCAAGGTACAGAATGTTGTAATAGAGCCAGATCCAGGCAGTAGGCAAGAGCAGGTGCAAAATGGTGGGGAGGGCTGCTTCTATCACATGAATGAATGCCACCTGGAAGGCTTCTGTGTTTCCTCCTCCGTGATTTCTGCACAAGTAGCAGTTTTACCTCTGCTGAAGCAAAGTGTTGACAATTCCAGGTCCTAAAATTAACTATTATGAGGTCATGGAAAAATAACAATCACTTAAAAAAAAAAAAAAAAAAGCTGAGACCTTGGAGTCAGTATTTTACATGGAGTAGGATATCTGCTTTGGAAATTTCCAAATATAGATCACCAAAGTTGTCAATTCTACTAAATCAAGGGAAAGCCTATTAAACCTAAAATTCTAGGCTACAGCACACATTTGGAATTGAGAAAATATCCTTATGTATATTTAGAATAATTCCTCAGGAAGACAACTTCAACGAGAACGTTTCTAGAGGGTGGAATTAAGATCAAGTCACTCTTTCTCTTCATTGTAATGGTTCATTAGACTTGAGGACTTTGTTGCTACAGCAGTGGCTCCAGGCTACCATTAATAAGAACTATTCGGAGACATTTATACACTCATATCCCACTTGGTTCAGGTGCTGTATTTATTGAAGTCTCTTATTTTATAGCACATTTAAATGAAGGAGAACACTTCATATAAAGGTTAAGTGTGATAGCAGGAGGAACCAGGTCTCAGACGGCATCCAAAGGTGGCCTCTTGGCTGGAAGGGTAGTGGACGCTGGGCTTCCTAGGACTGCCGCTGGAATAACCACTTTTTTCATCTGAGGCTTTGCAGCCTGCTACTCAGATAATCACAGATGCTTTCATTGAATGACATTGGAGGAGGCTTTTAAAAGGAATGTTGAATTAGAAAAAGGGAAAGAAATGACTTCATAATGGATTAAATACTGGTGCTGGGAGTAAATGTGTGCTATTTTTACCAATGTTGTCTTCATTCGCCATTGCCTCCACCCTTACCATAGTCGATATTGCATTGCATGTTTCTTAATGAGGGGTTTGCTTTAAAGCAAAAGTGCTTTGAACTCAGTATGCTTCCATTCAGCTCGGCTGGAGCCCCTGTACCATTATCTGCTCATCACTGCCATCGCTCAGAGGACAGAACATTAGGGCAAATTAGGGCAGGCTGTTTGCTGAAAGCTCAAACCTCCGGTGAAGAATGTGTTTTATTCACTGTATGCATCATGCTGTGTCGCTAAACTAGTGTAATTGCACATCTATATGCCTTCACTTTTTTTCTGTGAGGAGATACAGCGGATATCTATCCAAAACAGTCCTAGAATCAATATGCATGAAATAAAAAGAGCGAGCAAGATGGATCTGCCTAGAGGCTAGAACAGAATAGAAATGCTCTGTGAAGGTGTTTGCTTCTGCATCAGTCTTTTATTTGCTCAATAGCTCCTAAACTCCTGGCATTTTTATGCTGTGGTAACTTCAGCCCTTTGTGCACTTCAGAGTCTCCTGAAAGAACAACCAGCAAAGAAGGGATTTGAGAAAAATAAAAACAAAAGAATGGAAAGAATGGAAAAAAATCTCAGGAAATATAGCAAGAGAAAACTCAGGAACAAAAGGACTCTTGTAAGGACGGGAAGTGTCATTTTACAGTAGCAGAAGTTTTACCTTCTTTTTGCATTATCATAAAGTGAGAGCTCTTGGCTCCCTGGACGTGTGTCCACACGATACACACATGCATGCAACATACACACAACACGTACACTTACAAATTGAAATAAAAGTCAAATTAACCCAATTTGCTGTTCTGCAACATCCCTAGATTTGAAATGAAGGCACTTGCATAATCTAGAAACTCAGTAATGTTAATTAGCATAATCAAGATGTCCCTATGCACACAGAGCCTAAAAACGATAATAAAATCAGCATCAATTTCTTAATTGGAGAATATAGTTCTTGGGGGGGCAAAAGTGACATCTTTTCTGTAATGGGATGTGTGGGGCAGAAGAAAAGAAGTGTTAACTGTAATAGTTTCTCCAGATCTTGAATGTCATGAATGGGAAGTTCAATTCAAGTATGGGCTTCTTGCATATAAGAGCCACATATTTAGTTCTCTCTATTTTCACATGTGTTCCAAGACAGAGATTTGCACATTTTAGACCTTTGATTACTGTTTGTTGAAAAAAAATCCCCATCCCTTGTACAAGTGGAGCTGAACTTCTTCAAGGCAAGCCAGTGGCTGCTGTGGGCATTAAAGTCAAGGAACCCTCAGTTCCCGATCCTTGATTTCTTGGCAGGATTCCACAGGATAGGATAACTGGATCGTTAAGAATATGAGCTTCAGAAAGAGAATGCCTGTTTAATACCCCAGGTTCTACAAGCATAAACTCTATGAACTTGGGAAATGTGTATAATCAATTAAATCTCTATTTACTTCATTTGGAAAATCTAGATGATAGTATCAACCTCATGGAGAGAATTAGATGGTTTAATATATGTAAAGAGGACATTCCCTGAAACAAACTAAGAACTCAAAATGTCAGCTATATTATGATCATTGATCAATCTCAATTTTCTTCCCTCAATTTGTATGACACCTACCTCATGTATGACTGGAATCTGTTGGAGGCTTTCTTGCCTTGTCCTTCCACATTCTCTTTGGACGAACTCAAAACTTTATGGCTTCAATTCCATCTATATGCTAAAAATGCCCAAATCAATAGCACAGAGGCTCTCTCTCCCTCAGTGGAGAGGTAGAGAACTTGAAAACTCCTGTTTCCTTTCCCATAGAACATTTAACTAGTTGCCTAAGTTTGTATGTATATATTAAATGGTAATGCATTTTTATTTTATATACAAATAGCACATGTACATACTTCAAAAAGAAAAAAGGGATGTTTATATTATTATAAAAGAAAAATATTATATATATATAAAAAAGCAGAAATCCCTTTCTTTCCCCAGAAGTACTCTAACCCTTCTCCCAGAGACTGCCGCTGTTACAATTTAGGCTTTTCCATTCATGAATTCCTCAAACTTAGGCATTGTACATTGACTTCCTGTTCTGATAAATGAAGGCTTTACTATATAGGGCATTCACCTTCATCTCACCTGCTCCTAATAGAGTTATGCAACTGTCATTAATTAAGTGGGTTGACATTAGTTCAACTGTATAGATATCATATACATCAAGGGGTATTATATAAGAGCATTCCTTCACAGTTTTGGTTTTGCTCTGATTATAGCAATTTTGGTTATTTCCTGGCATTTCTAATTGCATTATTGTCCGCCCTTGTAGCCTGTATGAGTTATTCAGATTTTCAGGGATAGTGCAAAATTTCATGTCACATTTTTCCTGGATATCACCCTCCTAGAACACTTATCCTGCAACATTATCCTGGACAGGCTGCTCCGTGAGTCCTGCTGCAGAGCTGTCATTCTGGCATTTATGTTTGTTTCTTCAAGGAAAGCCCACAACTTCTTTTCTCTCTCATCCTCCTGCCTTTCATTTATAGTGTGCCCCTTCATTTTGTTGGAACCAGGACATCTGGTAACCTCCTCAGGAAGACTAATGGAATGTGCATTTTCCACTTCTCCATATGTTTGAAAATGTTTCTATTCTAATCCAATAATTAATTGAAAGTTTCTTGGGGTATAGAATTCCAAAATGAAAAAGTATTTACACTTGGAGCTTTGAAAATGTTCACATATTTTTTTCTAACATCCAGTATTGTTTGAGACATCTAATGTCAATCTAATGCTATTTTTCGTTGTTAAGGACCCAGTAGTTTCCTCCTCTGAAAGCTTTTAGTATATTCTATTTATTCTTGGTGTTCTTAAATTTCATAAACATGTGTCTAGACATGGTCTTTTTCAACCATCAAAACCATCCAGATGTATAACTTTTGACTCTGAGAAGTTCTCTTGTATTATTTCTTTAATAGCTTCTCCTTCACCAGTCTGACTGTTCTGTTACTCTACAACTCTTGGTTGAGCTCCTTTGATAGATGGCTGAGTGTTATCTTTTCTTATATATACTACAATCTTATGACTTTTGGTACCATTTTCTCTGAGTTTTGACTTTATTTTTCCGATGCTTCTATTGACTTTCAAAATAATTTTTTAATTGCATTTGTCATTTTTCTATTTTCCTTGAGTTGTTTCTTATGCAAATAATTTAACTTTTTTCCTAGCATGCTGTTCTTAAATTTTGGATACAATATCTTGTAACTGAGGATGCTGCATATTTTTCTTTGTATACCCTGAATTAGCACTACTTTCTTGGGCAAGGGTCCCCAGACCCTGGGTCACAGACCAGTATCCAACCATGGCCTATTATGAGCCAGGCCGCACAGCAGGCGGTGAGTGGCAGGTGAGTGAGTGAAACCTCATCTGTATTTACAGCTGTTCCCCATTGCTCGCATTACCACCTGAACTCCACCTCCTGTCAGATCAATGGGCAGTAGATTCTCCTAGGAGATAGAACCCTACTGTGGCTGCACCTGTGAGGGATCCAAGTTGCAAGCTTTTTATGAGAATCTAATGCCTAATGATCTGCCACTGTCTCTCATCACCCCCAGATGGGACTGTCTGGCTGCAGGAAAACAAGCTCAGGGCTCCCACTGATTCCACATTATGGTGAATTGTATAATTATTTCATTACATATTACAATGTGATAATAATAACAGAAATAAAATGCTCAAGAAATGTAATGGGCTTGAATCATCCTGAAACCATCCCCCTACCCTGGTCTGTGAAAAATTGTCTTCCTGGTACCAAAAAGGTTGGGGACTGCTGTTCTTAGGATCATTTGCTGAGTATTTAATTTAATTTTCTCTTTCTTGTTCCAAGATTTATGTAAATGTCTGGTGATCCTCGGTCCCTATTTATTTGTTAAAGGAAGTAATAATGCCCAATGCCAAGATCTTCGTTTCTAATACCATTCTTCAATAAGAGGATCCAGGGTTCCTTACAAAAATAGTCTATCCTAGGGTTGGGTTGGAACAGGGAATATACAAAACAAGTAGCTTATAGTGCCAGAAAGTAAGAAAGCTAAAAAAAAAAAAAAATTACACCAATGGGGGTATATCAAAGGAAAGTAAGAGACAGCTGGACAAGCTTCCAATGGCCAAAACTGAAACATTCTGAGCAACAAAATAAATAACTGGGTTGGATTATCAACCAAAGTGTCAAATAAATATCCACGAGTTCATACCAATATAAATATAAATAATTAAATAAATAACTGGGGAAAGAGACACCTCTTGCATGTAGGAGAATTTCCAATAATTTATGTAACTACTCTGACTTCAGCTTTCCACTCCTGAAGTGTGACCAGTGCACAGTAACTTTTTCCAATAAGTACAGCACAAAAAAGGCAAAAGAGGAGTAACTTTACAGCCAAGAAACCTAAAACACAGTATTTCAGCCAGGTGATCAAGGGTAACATGTTGACACCACGTATTCTTGATATGATATGTTAAAAATAGCACTTCATTTATGTGTTTTTCCTCCAAAAAGACCATAGTTTTAGTCTAATCGTAAAAATAGCATCTGACAAATCCCAGTTGAGGGATATTCTACAAAATGCCTGATGTTAGAGAATGTCAAACTCATCAAAAATAAGGAAAATCTAAGAAACAGTCACAGGCAAGAGAAGCGTAGAGAAACATGGTGAATAAATGAAATGTGGTGGATCCCGCATAGGATCCTGAAACAGGAAAACTTTAGTTAATAACCATGTGTCAAAATCAATTTATTAGTTATAACAAATGTACCATACCAATATAAGATGTTAATAATCAGGTAATCAGGACTTCCTTTGCAATTTTTTATTCTAACACCTTTACTCTGAAATAAGCCGCTTATCTTTTGTGTGAGAGATAGTAGAATGTAGCATAGGAGTTCTGTATATATGAAGAGAGTACATGGGGAATCTTTACTTCAGGAAGGGTGAGCAAAGGGATCTTCAGGGAGAGTGAGCAGTACCACGCATTTAAAGTCTTTTGAATGCCTTGAGACTCCCACTTTTTGGCTAGAGAAAAGTATTCAGCTTCCTTGAGCTAAGGTAATGAGAAATGGTAGAGGGATAGGCTTTCAGATATTATCCTTGTTTTGAACATTTTACAACATGTCCTGCTTTCTTTGGCATTTCTAAATTTAGAGCATCTACGAGGTTCTGGGAGGAGGCCCAAATCACAGGTGTGCAGTTTTCCCAGTGATGTTTCCCTTTACCCAGGTAGCTTCTCTACCACCTCTCCATCAGTTCTTCATCTCCCAGAGTATTTTTTAAACATTTCTTATCTCTTAATGACCCTCCATCCTTTGTTCTCTCTCTCTCTCTCTCTCTCTGTGTGTGTGTGTGTATGTGTGTGTGTCATTTGTCACCATTTATTAGTGATTTAGGGGAAGAAGAGATAACCTTAATGTTCAATATGGCACCTTAATTCTCCTTGACCTATAAATCTGGAATTATTTTTCTCAAATTGGTATTCTGTTTTTTCAATGATTATTTTCTTATTGTTGGTGCAGTTGTAGAATTGCTTTAGAAAGTCATCACGGTAAAGAAAGGAGCATTACATCAGGAAAATACGGCTCTTTTCTCTGTTGTGAGTGAAGACCAGGTGGCTGTTAAACAGGTTGAGAGTTGTGGTACTTAACTCAATCTCACCCTACTCATCCTGCCTATAAAGATAGGACGTGGCCAGTTATGAGTTCTGGGTGCCACACAGGTAAGTATCTTTCAATCCATGGGCCTAGCCTCTTGCCACTTATATATCCCAAGTCTAACCTCTTCTTCAGGGAATAAATCCAACAAGCATTTGCTTATCAGGGTCATTTTATTATTTTTTTCTAAATTCACGAAATGAGAAGACAGGTTGATGCATTTTCTGGTAAGATTGCTAGGCTTTTCTTCTACCAGCCTCACCATTTTGAAATGTACATTCTGAGCTACGTTTATTCTGCATTTCATCTTTGGATCGCTGGTGACACCATAGTCTCAGCACAAATGGTGATTCTCAGTGAGGAGACAAGGAAAAGTCTTTACCCCACATCCAGTGGGTTTCAAAGCCATCTATCTGATGAATATTCACTGAAGCACATCTTCCTTTTACTGAAATGTTTATAATTTTCTTTGATGGTACACCTCAGCCTTCCTACTTCCAGAAAGAATCACTACCCTTTTGTGAGCCGTGGTTACTGGTGGTGGTACCCCTCAGGTGACATACCATGGTCAGTAAATACAAACAAGTGACTCTATAGTGAGAATCCCTGAAATCATATGCAAGGAATGCACTACTTTCATACACTACTCTAAGTGGTGTATGAAAACAATTGTTTTCTTCATTAGTAAAATGGGAAGAATAATGTGTAACAGACAGATTGGCTATGTTAAGTGATACATTGCATATAGAGTGCCTACTATGTAAGCAATCAACACATATTAGCTATTATAATTTTGGTAGAAAAAAATTACAATCCGCAAATATAAGCAGAGCATGGGAGTCTCTCAAGAGTGTTCAGTTCTACAAATATTTATCAAGTAACTGCTGTGTACTGGGAAAACAAGGTGAATTAGATATCACTCACCTCAAAGTTTTGAAGTTCTTGGGGAAGATCTTTATATAAGAGGACAGTCATAATACACTGGTGCATGGTGCCTGGGTTGCTAGAGGTACGCATAGGTTGCTACAGTAGCAAGGAGAAGAGGCAAATAATTCAGCTAGGGTAGGAGTGTGAGCTTAGGAAAGATTTTCACGTGGAGATAGTGTCCACGCGTGGTGTCACGAACAGGTGAAGATGGGTGAATATTAAGGGGAGAGAGTATCCACATAGCAGTGAAATGAGACATAATAGGTACAATCCTCTCATTTTATTTTTCAAATTTAATTATTATCTTTCGTAATTCAGGATCCAGCGTTTGTGAAAATCACAGAAGATCATAAGAGAAGGCACCATTTTAACGAGAGAACCAGAAACCTGAAATTCAATAACAAAGCCTGAAGGCTAGAAAAGGTTATGAAATAGCCCGTGATAAGCACAGGAAACATGTGGAAAATTGACACAAAGATTTTTCTGCTATGCCGAATGAATTTTGTTGTCTTTGTGTGTCTGTGTGTGCTGTGTATCTTAAAACCATAACATTTTCGCTGACACTGAATCATCCTCTTCAGTAACTGGGGGAAACTCCTTTGGGAACCTACCTTAAATTTTACCATCTTTAGGGGCTTTTGAAATGCCTCTGCCTTCAAATTCTTGAATTTCTGCATTATCTTCTCTGACTTTACCTTTCGTTATTTTACTGTCAGTAAATCTGCATCTCAATCTTCCTCTTCTCAGTTCTTATCCTAGTGTACCAGCCCATTAACCCCTGTTTGATTTTATTTGGCTCTCTTCCTCCATGGGGTTACATGTAAGCCTCATGCTCATTGTAGTCCCTGTTTCTCTTCAACACTGATGTCTTACCACCTCTCCATAACTTCCCACCATTTATTTCTTGCCAATCATCAACCCTATGTAATATCCACTGTCTACTGTCTTTGATGCTAGAAATCAAGGCCCTGGTGGTCAAAGGCATTAAACAATCTATTGGGTTTGCCACAACTGTATTATGTGGTTTATTATTTTGCAGATATTTAATGTGGTACATGATAAAATGTTACTTTTTCTATTAATCTTATTTATGTAGCTGAAAATCTAGAAAAATGTTTTTCTTATTACTAGTTGAAAATACAGCAAAGTGTTTCTTAGTGCAACTTGACAAGATAATTTTGTAACTGCTTGCTCTCTTTAAGTCCATGTTAAATATTTGTTTCTAATTTGCAGAAAGCCTTCATCCATCCTATTGGATTCTTCCCTGTTTATTAACAACGCTTGTCCTTTGCTATTTCCCACATTCATATGTAAGCATGTTCAAATTCTTCTACTTTAAAAACACAAACACACTTTTCTATATTCCCTAATCATACTCAAGCCATACCAGGTTATTTGTAATTTTCAGTCCTTTGCTTATGGTTCTGTTTTCGCTTGGAATACAGTCCTCTTCCTCATCTCAATATTATTTCATCAGTCTGCAATATGTGACCTTGAAATGCGTCTCCTATGCGAACACTATTTTTCCCCTTCTCTCCAGTCTTATTTGTATTCTTCCACTGTGTTGTTCCCTAGCCTCTTGGAATTACCCCCATCATAGTGATTATCACTTCTTCTAAGTATTTACTTTTACATACCCTCCAGGGTCTCTGAGCTACTCCTTCACTGAAGACAGTCCTTGCCATCCACCATTATAGCCCCAGGAAACAGAATAGCCTGAGTCATATCACGGACCCAGCAGAGTGAAGAAGTGACTGAATGCATAAATTAATGAAACATAGCTCCATAAATGTGCCCCTTTTCCCTATGTAAAGATCTATGTTCTCTGTTGATAAGCCACAGATGATAACACCAAAAGATGCAGTCCTTCAGTAAAGGCTCTGGAGTGAGCATTTCCTTAGAAGAGCCCTTGTTCATGGCTGATGTGGTCAATATCATATAGCTGTCTTTTTCTCATCCCTGGTCCTTTACACATCATCTATAGCTGATGTGGAAACTCAGAGCTGCTGGATGGAGAAAGATAATCATGATTCAGTGACCTAAGAAAAGGCCTCCTTCTTACTAATCAATTTATATTTTTAATAAGCACAAAAATACCTTTTATATATTGGAGGAGCACAAAGTCTATGGTTATTGTACAGCAAAGCATCTTTAGCTTTGCCTTTTAACCACATTTGGAGAATAAATAAAACGCCTTAATAATTAATTTTCAGATGATATCCAGGCTAGGAGGCATTAGCACTTTATTTGAGACTTCAATGGCAAAGTACAGTTTGGTGAGGTTATATTCTATTTTTTAATATATAAATAGATGTATTTTAAAAATGTATATTTTTCCTAGAATATATATATTCTAGGAAAAATGAAATGATGTTTAACTTAAAATATAAATATTAGAACATCTTAAGAATTGAAATATCAAACATAGACACTCACTGGAAGAAATAATCTTTTTTTTTTGTTTGTTTGAGACGGAGTCTCGCTCTGTCTCCCAGGCTGGAGTGCAGTGGCCGGATCTCGGCTCACTGCAAGCTCCGCCTGCCGGTTCACGCCATTCTCCTGCCTCAGCCTCCCGAGTAGCTGGGACTACAGGCGCCCGCCACCTCGCCCGGCTAGTATTTTTTTGTATTTTTTAGTAGAGACGGGGTTTCACCGTGTTAGCCAGGATGGTCTCGATCTCCTGACCTCATGATCCACCCGTCTCGGCCTCCCAAAGTGCTGGGATTACAGGCTTGAGCCACCGCGCCCGGCCTAGAAATAATCTTAAGAAGCAATTATACTGCTTTAAAAACAGAACACTTGACGTCTCCTACAAGTTGGAGAGTAAACTTATAACATTTCGGGTAATGAAAATCTCATGTAGTTTCAGTTTGCACAGGCCTAGGCTCTGTTTCGTGGATTAGTGAGTTTACAAAGCATTGGTAAGACCATGGTAAAAATTCTGAATGAGAAGACACAAGACGTCCAGGGATCCACAACAAAAGAGAGAGAATATGAAACATAAATGAAATTTTAAAACAACAGCAACAACGCAATTGTGTATTGACCAGTAAAAAACATATCCAAGGCATATGTATTACCTTTTTTTTTTTTTTTTTTTCCTTTTTTTGACGGAGTCTCACTCTGTCGCCCAGGCTGGAGTACAGTGGCACAATCTCGGCTCACTGCAAGCTCCGCCTCCCGGGTTCACGCCATTCTCCTGCCTCAGCCTCCCGAGTAGCTGTGACTACAGGCGCCCAGGACCATGCCCAGCTAATTTTTTGTATCTTTTTGGTAGAGATGGTATTTCACCGTGTTAGCTAGGATGGTCTCGATCTCCTGACCTCGTGACTCACCCTCCTCGGCCTCCCAAAGTGCTGGGATTACAGGCGTGAGCCACCACGCCCAGCCTGCATTACTTTTTAATATATTTAATGCCAGAGAAATGTTCCCAAAGGTGAATCAATAATTTTAGCCATGAAAAATTAATGATACATATTTCTGCTTGACATAAGCTGCTCAGGCTTTCTCAGCATTGAGGAATTAGTAATCTGTATGAAGAATGGTATCTTTCTAACCACCTTTTCTAATATTTAATATGAATATTATTCATATTATGAATGTTATTCACATTTGGTATTATATGATAGTATGCAGGTAGAAAAGCAAGTAATAAATAAAGAATTCATTTTGAGTCTGACGTAGAAGCAGCTTGGAAATCATCATTCCTGTCCTCACAACAGAAAAAGCTGAGCAAACTAAAAATTAACAACTTTTCTCAGGCCCATCATAGAATTGAGGTCACAAGAGAGACTACTGCCCCCAAAATTGGAACGACGGGTGATTACAGAGAACCTCAGCTCACTGGAGCAGAAGCCAGATTCTGGAGACAGTACCAAGGAAGGAAAATGTAACGTATAATTAATGAATTGCTGAAGGCAATTCAGGTGGACAAGCCTGAGGATGCAAACCTCCATGGGTGCCAGTCTTAAGCAGATTCCTTAAACTCACTTTCCTGAGTTGTATCTCCAAGAATCCTACCAGATTCTCACAGCGCACACTGGAGAAAAATACCTTTGTGCTTCCAGAGAGAGGTGGGATAGTGGGGATAGTGGGGATAGCCACTTTTAAATACGCCAAGAGCATTCAGTTCTTACCATGGCCTGCTATCAAAAGAAACTATTTCACCAAAGCCTAGTAGACTGGGGTTTTACCAGAGCCTAACTAACTTAGGAAAAAAGAAATACCCAACTCCAGCTCATTCTAGAGTTTGGTGTGGGAAAGAGAAATGTCTACCAGGTTCTCAGGATGAAGCTAAGAGAAAATATCTTTATGTTTTTGGCAGGGGGAAAGAAAAACTAACCATTTAAAAATATGCCCCAAGTAGGCATATTTTTAATGCCTGTAAAATTAAATTTTTTTTTTTTTTTTACACCTGTAATCCCAGCACTTTGGGAGGCAGAGGTGGGCAGATCATGAGGTCATGAGATCAAGATCATCCTGGTTAACATGGTGAAACCTCATCTCTACTAAAAATACAAAAAATTAGCTGGGCATGGTGGCAGATGCCTGTAGTCCCAGCTACTTGGGAGGTTGAGACAGGAGAAAGGCATGAACCCAGGAGGCAGAGCTTGCAGTGAGACAAGATTGCACAACTGCACTCTAGCCTGGGCGATAGAGCAAGACTCCACCTCAAAAAAAAAAAAAAAAAAAAGAATATAGATAGATAGATAGACAGACAGATAATGCCCCAAGTATTCTGCTGTCCTTAGCAAAAGCATACTTTCAAGAAGAGTTCTTTATCTAAAGCTTAACTGACTTGGATTTTACCAGTGCCTAACCAACCTGGGAGAGGGGATTACCCAATTCCAGACCACTCTAGCCTTTCTTTCTATTTCATCCAGTAAGGGGAACAGACTGAGAAGCAATTGGGAAGGTCACAGCCCAAGGACAAAGGCTCACTAAAATCCTGAGAACAAATTACAGGCCCACAGAATGCTTTACCTTCCTTTCACAGCTTATTACTACCTCAACAGGGCCTCTGTGACTGGGCATTCCATTGCACAAAACTGCACATCTCAGACCTTATTTAAGATGATGTGATACAGGAGCTAAAAATAAATTATTTGTGCAGTTAGCGAGGGTAAGAGAGTCCTCTGTAAGGCTTCACTTTTAACAAAAAGTAGCCCCCAAAGAGCAGCATGTAAGTTTGAGCTGCAGAAATAGATAAGCAAGCTGGAAGCTTGCATGGGTGAATGCTGCACCTGTGCCAATAGAAAAAGGTTACCTGGGGGCCAGGCTTGCTTTATCATGGAGGCTCGATCTTCCCTTTTCTTTGTTGCCACATGTGCAGTAAAGAAGCAGGCAACATGGCGCTGGCCAGATAGGGACCCCATCTGCATAATAAAAGACTAGGGTGGGATGGCCAGGTTCTTTTTGTGCTATGTAAATGGCACACCTGGTTTAAGCAATTCTCTGTGCCCTATGCAAATCAGACACCGCCTCCTCACACTCATCTATAAAACCCCATGCATTTCACCATGGAAGCCGAAGACCCACTCAGGAGCCCCTCTCTCTCTGCAGGAGAGGGAGCTTTTGTCTTTCTTTCATCTATTAAATCTCCACTCTTAACCTCATTCCTTGTGTGTCCATGTCCTTGATTTCCTTGATGTGAGACAAGAACCCTGGGTACTACTCCAGAAGACGGATGTCACTTCGGAAATATCTAGGGAAACTCAAAGACAAGAGGGAAGAAACAACAAGGGCATCAGAAGAATTTTAGCCTCTGATATCTACAGCTACAGCAAACAGTAAATACTGCCTAACTTCTGGCCCAAGAAACATAAAATCTCATGTTAAAGGCCTTTTAACCTGTTTCCATTGCACAGTACAACATGTCTGTCTTTCAACACAAAAATCACGAGGCATACAATAGAAAAACATAATCTGAAGAGACGCAGCAAGGTTAAGAACCAGGCTTAGATATGGCAGAGATACTACAATTATTAGACCAATAATTTAAAATAATTTCAATTTAAATATGACTAATATGCTAAGGGCCAGAATGGGAAAAGTGGATGACATGCAAAAGCATATCATTAATATAAACAGGGAGATGAAAACTCTAAGAAAGAATCAAAAGGAAATCCTACTAATAAAAAACACTGTATTATAGGCATGACGAATGCCTGTGATGGGCTCATTTGGAGACTGAAAATAGGAAAGGCAATAATCAGTGAGCTTTATGATACATCGATAAAAACTTTGTGAAATTAAATGCAAAGACAAAAAGAATGAAAAATAAAACCCAGTACAAAAAACCAGGACATTGAAGAATTATGGGATAATCTCAGAAGGTATAACATATCTATAATGGGAATGGTAGAAAAAGAAGGGAGAGAAAAAAACAAAAAAAAATAGAAAGTATCACACTGAAATGTTTTCCAAAATTAATGACAGACACAAAATACAGGAATCTCAGAGAATATCAAACAGGATAACTATCTGAAATGACCCCAAATCAAAAAAGCAAAAAATAAAATTGCACCTAGTGTATTGTATTCAAATTGTAAAAAATCAAAGACAAAGAGAAAACCTTGAAATAAGCTGGCATGGGTGTGGAAGGAATACAGGAGAAATAAAAAGACTTCTCAAAAATGTAGAAAAATGAAACACTGGCCAGGTGTGGTGGCTCACACCTGTAATTCCAGCACTTTGGGAGGCCAAAGCAGGTGGATCAGATCACCCGAGGTCACGAGTTCAAGACCAGCCTGGCCAACATGGTGAAACACGGTCTCTACTAAAAATACAAAAATTAGCCGGGCATGGTGGCGGGCACCTGTAATGACAGCTACTTGTGGGGCTGAGGCAGGAGAATCACTTGAACCTAGGAGGTGGAGGTTGCAGTGAGCAGAGATCATGCCACTGCACTCCAGCCTGGGACAGAGCGAGACTCCGTCTCAAAATAAATAAATAAATAAATTAGAATACATAAAACATTAAGGGAATTTGACATCAATAGAGCTACCTTGCAAGAAATGTTAAAAGGATTTCTTCAAAGAGAAGAAAATATACATCGGTTAGAAACTCAGATGTACATAATGAAAGGAAGAGAAGAGTATTAGAAAAATAATTAATAAAAGTAAACTAAAATAGTTTATTCTTAATCTATCAGATAATAGTTTGTTCAGACTAATAGGAGTGATATATTCTGTGATATATTCTGTGATTTTAGCTTATTGATAAGTGAGATGAATAACAGCAACTTTATAAAGAACAGGAGAGGGAAATTGAGACTCCTCTTTTAAGTACGTGCTCTCCTAGGAAGAAGCATAGTGTTATTTGAATGCAGAATTAAATTCGCTGTAAATGTATACTGTGAACTCTAAGATAGCCACTAAAAAAAGTAAATGAGTATAATTGATATGCTAAGAGAGGAAAGAAAGTGGAATCACACAAAATTCTCAATTAAAGTCAGGTGCAGTGGCTCATGCCTGCAATGCCAGCACTTTAGGAGGCCGAGGTGGGCAGATCATGAGGTCAAAAGATGGAGACCATACTGGCCAACATGGTGAAACCCCATCTCTACTAAAAATACAAAAAAAAAATAGCTGGCCATGGTGGCACGTGCCTGTAGTCCCAGCTACTCGGGAGGCTAAGGCAGGAGAATTGCTTGAACCTGGGAGGCAGAGGTTGCAGTGAGCTGAGATCTCGCCACTGCACTCTAGCCTGTGTCAGAGTGAGACTCCGTCCCCCACTGCCCCCCAGAAAAAAACAAAAAAAAAGCAGATAAGGCAGAAAAATAATGGAATATAAAAACAAACAAATAAAAAGGACAGCAAATTCCTAAAAGCAGTAACAAATATATGGTAGACATTCATCCAACTATAGCAATTATCACATTAAACATGAATAGCCTATGCCAATTATGACAGAGACTACCAGAATAGGAGAAAAACAAAGATGCAACTGTATGTTGTCTAACAAGAAATCCACTTCAAATGGAAAGATTTTGATAAGTTGTAAATAAAGTAATATGGGAAAATAACTGTGCTAACACTAATCATAAAAAAGACTAAAGTAACTATTAATTTTGGACTAAGCTGACGTAAGAAAAAAAAAACTCAGATTAAAGAGGAACATTACATAATAGTGAGGGGTCAGTTCTCTAAGCATGCATAACAACCCTTATATGTATATACTAAAGAACAATCTGTCAAAATATGTGAAGCAAAAACAGAACATCAAGGAGAAATAGACAAATAATTGAAGATTTCAACTCCCTCCATCAGTAACTGACAGATCCACTAAGGACATATGTGAAGTGAACAGCACCATGAGTCATCTTGAGTGAACTGAAATTTATAAAATATTTAATTCAATAACAGCATAATTCACATTCCTTTTTTTTTTTTTTTTTCTGAGTCAGGGTCTTGCTCTGTCACCCAGGCTGGAGTGCACTGGCATGATCATAGCTCACTGCAGCCTCAAACTCCTGGGCTTGAGCAATCCTCCCACCTCAGCCTCCTGAGTTGCTGGGACTACAGGTGTCAGCCACCACACCTGGTGAATTTTGTTTTTTACCTTTTGTAGAGAAGCGGTCTCACGAAGTTGTCCATGCTTAATTCACTTTCTTCTCTAGCTCACATGGGTCATCCACCAAGATAGATCTCATTCTGTGCCATAAGACATGCCTTAACAAATTAAAAATTTCTAAATCTTATTAAGTATGCTCTCAGATAATAATGGGATTAAACTAGAAATTAGTAACAGAAAGATAACAGGAAAATCCGAATATATGTTGAGATTAAACAAGACACTTCTAAATAACACGTGTTAAAAAGGAGTTTTCAATAAAAATTTTTAAAAATTTGAACTAAACAAAAATGAAAATACAACTTTTCAACGTTTGTGGGAAGCAGTGTAAACAGTATTTAGAGGAAACTTTATAGTGTTAATGTGTGTATTAGAAAAAGAGAAAGTTCAAAAAGTAATAATCTGAGCTTCCACTTTAGGACCTAGGAAAAGGAGAGTATATTAAACACAAAGTAAGCAGAAGACAATAAATATAAACATTAGAGGAAAAATTAATTTAGTTGAAAACAAGAAATGAATAGAGCAAATGAGACAAAGCTGTTTCTTTGAAAAAAATCAGTAATTTTGACTCTTTAAATAACTGTATCAAACATATAATCTGAAGGACACCATATGTTATTGGATCTGGTAGTGTCTTTCCCTTAGAGAGTAGGACTGCCTTTTGGAGAATTCTGGTTTTCTTTCACAGTGTTTGCTCTTCCCCTACACTGGGAGAGACAGGAAGGAATTTTTCTTAACTCTGTATTGTGAAATCCTGGTGGATTTGCTGGAGGTAAAATGCAAAAAAGCATGGAATGCTCCCTAAGACTGTAGCCCCACCAGTTTCTCACCGTCATGCCAGTCCACACACAGGCTCCAGTAGTTAGACAAAATTACCATTTTAGTATTCCTGGAAGTTTATAGCTCCATTTGTTTCTGCTCCAGGTAAGCAGATGTCAGCTATCACTCTCTAGATTCATCTGTTCCTGCTGATTTTGGGGGTGACAGTTTGCCTTGAAACCTCAGTTCTCTGATGGGCTCAAAAAAGTTGTCAATTTTCAGTTTGTCAGTTTTCATTCTTCTTTTAAGGGCAGGATTGACAACTTCCATGCTCTTTATATGTAGCAGCTTAAACCAGAAGTCTAAGATGTGTAATTTTTATATTATAATTCTTAAGGTTTTTACAATCTGTCATCAGAACAGCTTACGTTTTCTTCAAATTATGTTGTGATATTTAGTAGTGATCAATTAATTTAAAGACAGCAAAATGCATTATTTAAATGTTAAATATCTTCACAGTTTCATGAGTTTATTTAATCTGTATCTTCCATTGTGGTGACTTAATTGCTTCAAGGCTAAAAATATACATTAATTTGCAAAAACCATTTACTAAATTTTTACAAATTATAAGGCTCTATGCGTGGAGAGCTGCATGATACGAAGATAAATGCGAAGCAAATGTTTTCCTTAAAAAATTAGTGGAGTAATACATAAAACAGAGAATGTATATCTCACTGCAATGCAATGCAATGCAATGCTATGCGATATACACTAGACCAGGGTTCTTCTTTCTGGGCACTGTCGATATGTGGGCCAGACAACCCTTTTATGTGAGGGACTGCTCCGTGCGTTGTAGGATGCTTAGCTGCATTCCTAACCTCTACTTTGGATGTCAGTAGCACTTCACTCCCAGCTATGACACCATAATGTCACAAAGTATCCACTGAGGGGCACTGACACAGTTGATCATTCCTGAACTAAACAAATTCCATAATCAAAATACACCAGGGGCCAGAAATGGATGGAACTAAATGTAAAACTCAAAACTATAAGACTTCTAGAAGATAATAGAGAAAAAAAATCTAATGACCATTGGTTTGGTGGTAACTTTTTAGATGTGACACCAAACACATAATCTATGAAAGAAAAAAATTAGTAAGTAGGATTTAATTAAAAGTAAAATATGGTTGGGAGGAGGGAGGAAAAAAAGTTAAAACTTCTGCTGTAAGCAAATGAAAACAGAAACCATGACTCAGGAGAAAATATTTATAAAACGGATGTCTGATAAAGAACCTGTATCCATAATACAGAGAGAACTATTAAAACTTAACAGTAAGAAAATAAACAACCCATTTTAAAAAATCAACAAATATCTGAATAGACACACCATCAGAGAAGATATATAGATGGTAAATAAGCATAAAATATGTTCAATATTATATGTTATTAGCTAATTGCAAATTAAAATAATTACTACCCATATTTTACTTTTTAAACTTTTTTTCTTCAAATTTTAAGTTCCAGGGTACATTTGCAGTATGTGCAGGTTTGTTACAGAGGTAAACGTGTGCCATGATGCACAGAAGCCATGATGCACAGATCAACCCATCACCGAGGTAAAGCCCAGCATTCATTAGCTATTCTTCCTGATGCTCTCGCTACCCTCACCCCCTCCTGTGACAGGCCACAGTGTGCTGTTCCCACCCATGTGTACATGTGTTCTCATCGCTCAATTCCCACTTATAAATGAGAACATTCAGTGGTTTTCTGTTCCTGCATTAGTTTGCTGAGGATAATGGCTTCCAGCTCCACCTGTGTCCCTGAAAAGGACATGATCTCATTCCTTTTTAAGGCTGCATAGTATTCCATGGTGTATGTGTACCATATTTTCTTTATCCAATCTATCATTGAAGGGCATTTGGGTTGGTTCCATGTCTTTGCTATTGTGAATAGTGCTGCAGTGAACATACACATGCATGTTTCTTTATAATAGAATAACATATATTCCTTTGGGTATATACCCAGTAATGAGATTACTGGGTTAAATGGTATTTCTGCTTTTAGATCTTTGAGGAATCCCCACACTATCCTCTGCAATGGTTGAACAAATTTACACTCCCACCAACAGTGTATAAGCATTCCTTTTTCTCCACAACCTTGCTGGCACCTGTTGTTTCTTGATTTCAGAAGTGTCTGTTCGTGTCCTTTGCTCACTTTTTAACGGAGCTATTTGTTTTTTCTTGTAAATTTGTTTAAGTTCCTTGTAGAGTCTGGATAGTAGACCTTTGCCAGATGAATAGATTGCAAAAATTTTCTCCCATTCTGTAGGTTGTCTGTTCACTTTGATGATAGTTTCTTTTGCTGTGCAGAAGCTCTTTAGTTTAATTAGTAAATAAGTAAAAGAAGGGCTATAGTTTGCTTGTCTTAATTTGAATGATTATGAAAGCATCACATAACCCATAGATATTTTGTTTATTTATTAAGAACAGTACATATATGTGGAAATTTTTAAATTGTGGCTATTGAGTTTTGTTTTCTAAAGATGTTGAACAGTTGTAACCTTTTCAATTAAAATGAAGCTCTTTACGAAATCTCATAACTCTTGAAAAACATAAACTAGGACAACTTTCTGCTTAGGGCATTAAGGAATAGTCACTCTGGGATGGGAATAGTAAGAAATCTGGAGACTTTCCTAGATGTTCTTCCTGCTAGCTATCTGCAGAGGACGAGTGGTGTAGCCATTGGATGAGAGTGGCCTGAATGCCTGGAGGAGAATCAATGGCCCACTAGGCTCACCAGCCTTTGAGTATTAGAGAAGTGATAAATAAATCCCTGTTGTAATTGAGCCATTTGCATTTTGGGTCTATTTGTTAGGACAACCTAGCTTACACTAACTAATCCAAGTGGCATGCGGCATCCAAATTCCATCTCAGGAGGTGGAGCAGAAGACGAAGAGTGAGTTTGTCAGGGAGACAAATATCACTTTTTAACTGGTGAATTGGGAACAAATGTTAAACACTTAATATTCTTTCAGAAAATTCTGAGAGATATTTAAAATATTCAGAATACTCTGACTCTGTCACATTTAAGAAAATTTCTGTGCCACAAGAGTTTGTGTTCAGGCTTTAAAATAGTTACTAACCAGTCCACTGCAATGGATTCTGTTCTGAGAGGTAATTGTTCCGAAACACTGATTTAGCGTTCTTCAATTATCTCCTTGACACAGGAGCTTACTTTCTCTCCCTCTGCTCAAACTTCCCATCAAAGAACACTTGCCTTAGCTCAACACTTCTAATTATTGTTTTCTCAGAGTTTCCCTGAGTGGCTTATTCTATTGCTCAAATATTCTTTTTACCAAAATACCATTACCCTACAGAAATTAAAAGCCAATTCCTGTGATCACACAGCCATGTGATTGAGCAGCTGTTGCTTGGCCTGAGAAGTTAATATAAGATTGAATTGGAGTGAAACTTGGATGAAAGACCACTTGTCCGGTCATTTCTGTAAACAGTTTGCTTCCATAGACACATTGTCTGAGATATTCTTACATTCTCCTTTGCCTGACACTAGAATTTAATGCCTGTTCTGATAAAGGTGTGTTTGTCACCTGTCATTGATGTAACTATTTATTGACAAGTAAAAATTTTATAGATGACATTGATTTTTTTCAAAATCTAATAAAATAAATAATTATTTGAATTATTAAAATGTTCCAAATAAATATGCAGCAGAAAATGTGGGGCTTTAACTTTTCATAGAAATGAGCTCATGCAGAACTACTGAGACATGTTTGCAAAATAAGCAATGTGCCGCCATGACTCCATGAATACATATGTCTGAATGATCTCCTGCGTAGTAAGGCTATTATTCTTCTACTGCCATGTGTTTTATTTAGGTGATGAGAGTAATTATTCTGGCTATCATTAAACATGATTGTCACATTTATTATGGTACTTTTGTAGTTACTTTTTGGAATATTTAAAATGTCTCAAGGCATGGTTCAGAGGAGAGTAATGACATTTTTTATACACATGTATCCATTCAGTCAACAAATATATATTGGGAGCCCATTATGAGTCAAGTGCTCTGGGTAATGTGGGAGGGACATATGGGAATGTTTGATGACCTCTGGGTAAACAATATATACCACTTAGCTATTTATGGAGAAATAAATTTAATACATGAATTAACTAGTAATATATGTTTAAGATTCCTCCATATCTTTTTATGGCTTAATAGCTCATTTCTTTTTATCAATGAATAATATTACATTTTCTGGATATTATTTACTCATTCACCTATTTAAGGACATCTTGATTATTTATGAGCTTTGACAATTATGAATAGAGCTGCTATAAACATCCATGGGCAGGATTTTGTGTAGATATACTTTTTAACACATTTGAGCAAATATCATGGAGTAGGATTGTTGGATTGCATGTTAACAGTAATGTTTAGTTTTGTAAGAAACTGCCAGTAAAGTACAGAGGCTTCACACTTGTAATCCCAATGTTACCAATGATGAATCCATACCAGTCTGCAGCAAATTTGATCCTTGCCACCTCTGAGGAAAGAATTTGGCCTAGGGAAGAAGTAGATTTAAGGCAGAGGGAAAGACCAAGGCAAATTTTTTTTTTTTAATACTTTAAGCTCTAGGGTACATGTACACAACATGCAGTCTTGTTACATATGTATACACGTGCCATGTTGGTGTGCTGCGCCCATTAACTTGTCATTTACATTAGGTATATCTCCTAATGCTATCCCTCCCCCTTCCCTCCACCCCATAATAGGCCCCAGTGTATGATGTTCCCCTTTCTGTGTCCAAGTGATCTCACTGTTCAATTCCCACCTATGAGTGAGAACATGTGGTGTTTGGTTTTTTGTCCTTGCAATAGTTTGCTTCATCCATGTCCCTACAAAGGACATGAACTCATTGTTTTTTTACGGCTGCATAGTATTCCATGGTGTATATGTGCCACATTTTCTTAATCCAGTCTATCATTGTTGGACATTTGGGTTGGTTCCAAGTCTTTGCTATTGTGAATAGTGCCGCAATAAACATACGTGTGCATGTGTCTTTACAGCAGCATGATTTATAATCCTTTGGGTATATACCCAGTAATGGGATGGCTGGGTCAAATGGTATTTTGCTGAGAGATTTTGTCACCACCAGGCCTGCCCTACAAGAGCTCTTGAAGGAAGCACTAAACATGGAAAGGAACAATCAGTACCAGCCACTGCAAAAACATGCCAAATTGTAAAGATCATCGATGCTAGGAAGAAACTGCATCAACCAACAAGCAAAATAACCAGCTAACATAATGTCAGGAACAAATTCATACATAACAATATTAACGTTAAATGTAAATGGGCTAAATGCTCCAATTAAAAGACACAGACTGGTAAATTGGATAGGGTCAAGACCCATCCGTGTGCTGTATTCAGGAGACCCATCTCACGTGCAGAGACACACATAGGACCAAAGCAAGTTTTAGATCAGGAGTAAGAGTTTCTGTAAAAGTTTTAGAGCTGGAGCAAAAGCAAGCAAAGTACGTTTGGAAGAGGCCCAAGAGGGTGACTTGAGAGGTCCAAGAACCCCATTCAGCCCCTGACTTGGGGTTTTATATATTGGCTTAGTTTCAGGGTTTGTGTTTCTCTTCCCTCAATTTTTCTATGGGGAGAGCTGTTGCTCAACTGCTGAATGCGTAGTGTGTGGGTCTGCACTTAGGAGAGTGACTGAATGCATAGTGCATTTACTGAGGCTGTGCTCATGCTTTCTAGGGGTGATTTTCCTTTACCAGTTGAACGCCCCCAGAGGAAGGTCATAATCCACTATTATTGCCTCTTAGTTTGCATACTTGAGCCCACTTACCCAACTCCTGAGATCTTATCAGGAAACTGCTGATCACCGGCTCCAGGTGTTTTCTATCTATTGGGAGCCTGGCTTTGCCCTGACACCAGCTGCAACCAATCATCATTTCAGAGAGACAGTTTAACAACTGCCTCACCATCACCTGATGGTTGCCTGACATTCCTGGCAGGAGCCCTCTCCTGCCCTGCTCATATCTGTGTAAGTACCTACTCTAACATCACTTTGGGAAGCTGAGATCACTTGAATTCAGGAGTTCAAGATCAGCCTGGGCAACAAAGTGAGACCCCATGTCTACTAAAATAAAATAAAATAGAAAATAAAATAAAATTAGCTGGATGTGCTGGCATGCGCCTGTAGTCCCAACAACTTGGGAGGCTGAGGCTGGAGGGTGGTTTGAGCCTGGGAGGTTGAGGTCTAGCCTGGGTTACAAAGTGAGACCCTGTCTCAAAAAAATAATTAATTATTTGAAAAAGAAAGAAAGAAAGAAAGAAACTGCCAAGCTTTATTCCAAAGTAGCTATATCATTTTGCATTACCATAATCAATGAATAAGGGTTCTTTTTGCTCCACATCCTTTGCAAGCATGTGGTGTTGTCAGTACTTTGGATTTTGGCCATTCAAATAAGTATGTAATAGTAGTTCACTGTTGTTTTTATCTGCAATTTCCTAATGACCTATGATGTTAAGTATCTTTTCATATGCTTATTTGCCATGTGTAGATCTTTGGTGAGGTGTCTGTTAAGGTCCTTTGTCAATGTTTAAATTAGATTGTTCTCTTTCTTATCATTGAGTTAAAGAGGTCTTTGTATATTTTGGAAAACAGTCCTTTATCAGATATGTGTTTTGCAATTTTTTCTTTCAGTAGACTGTCTTGTTTTCTCGTTTTCTTGGCAGTATCTTATCAAGAGCAGAAATTTTTAATGTTAATGAAGTTTAGCTTATCAGTTAATTCTTCCAAATGAGGACTAAGCTCTGATTGTTTTAATTTTCCCCAAATTCCTATCTAAAGGGTCTGGGGAGTCATATCCTACAAACCATAAATTATCATCAGATGGGTTTTATTTAACCCAATATATCATGACTTACTTTCCAATCTGACGCTGGCATAACGTCACGTGACAAAGAAGAAAGTCATGTTTCTTTGCCATATTTTGAAATGGCCCTCAAAAGCTGTCCTTTGTAGGGGATAATTTGCATCTGTACAGAATCTCTGTTAACATAGCTAGATATTTTTCTTCCAGGCCCTCCCGATCCTGAAGTGATTAAGACTCTAGCACTTTTTTTTTTCTTTTTTGAGACAGAGTCTTGCTGTGTGACCAGGCTGGAGTGCAGTGGTGCAATATCAGCTCACTGCAACCTCCACCTCCTGGGTTCAAGCGATTCTCCTGCCTCAGCTTCCCAAGTAGCTGGGAATACAGGTGCACACCACCACTCCCAGCTAATTTTTTGTATTTTTTTAGTAGAGACGGGGCTTCACCATGTTAGCCAGCATGGTCTCAACTTTCTGACCTCATGATCTGCCTGCCTTGGCCTCCCAAAGTGCTAGGATTACAGGCATGGGCCACCATGCCTGGCCGTGTCTAGCACCTTTTAAAGGTCTGAGTAGGAAACATTTGTCATCTATTCTCTCTAAGGGCAGCCACTATAAGACTTCAAAAGAACCTTGGTCTCCACAATCTTTTATCTTAACCTGAACATTTCCTTTCTGTCAATCCCAGGTCTTTACACAAACTCAACCAATTATCAACCAAAAATATTTAAATTTACCTATAGCCTAGCCTAGAATTGCCACCTCCCACCCCGCTTTGAGTTGTCCCACCTTTCTGGATGAAACTAATGTACTTCTTAAATGTATCTGATTAATGTCTCATGTCTCCCTAAAAGTATAAAACCAAGCTGTGCCCCGACCACCATGGGCACATGTTCTCAGGACCTATTGAGGGCTATGTCATGGGCCATAGTCACGCATATTTGGCTCAGAATAAATCTCTTCAAATATTTTAGAGTCTGACTCTTTTCATTGATACATGGATCCTTTGGTGATGTATATAGAAGACATCACCATACCCAAGATTATCCAGATTTTCTCCTATGTTATCTTCTAAGAGTTTTATAGATTTGCAGTTTGCATTTGAGTCAATAATCTAATTCAAACTAATTTTTGTAAAAGATGTGAGGTCTGTGTCTAGAAAAATTTATTTGCATGTGAAACACTTCAGTTGTTCCAACACCATTTATTGAAGAGACTATATTTACTCCATTGTATTGCTTATGATCTTTTGTGAAAGATCAATTGATACTATTTATGTGTGTCTATGTCTAGACTTTCTATTCCCTTCCATTGAACTATTTGTTTATTCCTTCTGTAATACTGCACTGCCTGAATTACTATAGCTTTACAGTAAGTCTTGAAATTGGGTAGTGTCAGACTTTTGACTTTGTTCTTCTCCTTTAATTTTGTGTTGGCTATTCTGAGTCTTTTGCCTCAGCATAGAAAATTTAGCATCAGTTTGTCAATATGTGGAAAACAACTTGCTGAAATTTTGATTGAAATTTAAGAGAATATCTACTTTTTTGTCAGCTTCAACATGTAAAGTGGTTAGAAGTTGTTACTTTCAGCCTTACAACAAGAAAAAACTGAACAAACTTTAAAACAATGACTGTTCTTGGATGCAGGGATAATTTAGATTGCAGGGCAGACCACCACAACAACATCTGGGGAGATGAGTGAATACACAGTCATAGCAGACATCTTACCTGGAGCAGAAACTGCTGAAGCCATACACTAGTAAGAACAGTTCAGTGATAATTTTGAAAAATTCTGGAGGCTTAATGTGGAGTACTTTGAGAGTGAGAAACTTATAGGGACCACAGTCTTAGGGGAGTTCCCACAGTAATGTGAATTTTAACTTCAGGAAACTTACCAGATTTTCATGTTGAAAAGTCAAGGAATATCTCATCCTGCCTCTGGCAGGAAATGGGAAGAGTCACCACCGTGAAATGTTCCCATGATCTTCTCCATAACAAACGCCTACCCCAGGAAAAATGACCTTGCCATAGCAGAATCCCACTAGGAAGGACAGTTCTCAGACTCTCTCTCTTGCCTTCCTACCTCCCCTAAGGGAGAAAACTCAAAACAAAACAAAACAGATTTGTGAAGGTCAAAGGCCCACCAAAAACTGAAAGATAATTACAATATTACTGAATTCTTACCTTTCCCCATTTGTTGCCATCACCTAACAGGTCTCCAGTGTAACAGATGAAGGAGCTGCAGGATGCAAACTCTAGCTAAGAAGGAGTTCTGAGGGAATCCCAAAACAACATGGGAGATGAAAACAAAGACACTAAAGTAGTATGAAGCCTCTGGCTCCTGCAGCTACAAGAAACATTAAACGTAATCAAATTTCTAGTCAAATTAACACAAATCCTTACAGTAAAGGCCCGTTTATCTCAATTCTAATAGATGATGTTCAATAGAAAATTAGATGGCATATTAAAAGGCAAGAAAATCACAGTCTGATGAGACAAAGCACGCATGAGAACAAGACTCAAATATGAAAAAATGGTGAAATTGCCATGCAGGGTATTTAGAATAACTATGAATAATATATTATGGGCTCTAACAGAAAATGTAGACTACATCAAGAGCAGATGGATATTGAAAGCAGACAGGTGGAAACTCTGAGAAATAATTTAAATAAAATGCTAGAATTAAGAACTTCGGTGGCATAAATGAAGATTGCCTTTAATAATCTAATTGGTAAACTAGACACAGCTAAGGAAATAATCAGGGAGATTAAAGATAGGTCAGTAGGACTATCCCATGCAAAGATTCAAAGGGAAGACAGAATGAATAAAAATGGCACAAAGCATTCAAGAACTGTGAGACATTTTCCAAAGATGTAACAAATATATAGTTGGGTATCAGAAAAATACAAAAAAGAAAGTATAGAAAAGAATATTTAAAGAGTAATGGCCAAGAGTTTTTCAAAATCAATGGCAGAATGAAAAGCAAAATCCAGGAATTATAGCTAATACCAAGCAAGACAAATACCAAGGAGAGGGGATGGAGAGTAGACAGAATGAGATGTTTAAATGTGGCAGTGAGTTATGATTCAGATTACAGGAGAATTTCTAGATTTGGACATAAGGGTTAGTTCCTATTTTACTGGGATTGAGAGGACAGTTATAAATGTAGGGGGCTTGCTTGGTGTTAGAAATATTAGGTAATATCAACCTGTTAAGTAGTTTATCCTCCCTCTCCTCTTCTTCCTCCTCCTTTTTCCCTTTCTTCTTCCCCTAGTCTTCCTCCTTCTCCTCCTCTATCTCTTCTTACTTCTTCTTCTGTAATGCAGAAATAATTCTTCACCATGTGCTCAGGTTTAGGAGAGACAGCACTTTCAAATTTAAAGATTTTGGTGAAGTTTTATTGAGTATTGAAGCCCAAGAGGAGGGGAGCAACTATATATTCAAGATTCTATGATTCTTATCACTGGTGCTCAGGAGTCTCAATGTAGTTGGTATGGAGAGTCTGGACTTTGGGATTTATGAAGGGAGTTCTTGCCAGTTTAATCACTCATGTAGTGGAGGAACTACATGGAAACTTCTCCTCCTGTACCACCTCCCCTAACTCCAGCCTTGCCTTCCCTCATCTTAGCATGAATTCTCCCCCTTCTTATCTTCTCACAGTTCTTATTCATGCTTCTCATGCAACACATTTACACTGTCTAATTACTTCTTACATTCTTTCTTGAAACAAAATATGGTATATAAAATAAACATATGTAATCAATAATATGCATAATTTACAATGATTTATATGCCTTATTTTTTGTTGCTCCTTCCATACTGTAAATGTGATAGATAGTAAGTATAAAGTAGTGATACATGGTAAGATAATACACGAAAATATTATTTCATCTACTGTAAACCCTTTTGTGCAGCCAACTATCTCAGATTTGACAAGTGGATGAGAAGGCAATAGCAGAGTAAAGATCCAAGAAAAAGTACCCACATTTATACTTAGTGTCTAAGTTCAAATTAGGGCCTAATATAGGTCAAAACAGACTTGAAAGACAACACAAACAGGTAGAACAGGTACCTCCTAGACTCTCCCCCAAAAGAACACTATGACCACCAAACTGGGTAGGAAAAGAACACATTTTGAGGAGAAAAACAGAGTTGGAGCTGTCTTAGTCTATTAGTGTATTTATAGCAAAGTATCTGAGACTGGGCAATTTATAAATAATGGACGTTTATTATCTGTCTATTCTGGAGGCTGAGTTCAAGATCAAGATGCCAGCAGGTTTGATGATCTGATAAAGGCTGTTCTCTGTTTCCAAAATGGCACCTTGTGGCTGAATCCTCCAGAGGGGTGGAATGCTGTCCTCATATAGTGGAAGGGACAGAGCAGGAGAAAAGTGGCAAATTCCCTTCATTTAGTCCTTTTATAGGAACAACTGATCCCATTCATGCGGGATTATCCCCTCATTGCTAACTCATCTCCCAAAGACAACACTTCCCAATACTGTTGCATTGAAGATTCAGTTTTAACATGAATTTTGGCAGGTATGAAAACATTCAAACTATAAAAGAAGCCCTGTGTGGACCATGTATCTTCCCCAATGCCATCATCTTGAGATGAGAGAGATGAGCAGCAAAGGAGAACCCTCCTTGGTGTTTTGGAAAACGTAGAAGTGCACAGGACTTATAATCTACTTTGAAGTCAGCAGGCTCACAAATGCAACACCCCATGCCACTAAGGTACAGAATAAGTAACCACCAGAGCTCCAGAACTTCACCCGGCAATTTGTTAGAATAAAAGAGGATCTATAAATTACCATGGGGCCTCAGCAGGGCCCTGAAGTCAGCTGAGAGGGGGCACATACCTTCTCAGGAGGTCACCAGGAAGGAACAAGAGAAAATGCACCAAAAAGATGTTCTATGAACTGCCTGTCAGGGGGACAAGAGAAAAATCCATTGCAACTTGATATATAAGTGACACCAGGAAAACAAAGTGGGGTTGGTGGGGATTCAGGAGCCTGTCAAACTGTGCTAGAAAGAGAAGGTCTGTTGTCTGAGCTTACTACCAAGACAGGAGCAGGGCTTAGGCAAGGAGACCTGCAGAGAACCCAAATAAAAAGGCAGACTCTATCCATAACTTTCATGAGACAGGGGCCACATCAATTACCAGAAGTCTAGGAACCACCCCAGGGAGGACAGAATGAATGGGATATTTCTTTTCTTTTCTTTTCTCTTTTCTTTTCTTTTCTCTTTTTTTTTCTTTCTTTTCTTTCCTTTTTCCTTCTCCTTTCCTCTTTCCCTTCCTTCCTTTCTTCAGTCATATGTCTAAATTGTAGGTTTGAATTGATTGAGGAATCACTGGATTGGATTGAAGACAAATATAGAGTTGACTTGATTAAGTTGTCTGCCTAGGCTGGGGCCTACAGCCAAAAACCTAAATTGAGTTAAAGACGTACAGTTATAACTTCACCCACCTAGGGTTTTGGGGCCTGTTGTGATTATGCAATTCATACTCACTAAATAGACTTCCTGGCAATAAGCACCATGTAGAATGGTATTTGTTCCTAACATTTTATTATGGAATTGTTCAGGCACCCACACTAAAAATGGAAAGAACTTCACAGTGAAAATAAATATGATGACCACCTAGGATCTACTAACATTTTAGTGTAATTGCATTATCACGTTTCCATACATTCATTCATTCCTGTATCAATCTATAAATATATCTTATTTTTTTTAAGCACTTTGGAATAACTTGCAGATATCCATGTAATTCCACCAAGTATTTATTTCAGCAGCCTTATTATTATTAACTGAAGTTCTATTTTTGAGTTTTTTTATTTGATGTAAAATATGCACAAAATGAAATGCCAAACTATTAAGTGTATATTTTCTGAGTTTTGAAAATGTTTCCACCTGTGTAACCAAAAATCTATATTATGACATAGAACAGGAGTCAGCACCTGTTTCTTGTAAAAATCCAGATAGTATGTATTAAAAGTTTTATGAGTCATGTATGACTCTGTTATATATTCTTCTTATGTATTTGTTTATAATATTTTTTAAAGTGTAAAAACCATTCATAGCTTGCGGGCCACACAATATAGGTTATTTGGGAACTTGGGTTCCTCATCTGGTACTATATCATCTTATCCTTAATGGGTTTTCCAACTTTAGGCACACCACGATGCTATGAGAGAATTACCTAAAACTTTTTTTCAGTGAGGCAGCCTATCATATTTGGTTCCTTTATAAAGAAAAATATGCTATTCAAACCTTTATTCCTTCTTTCTGGATGGTGTCACACAGGCCAGTTCAAATTTGAAAAATACACAACCAGACAAGCCCTTTGAGGTCCCCAAGGAGAAGTAATTAAAGTGGAGTAAACTATTCTGACTCAGATGTAATGTAAGATTATTATTGGGAATGTTAATACTGTAGGTTCTGGATTTTTGTATAAATATATTGATTTCCCTAATACACACTGTAGTAAAAGTAAATAGAAGTAAATAATTTTGCTTTAAAAAAAATTGGTTTCCACTCTTGCCATTTGTATTAGCCATCTATTGTTATTGCTGTGTAATACATGATCAGCAACTTAATGGCTTCAAAACAACACACCCCAACTATCTCACTGTTTCTGTGATCAGGAACCTTGGGAGAGTTTAGCTGGATTCTCTGCTCCGGGATCTCTCACAGGACTGCAATCAAGGTGATTGCTAGGGCTAGAGTCTCATCTGAAAATTCAACTGGGCAAGTCTCCACTTCCAAACTCACTTTTGTGATTGCTGGCAAGATGTGGTTGTTTTTAGGGTATTGACCAGAGGGTCTCAGCTCCTAGTTGGGTGTTGGTCAGAAGCCACTCTCCGTATCTTTCCACTTGAGCCTCTTACAAGTGTCAACTTGCTTCATCAAAACCAACAAGGGAGAGAGTCTACTAGTGAGATGGAGGTCAGAATCTTTTGTAATTTAATAATGGAAGATATGTCTCCTCAATGATACAGGATTTTATTATTTAGAAGCAAGGATCACAAGAGGAAAAATTATACAAGACTTGGAATGTCAGGAGGTGGAAATTTGGGACCATCTTAGAAGCTCTGGACTGTACCATTTTATTCTGCACTTCAAATGGATCAAGGGTAAAATCTGATTATTTAATTAATTGTGTTTATAATCTGGTCATTGCATAAACATATGCTGTAAAAAGACTTTCTTTTCTGTGAAAGCAGGTAAATGTTGTTCTCAGGAATTATAAGCCGATATTAAGGGTGCCCTTCTTTTATACTTCCCTGCCAACTTAACACAGGTTTTAAAAGCAGCTTGAGGCCTGTATCACTTGCGTCAGGGCACTTCAAGAAAATAGCTAGAAAACACAGAAAAAAAAACTAATTTTCTTTTTATTTGACAGGGAACTCTTTCTCAGGAAGGTGTTTCACAGTGCCATTACTCTCAAGCTTCCCCTGAAAGTCTTTATTCAACTGAATGAATTTCTTCTCTTTTGCCTCTATGCAGCCAGTTTCCAAATCAGTCTTCTGTGTGATAATTAATGCCTGATGGCTACATGAAAGCATAACTTGAATGAGGATTTTTCTGAAAATACTGTTTTTGAAGTGGCTGAAAGGAAAATCATAATTAGCCTTCAAAACTATTAGAAGACAGGTAAGAAGAGCAAGAATGGATTAGGCTTCATCAATATTATCCTTGCCTAGTTGGGGAAAAAAATCACAACACTTTATTTCAGAAAACTGGAATGTCATTAATTCTCTAGTTCTGGATGAGCTACTCCTCATTCTACTTCTTTTGCTCACCTTACAACTTTCGCTCTAGTAAGAACACACTTATATTCTTTTACTTACATCTTTCAATCCTAGGTATACAGAAGATATATTCACATTTTTATATGAACAAAATAATACATTTATCCTTTCTTGATGATAAAACCAACTTCTATTTTATGTGTAGTAAAATACAACTTTCCTCCTGTAATTTCAGCACTTTGGGAGGCCAAGGTGAGTGGATCACCTGAGGTCAGGAGTTCATGACCAGCCTGATCAACATGGCAAAACCCTGTCTCTACTAAAAGTACACACACACACACACACACACACACACACACACACTAGCTGGGCATGGTGGCCGGTGCCTGTAATCCCAGCTACTTGGGAGGCTGAGGCAGGAGAATTGCTTGAACCTGGGAGGCAGAGGTTGCAGTGAGCCGAGATCTCGCCATTGCACTCCAGCCTGGGCAATAAGAGCAAGACTCCGTCTCAAAAAAACAAACAAACAAAGAAAACTTACCACCTTCCTTAAGCTTATCATGTTTCCTGACTAGTTTTGTGTCTGCAATGCCTTTATTTATAAAATCAAAATAGCACTAATCATGTGTCATTAGCTGACCACACGTAGGTTGCATTGTCATTTCGTCAAATCTGTTTGACTTACTATTTTAAAAACTAACCTAACATAGTTTATGTGGATTAACTTGGTACCATATAATTCATTCATCTGTTGAAGGTACATGATTTTTTAATATCTTTCCTGAATTTCTTGGCTACTTTCTACAAATATGGGGTACAAACTGTTATTAATTTCAAGTCACAGATCTTTATTTTTCTATTCTATATTAGTCCATTCTCACGCTGCCATAAAGAACTTCCCAAGACTGGAAAATTTATAAAGGAAAGAGGTTTAATTGACTCACAGTTTCTTATGGCTGGGGAGACATCAGGTAACTTACAATTATGGCAGAAGGCAAAGGAAAGGCAGGCGTCTTCTTCACAAAGCGGCAGGAGAGAGAATGAATGAACGAGGAACTTGGCCAAGCACATATAAAACCATCAGATCTCGTGAGAACTCACTCACTTCATGAGAACAGCAAGGGAAAAACTACCCCCATGATCCAGTTACCTCCACCTGGTCTCTCCCTTGACATGTAAGGATTGTGGTGATTATAATTCAATTTGAAATTTGGGTGGGGATGCAAATTTGGGGATATAATGCCTAACCGTATCAATTCCAAAAATTAAGTGCTATCTTTTACCCCTACACTGCAAAATGGCCCACAAATTCATGGAGTCCTCCACAGATAAACTAATCACTTCATGATTTGAACTCAAGAAAGTCAAGGGTTGCCACCACATTGTTGGTGAAGGGCCTTTCAGGACCTCAGTGATCCCCAGGTCCTGGCTGGAACACACTGAGGTCTGCTTCTCTCATTTCTTCTTTGAGGTAAGGGCCTCTATCCTCAATCTCACACATGGTTAGTGTCCACAGTCCCACTGTGGCCTCAACTGCCAGCTTTGCTCAGCATCTCTCTTGTCCTCTCCTTCAGCCCATTTGTGTCCGTGTGTGAGGGGCTCATTAACTGCAAGCTGCTTTTCTAACAGTGCTGGGGTACAAAGACTCTGTAAGCTCTTCTCAGTCCCATCTAGTCATTGTCAGAATGTGTGCAGGTACCTTAGTGTAGATTTCAGTTACATTTCCTTCATGAGTGAAATATGTTGAACATCTTTTAATGTGGTTATTGGACATCCATATATACATTTAAAAATGCCTGTTAAAGCTTTGCCTTTCAAAAAATGTTATCTTCTAAATATTTTTGCAATCTGGTGTCATTTCTCTTTAGCCTGAAAAACTTTTATACAGAATGATTTGTAATACAGATATTCTGACAATATTTCATCTTAGTTTTTTGTTTATATAAAATGTATTTATGTTGCCCTCATTTCTGAATAACAATTTACTAAATATAGATTTAAAAAATTTAGTTTTAAGATTTTCATTTTATTTTTTTCCAGCACTTTGGATATATTATTTGTATGTCTCTGGGCCTCAACTTTTTCCCAATGAAAATTCAGCCACTCAGATTGAATAAAGAAAATGTGGTACAGATACACCATGGAATACTACGCAGCTATAAAAAAAGAATAAGATCATGTTCTTTGCAGAAACATGGATGAAGCTGGAGGCCATTATCCTTAGCAAACTAATGCAGGAACAGAAAACCAAATACCTCATTTTCTCACTTTTGAGTGTGAACTGAATTATGAGAACATATGGACACAAAGAGGGGAACAACAGACACTGGGGCCTACCTGAAGTGGATGCCGGGAGGAAGGAAAGGATCAGGAAAAATAACTATTGGGTACTAGGCTTAGTACCTGGGCAAAATAATTTGTACAACTACCCCCCATGACATGGGTTTACCTATATATCAAGCCTACACGTGTACCCTGAACCTAAAATGCAAGTTAAATACATAAAATAAAATAAAAATAGACAATCAGCCACTAATTACATAATTGTTCCCAAATATGTCATTGTAACTTTTTTTAGTTAGTTCTTTTAACATTGTTTATTTTTGGATGTTAGCAGTTTGACATGGCCTAGAAGTAAATTTCTTCGTGTTGTGTGTTAATCTTACATGGTGTCTGTTAAGCTATTGAACTGTTAAGTCATTTTTTCACCAAATTAGGGGATTTGGGGCCATCACTTCTTCAAAATATTTTTATGTATCCCCTCTCACCTTCAATGTTCTAGGAATCCAGGTGTACTTAGATTGGACCACTTGATATTTTTCCATGTGTTCCTGAGTCGTCTTCTTGTTGGTGGTGGTTTTGTTGTTGTTGGCAGTCTTTTTTCTTTTTTGCTATTTTTTAGGGAAGGTTATTTCTATCGATTTATCTCCAAGTTTCCTGGTTTTTTATTCTGCCTTATCCAGTCTGTTAGCATTTCTAGTTAATTTTACATAGTTATCCTTTTTGCATTTAGAATTTCCATTTATTTTCTGTTGAGATTCCTTATATATAAACTCATTAAAATCACTTTTCTTCTAATTATTTGGACATATTTATAATGGGCGATTTGAAAACTTTGAGTAATACATTCTTATTAAATTTGTTTTTATTCAGCATCAGTTTCTATTGACTGCCATTTATTTTCCCATGTATAAGTTACATTTTCGTGTTAGTATACATATCTAGTAATATTTAGTTGAAAACTGGACATTGTAGATAGTACATTTTAGTGACACTGGATTCTTTTGTACTGAGATTATCTAAGGATTGTTGCTTCATTGTTCTGGTAACCAATTAACTTGCCTATACTCAAATTTCAAGGTCTATTTTCCCTGCAAAATACAGCACTATTTTCTACACTTAATTCTTACAGTTTCTAGCTGGTGCCTATTTTATCCTAGTAAACACAGTCTCCTTCACACTTATTGTGCATGGATTTGTGAAGTTACTCAGTTAAGAAACAAGTAAAATAAAAAAAATCTGTATTTTATGTATGTATGTATGTATTTATGTATTTATTTATTATTTTTTATTTATTTTTTTAGATGGAGCCTCGCTCTGTCGCCCAGGCTGGAGTGCAGTGGCACTATCTCTGCTCACTGCAAGGTCTGCCTCCTAGATTCACTCCATTCTCATTCCTCAGCCTCCCAAATAGCTGGGACTACAGGCACCCACCACCATGCCCAGCTAATTTTTTTTGTATTTGTAGTAGAGGCGGTGTTTCACCGTGTTAGCCAGTATGGTCTCCATCTCCTGACTTTGTGATCTGCCCGCCTCGGCCTCCCAAAGTGCTGGGATTACAGGTGTGAGCCATTGCGCCCAGCCAAAAATCTGTATTTTAAATATAGATATCTCTGTTGTCTCTTCCTGCTTTTCCATTTGGTCTCCTGGGGTTTTTCTATGCTTGCATATTTTTGCAGCCAGATGGGGATTTGAGTAGAGCTTATACCCACATTTTGGACTTCACAACTTCTGTGATCATGTTATTTCTAAGACTTTCTATTAACTTTATAATTTTTTCCCAGGCTTGAACCTATCCTCTGCCATGCCAAGCTCATCATGGTGTGGTTTCTCACAATCATAGTCACAGGGATTGTGGAATACCCTGAAGTGAGAATTATACAACTTTATTATTCTTATTCATTACAGTGGCAGTGTTTCAAGTGACCGTGCCTCCACATTTTTTTCTTACTTTTAACATTTTTAGTTAATTGCTCATATTTCAGCAATGTTTTCTCATTGTTGTCTGCAGGAGATTTTACATGTCTACTCTGGTGCCATTACTGGAAGATCCTTCCATTTTCTACAAGGGATTTTTACCTATCTTGTTGAGATATGTGTATATATATATATGTGTGTGTGTGTGTGTGCGCTGAGGGTAGTATTTGAGAAGATTGAGTTAAAGTATGTGAACTGGGAATTATCTTCAAAAAATCTTTATAAATAAGTTTATATGAAAAATCTTTGGGATTTGGGGTCTTGATAGTTACAGACAAGTTTTGAAACTCAAAATCCCTATTCTTTCTCAAATAATAGGTTTTCAATATTTTGATTCTGGTCAAATTTTTTAAAGGTTTTTGAGACTTGGTTGATGTAATTACTTTCTATAGTTTCTACTGTATTCATCTTTTTGCAAATGAATGTCCTCTGAGGCAATAAAGGTTGACTCCAAAACAAAAGGAAGATCACTACTGCAAAACAAAACAAAGCAAAAAAGCGAGGAGATAGTTAATATTACCAAATTATGTTCTACCACAGGTAGCATTCATATTATAATTCTTACATAATTTAGGCAACTAACAACATTCTGCCATATTCATGGGCGTGAAACTATATTTTTGGAGACACTTACATAATTATTTCTCTTTTATGCTGTCTCAGATGGTGTTTCCACAAGTGGAATCCCCTTTGGTGGCTCTGTACCTTCAGCTTGTCCCTCTGTGGTATCCATTCCCTGCCACAATTATAGAATCTGCAATCTCGTAAGCCACCACTTTTCTTTGTCTCTTCAGTCAGAGGTAGATAGGAGCTTCTTGCTGCTAATACTTTATAATATTCCTTGCAGTCTGTTCTTTAGTTTCTCAGCTATCCCATCACCATTTTAAACAGTTTTGTTGTTGTTGTTGTTAAATTTTATTTTATTCAGGAGTACATGTGCAGGTTTGTTACCTAGGCAAACTTGTGTCATGGGAGTTTGTTGTACAGATTATTTCATCACCCAGGTATTAAGCCTAGTACTCATTAGTTGTTTTTGCTAATTCTCTCCCTCCTCCCAGCTTCCATCCTCCAATAGGCCCCCGTGTGTGTTGTTCCCCTGTATGTGTCCATGTGTTCTCATCATTCAGCTCCCACTTACAAGTGAGAACATATGGTGTTTGGTTTTCTGTTTCTGCATTAGTTTGCTAAAGATAATGACCTCCAGCTCCATCCATGTTCCTTCAAAAGATTTGCTCTTATTCTTTTTAATGGCTGCTTTGTGGGTTTATCTAACTTTAATCTTTGAGGTTGCTGACCTTTGGATTTTTTTTTTCTTTTATCCTCTTTTATGACCTTGAGGGTTTGATTGTGGTATATGGTGGATTCAGCCAACGTGCTTCCTTTCTGGGAGATTTTAGGGGGCCAATGCTCAGTTTCCAATTCCTGGACTGTGTGCTCTAAGCTCTGGGGTACCTGTATTGGGTTCTGACTTTGTTCTCTGACTCCTTGAAATTTGGAGTCCACAATGCTGGGGTTTGGCGGGGAATGGGGGGTGCAAAGTGTGGCAGCTGCCCTAGAGTGATAGCAGATGCAGGGGTGCCTGCCTCCCTGTGGGTATTCACCGCGGTGGTGGAGGCAAGGCAGCTTTGGAGGAAGTCGGGTACCTCTGCTGGAGACTGTGTGCACTGTTGCACTGGAGGTAATGTTGGCTTGGGGTGGGGTGCTGGCTGGGGCTGGTCTACGTGCCTTCTTTATGCTCCACAAACAGGAGTGATGGTTCGTAGTGTGGAAGGATCCCCTGTGCTCTGCTTAACATTAGTGCAAGGGCAGGGCATGGGTTGAGGCAGGGCTCGCTGGCTGTGTGCCCCCCAGGGATCCGTCTGCAATGGTGGGGATGTGGGTGATATTGCACTCCTGCATGCTAGCTGGGCAAGTAACTCAAAACCCACCCATGCAGACATGAGCCAGTCAAGTGATGTGGGGGCCTTCTGTGGGCTCAAGGGGAGGATGTGTGTGGGCTGATGTGTGGCCACAGGGACCGCTTTGCAAGAGCTCTCCACCAGACCAGTGCAGAAGCTATGGTGTGGGTCCCCAGGGCACCCGAGACTGCTCTGTCAGCAGGCCTGGCCAGGCTGGGACCCAGGAGAGGACAGCAGACTAAGGAGGGCTCGGGAGGGATCCAGCCTGCCTGATGTACAAGATCACCTTGCAGGGATCAGGTCAAACAGTTCCCTTAGAACTAAAGTCTCTTATGGTAGCAAGAGGAACCTAGAGGGATGCCCATCCCTGACCCTGCTCCACTACAGACGCTCCTGCACCAAATCTTCTGGGCTCCACATCAGCTGGCTTGCTGTCCCACCACTTTTCTAAGCAGCTATCCCTGCCAACTCAAGTGTCCCTGGTGGTTGAGGGGTCTCCTCCTTCCAAGATTCCAGAGGCCCAAGGCAAGTGCGGGTTGCTTCTTGCCAGTTCAACTCACCCATTGCCCTAAAACTCTTGTGGTTCAGAAATAAGTCTTCGTGCCCTGGTAGCCTGTGCTGGATTCCCAGACTTTTCCCGCTTCAGCCCGGCTTCTGTGTCTTCTCTCCATCCACTCTTGGCACCTTCCCTCTGAAGGTCTTTTCAAAGCACACCACGCTGGGCACGGTGGCTCATGCCTGTAATCCCAACACTGGGAGGCTGAGACAGGTGGATCACCTGAGGTCAGGAGTTCAAGGCCAGCCTGGCCAACATGGTGAAACCCCGTCTCTACTAAAAATACAAAAATCAGCCGGGTGTGGTGGCGGGCACCTGTAATCCCAGTTACTGGGGAGACTGAGGCAGGAGAATCACTGGAACCCGGGAGGTGGAGGTTGCAGTGAACCGAGTTCGTGCCAATGTACTCTGGCCTGGGCGACAAAAGTGAAACTCCATCTCAAAATAAATAAATAAATAAATAAATAAATAAATAAATAAAGGCACACCAGTCATCTCAGTCCCTCAGTGGGAACTGTTCCACTTGTCTGCCTCCAGTCGGCCATCTTACCCTTGATTCCTAACCAATTTCTTATTTAAATGTTCTCTAAACACAGTGGTTTATGTTTTCCTGAAAGAACACTGAAAGGCATTGCCCATAAACAGTTGAACTGCTCCATTGCAATTAGCAGAAAGGTGTAGAAATATAAGTAAACAAAATAATTAGCATGGGAGTAATTTAACATACAACTGATCATTTAGTAAGAAATAAAATAATTTGGTAACAGATAAATTGAACAAAAGAATTGCTATGGGAGAATATAACACATAACTGATTCCAAGAGGTGATAGTCTCTCAATGAAATGCAGAAAGCAGCACAAGGAGGAGCAAGCAAGCCAACCAAGTTTTCCATTCTATCTGGCTTGTCTACATTTTTATAGACAAGAGTTCACAGTCTTCCCCTCTTTCGACTCTCCTCAACTATGATAGGTTTATGGTATTTTTTCAAAATAAATGTGACTAAACTTTGTTAACTGAAAAGTACACTATTTTAATTTGCAATTGGTTTCTGTTATTGTGGTCTTCCTATGTTCTGAATGTGGAATTGTATAGACGGGTTTACCTACTGCTTAATCCATAATCTAGCAGTCCTGTTGACAAATTGTCATCTTTCACTCTTCGGTAGTGCTTCCATGGGCTTTCTGCAACCTGCTAATGCTTTGTTGTTCGAGTTAATATTGAGCACTGTTGGTGACCATCCCCAATAGTTAGGGATGGGTAGAGTGGTTCCACTGTGGGAATTGCATCCCTAACTATTGTGTTGGATAACAAAGACAAAGAGTTACACTCTTCTTCAAGTAACTGCCTTAACTTATGAATTTCCCTGCCCCAAGATATCTGAGAGTGACCAAAAGAAGAGAATAAATGTCTAGCCTCATTGCCACAAGGCAGGACAACACTATGTTGTTCCTTAGGCTCCAGAGCGCCCATGAATCTTGCTGAGGGTAAGCACAACCTAATCCCACATCCACACTTAGTTTCTCCTTTGTTTTATCCTGCTTTCTTCACTTGTTTTATAGGTTATTCCTAAAAAGCATTCTTTTGGTAAATCATTGTGTAACAACCCCAATTTCAAGCTCTGATTCTAGGGAAGTCTCTCTAAGTCAGGGTGAAATGCTGTCATGTGTATAGCCAGGCATTACTGCTTATATCACACATGACAGAAACCGATTTTTATTCATAAGATGTTGAGACACTTGCCCTGATTATAACACTTTATAAAACATGTCCTTATCTATTTAAAAAGCTAAAAATGTATAAATAGGATATCAAATCTGTGTATCTGTCTTCAGGAGACTTCAATTTCCAGATTGGGATAACAGTACTCCCATTGCAAATTTTTACGACAATGGAATGGGATACTACTAGCGATGTTAAGTAGGAAACTGCTCAGTACACAGTGGGTTTTAAGTGAGTGTTTAAGAAGATATATTATAACATTAGAGACAGTTTTCTAGTATATCATACTACTTTTCAATTTGAAAGAAAGCAGTGTACATATTGTATAGTCTATAAAAATCCTTTCTTATACACTAAGAATGATTAGGGCGAAAAGAGTCATTGTTTTGAAGGTAAAAGAATATCTCCAAATCATTTTGAGCATGATTAAAACTCTATAGAAAACTAAAATTAGAATAAACAATCTCAGAGCCATATTAGCCATATGGTATAATGAAATGTCCCAGCAATCTTTACCCCACAAAAAGACAGATTTAGCTACAATATTAGCAACAAAATATTTATGAGATGTGCAGACTCCAGTTAAAAAGTTATAACACCCTAGATGACTATAACATTTTGATAAACTGCACTGATAAAGGCAAGAAGAGAAGTTTCACTTTGCTTGCATCAATTCTTTCCCCAAGTTTTGACAGCCCATCCCCAAGAGAAATTGCAGCTTCTCTAGGGTACGGGGGAAGAGGAAGTAGGACAAATGTCCAATGTCCACGGTCTTTCACTGTACTCCATGAGAGGCTGGCTTCTGCCCTGACTCATACAGAGAACTGAAGAAACCAGCAGAGTCTGGATGCCTGGATAGCTGCAGCCAGTATGGCTCTGTAAGATAGGACAAAGGTGCACAACGGAGGCTTCTTTCCCAGCAGGGAGGGGATGGGTGGAGTATGCTCCCAGTATCCCAGGAGTTTCAGTGCATTGCCAAAGGGCTGGTTTTTATCTCACCTGACATGGAGTGCTGATGGAACAAACATAGCCAGACCCTAAAGAAAGCATAACATTACAGACTCTTGTGCCGATGAGGAACAGGGGACTGAATGCCTGGGGCAGCTAGGAATAAAGGCCCAGCATGTGCAACCATGTTGACAAATGAAGGTCTTTCCCAGTCAAAATTAGCTCTTAAAGACTAGAAAGGAGGCCATTTCTGCAAAGGCTCAGTTACCAAAACAAGGCTATAAGGAACAAGAAAAATGAGAAAATCAAAATACAATCAAAAGAAAAACATGTATTTTCATTAAATGACCCAAAAGAAATGAAGAACATGAGTCATCTGACAAATAATTTTTTAAAATAGTCTTAAAGAAACTCAGTGAATTATGAGAGAACACAGAAAGACAAGTAAATAAAATCAAGACAATAATATATGAACCAAAAAAAAAAAAAAAAAAAGAATACTAACAAAGAAATAGAAACAATAAAGAAGAACCAAACAGGAATTTTGGAGTTGAAGAATATAACTAAACTAAAACATTACTGGAGGAATTTAACGGCAAACTTGATTAAGCAGAAAAAAGAATCAGTGAACTTGAAGACAGACTGAAAATATCATCAGAGGAGGAAAACGAAAAGGAAAGACAGACTGAAGAAAGTTTAAGAGAATTGTGAGACACCATCAATTATGCAAATTAGAGATGCCTTAGAGGGAAAAAGGAAAAGTGGAAGAAAGCTTATATGAAGAAATAATGGTTAAAAACTTCCCAAATCTGGAAAAAAAATAGACATTCATTTCCATAAAGCTTAAAAGACCTCAAAAAGAAAGAAATCTAGGAAGTTTACACCATAACACATTAAAATCAAATTGTCAAAAACCAAAGAGAGTTTTAAAAACAAGACAAAAGTGACTTAATATGTACAAAGAAGTCTCCATAAGACTATGAGTGGGTTTCTCAGCACTCAACCATATATATAGTTACAAAAGAAGGAAGCAAAATGATACATTCAAAGTGCTAAAAGAAAAAAATAACAACCATAAATACTATACCTGAAAATGTGGTCCTTCATAAATAAAAGAGAGAGAAAGCCTTACACAGGCAAACAAAAGCTGAGGGAGTTCACCACCACTAGACCTGCTACTATGGTCTAAATGTTTGTGCCCACTCCCTAATTCATTCATATGTCTGAATCTTATCACCTATGTGAAGGTATTAGGCGGTGGGAACTTTGGGAATTGTGTAGGTAATGAAGACAGAGCCCTCATGATGAGATTTGCGCTCACAAATCTTGTGCCTTGTCCCTTCTGTCATGTGAGGACACAGCAAGAGTGTGTCATATATGAACCAGAAAAAAGACACTCACCAGAAACTGAATCTGCCAGCAACTTAATCTTGAATCTTCCAGCCTCCCGAACTATGAGAAAAAAATTCCTCTTTATTAGCCACCCGACTTATGGTATTTTGTTATATCAGCCTGAACAAACTAAAAACCTGACTACAAGAAATGCTAAAGGGAGATCTTTAAGTTGAAATGGAAGGATACTAAACAACACAAAAGCATATGAAAACATAAAACTCACTAGTGAAGGTAAATATATAGAAAAATATAGAGCAGTATAATAATGTAATAGCAGTGTGTAAATCATCTTTATCGCTAGCATAAAAATTAAAAGAAAAAAGTATTATAATAATTAGAAATACAAAAACTTGATAAGGAATACACAATATAAAAGATATAAGCCTCTTGGTAACCACAAGGAAAACACCTATAGTAAGTACACAATAGAAAAGAGAAAAGAATTAAGAAGTATCACTACAAAAATTCAACAAATCACAAAGGAAGAGAGAAGGGGAGAAAAAACAGGGACAAAAGAACTACAAAACTGAAAACAATTAACAAAATGGAAATAGTAAGTCATTACCTATCAATAATTACTTTAAATATACATGGAGTAGATTTCCCAAACAAAAACACATAGACTAGCAGAATGAATTTAAAAACCAAGATCTATTTGCTATCTTCAAAAAATTCACTTTAGAATAAAATATCCACATAGGTTAAAATTGAAGGGATGGAAAGAAAATCCATGCAAATGATAACAAAAAGAGATTAGGAGTCACTATATTTATATTAGAAAGAGTGGACTTTAAGTCAAAAACTTTCACAAGAGAGAAAGAAAGTCATTATGTAATGAAGAAGATACAATTCATCAGGAAAATATGAAAATTATAAATATGTATGTTCCCAACATTAGAACACCTACATGTGTAAAGCAAACATTGGCAGGTCTGAAGGGAGAAATAGCTAGCAATATGATAGTAGTAATAGATTTCAACAAAGGACAGAAAATTCTGACAAAAAATTAATAAGGAAACAACAGACTTGAACAACACTATAGACCAAAGGGAACCAACAGAGATATAGAGAACATCCCACCCAACAGCACTGGAATAAAAATTCTTCACAAGTGTACATGAAACATTCTTCAGGATAGATCACAGGTTAGCTCACAAAACAAGTTTCAGCAATTTGAAAAAGATTGAAATTATATCAAATATCTTTTATTGCCAAAATGAATGAAACTAGAAATTAAGAACAGAAGGAAAACAGGAAAATTTACAACATATGCAAATTTAAAAACATTATTAAATACCCAGTGAGTCAAATAAAAAAATAAAAATGGAAATTAGGAAATTATTCAAGACAAACAAAAACAAAAACACGGCATACCAAAACTTATGTCATGCAACAAAAACAGTAGTAAGCAGAAAGTTTATAGCAATAAACACCTCTATTATAAAAAGGAAGATTTTAAATGAGCAACCTGATTTTATACTTCAAGTAACTAGAAAAAGAAGAATAAACTAAGGCCAAAGCAGAAAGAAGAAAATAATAGTAATTGGAGCAAAAATAAACAAAATACAATATAGAAAACAGACAAAATAAATCAACAAAATTAAGAGTTGGTTTTCTGAAACAGTCAACAGAATTGATAGACTCTTAACTAGATTAAAAATAAGAGAGTAGACTGGCTATTATATAAATGTGTCTCTGAGGGTGCATGTGTTGGAAACTTAATCACCAATGCAACAGTATTGACAGGTGTATTAGTCCATTTTCACACTTCTAATAAAGACATACTCAAGAATGGACGATTTACAAAAGAAAGAGAGGTTTAATGGATTTGCAGTTCCATGTGGCTGCAGGGCCTCACAATCATGGCAGAAGGCAAGGAGGAGCAAGTCACTTATTACATGGATGGCAGCAGGCAAAGTGAGAGAGCTTGTGCAGGGAAATGCCTCTTTATAAAACCATCAGATCTTGTGAGACTTATTCACTATCACGATGAAAGCACCAGAAACACCCACCCCCTACAATTCAATTAGCTCCCACTTGGTCCTTCCTGTGACATGTCAGACTTGTGAGAGTTACAATTCAAGATGAGAGTTGGGTGGGGACACAACTAAACCATGTCAAGAGGTAAGATCTTGAAGAGGTGACTAGTCCATGAGGGCCTTACTCTCATGAATGGATTAGTGCTGTTATGATGGGAGTGGGTTAGTTATTGCAGGAGTGGTACTCTTACACAGAATGAATTTGACTCCATCCCTCTTGCTCTCTTGTGTGCTCTCTTATCTTTCTGTTTTCCACCACAGCACAATGCAGCAAGAAGGCCCTCGCCAGGTTCAAGCCCTTCAACCTTGGATTTTTCAGCTACAGAACTGTATGAAATAAATTCATTTTCTTTTTAAATTATCCAGTCTCTGGTAGGCTACTATAGCAACACAAGACAGACTAAGATAAAACTCAAATAAAATCATAAATGACAAAGACGTTACAACTGGTGCCATGAAATAAAAGGGATTACCAGAGACTGTTACGAATTATCATATACCAACAAATTGGATAACCTGGAAGCAATTTTAAAATTCATAAAAATATACAACCTGTCAAGACTGAATCATGAAGAAATAGAAACCTGAATCAACCAATAAGAAATAAGTAGTTTGAAACAGTAATTAAAAAACCTCCCAATGAAGAAAAGCCCTGGCCAAAATGGCTTCACTGATGAATTCTAACAAAAATTTAAAGAAAACTTAGGACCAATTCTTTCTAAATGCTTCAAAAATCGAGAAGAGGAAATACTTCTGAGTTCATTTTATGAGGCCCGAATTACCCTAAAACCAAGCCAGACAAAGACACTACAAGAAAAGAATACTATAGGGAAATAAACTTGATAAACATAGATACAAAAATCTTCAACAAAATACTGGCAAACTGAATCTAACAGCATATTAAAAAGATCATACACCATGGGCAAGTGGGATTTATTTTTAGGATGCGTTTCAACATACAAAAATCAATTAATGTGGTACACCACACAAATAAACTGAAGGATAAATATTACATTGTTATCTCAATAGATGCAGAAAAAGCATTTGATATAATTCAACACTCTTTTATAATTTAATATAGAAGAAAAAAAAAACACAACAAAACCAAAAAACCTTTCAGCAAACTAGATATATAAAGAATATACCTCAACATCATAATGGCCATCTATGAAAAGCCATAGCTAATATCATGCTGTATAGTTTAAAAAAGAGAGAGAGAGAGCTTTTGCTCTAAGAATTACAACAAAGTAAGAAGCCCATTCTTGCCACTTTTATTTAATATAGTATTGAAGTCCTAGCCAAGGGAATTAGTCATTTAAAAAAGGCATGCAAATTAGGATGGAAGAAGTAAAATTATCTTTGTTTACAGATGATACAATCTTATATGTAGAAAATCCCAAAGACTATGTATAAAATAGATCTAAAAATGAATACAGTAAAATTACATGATAAAATGTTAACCATAAAAAGGAATTGTATTTCTATACTCTAAAAAGAAACTATCCAAAAAGTAATTTTAAAAATAAAACCATCTGTAATAGCATCAAAAATAATAAAATACTTGGGAATAAACTCAACAAAGGAAGTAAAAGACTCATTTATTAAAAACTACAAATTGTCAAATAAAGAAATTAAGACACAAATTAGTGAAAATATTTTATGCTCATAGATTGGAATACATACTGATGTTAAAATGTCCATCCTACTTAAAGATATCTACAAACTATAGGTAAGGCCTATCAACAACTCAATAGTAGTTTCTTTTTTTTAAGAAATAGAAAAAAAATGTTAAAATGTATATGGAACCACAAAAGGCTCTAAATAGCCAATGAAATTTTGAAAAAGAACAAAACTGGAGACATAATAGTTATTGTTTTCAAAGATATTACAAAGCTATAGTAATCAAAACAGTATGACTGGGTGCAGTGGCTCATGCCTGTAATCCTAGCACTTTGGGAGGCTGCGGTGGGAGGATCACCTTAGATTGGGAGTTCAAGACCAGTCTGACCAACATGGAGAAATCCTGTCTCTACCAAAAATACAAAACCCAGGCATGGTGATGCCTGCCTGTACTCCCAGCTACTCAAGAGGCTGAGGCAGGAGAGTCGCTTGAACCCAGGAGGTGGAGGTTGTGGTGAGCCAAGATCACGCCATTGCACTCTGGCCTGGGTTACAAGAGCTAAACTCCATTTCAAAAAACAAACAAAAACAAAAACAAACAAACAAAAACAGTATGGGACTAACATTAAAACAGACATACAGACCATGAAACAGAATAGGGATCCCAAAAATAAACTCAAACATAGATGGTTAAGGTATTTGACAAGGGTGCCGAGAATACACAATAAGAAAATGACGCTCTCTTCAACAAGTATGGTTGAGAAAATTAGATTTCCACATGCAAGAGAATGAAATTGCAACTTTATCTTACACCACAGAGAAAAGTCAATTTAAAATGGGTTGAAGATTTTAACAGAAGACCTGAAACTGTAAAACTCCTAGAAGAAACAGGGGAAAAGTCTTTAGGGCATTGGGCTTGTTAATAATTTATTAACTATGACACCAAAAGCACAATGAACAAAAGCAATATTACATAAATGGGACTATAGCAAACTAAAATCCTTCTGCACAGCAAAGAAAACAATCAATACAGTGAAGAGACAATGAACAGAACAGGAGAAAATACTGGCAAACCGGATATCTGATAAAAGGTTAATATTCAAAATATGTAAGGAACTCATACTACTCAAAGACAGACAAAACTAAATAATCCAACTAAAAATGGGCAAAGAATCTAATTAGACATTTTTTCTTCCAAAGAAGACATACAAATGCCCAACAACTATACGAAAAAAATGCTCAATATTGCTAATTATCATGGAAATACAAATCAAAATCACAGTGAAATATCATCTCCACCTCTTGGAATGACTATTTTTAAGGAGAGAGAGAGAGAGACAGAGAGTTGAGAGAGGAAATAAAACAAGTGTTAAAGTGAGAAAAAAAAAAAAGAGAACATTTGTATATTGTTGATGGAAATGTAAATTGGTGCAGCTATTCTGGAAAATGGTATGAACCTTCCTCAAAAAATTTAAAAACGGAACTACCTTATGACTCAACAAGCCCACGTCTGTGTATATACCCAAAATAATTGAAATCAGGATCTTGAAGAGTTATCTGCACTCCTATCCTCATTGCAGGATTATTCACAATAGCCAAGATTTGGAAACAACCTAATTGTCCATTAATAAATGAATGCATAAAGAAAATGTGGTGTGTACATATAACGAAATATTATTCAGCCTTAAAAAAAGAGGAAATCTTGACATTTGCAACAACATGAGTGAACCTGGAAGATATTATGCTAAGTGAAATGAACACAACAGCAAATACTACATAATTCCACTTATATGAGGTATCTAAAATAGTCAAACTCAGAAACAGAGAGTAGATTGGTGGTTTTCAGAAGCTGAAGGAAAAGGTAATGGAGAATGACTGGCCAACAGGTGTAACATTTCAACTATGCAAGATAATTTCTAGAAATATGCTGTACAACATTGTTCCTATAGTTAACCTTGGAAAAAATTAAGACTGTTTTTTTCATACATGAATAAATGACATAGCCACTAAAAGGTAAGTAAAGTTATTTTAGCAAGCAATATTTTATCTATCAAGAAACTTGAAGCTTATTCTAAAGACAAACAACTAGCTAATAAAGATAATATTCTGCCAACACATATTATTAAGCTAAAAACAAGCTTAGGATAACGTCCGTGGTGATTTGCACTATTGTAATTAGAAAACATTTTGTCGCTTCTCTTTTGGTAGCTGCTTGAATTTCTATGTTGACTAGTTGTAATCCTGTTAAATTACATTGTTGCATATAGCTCATTAAATAGGTTTTACTTAGTTTTCTTTTGGAAAAAGAATATTATGGTGCTTAATGATAGAAACTGTCAAAATAATATTAATGAAGCATATACTTCATTTGTACTCCTATGGGATATTAAAATTATCTGTTAATTTGTAGATAGTTGTTTTTCCCCAATTTTACTTTTTACTTATTTTGTACAAAGTTGTACCTGCATTGGTAGTAATTATGACAGACCAATTGCAAATTTATTTTGCATATTTATTACATTTTTTACAATGGATGTTTCTTTCAATTGTATTAATTTTTCAAAGTAACAAAAACATGTCAGCAAATCTAGCATATTCTACAAATTTTCTATTAGCTGGGAAATGGTTATATCATTTACATTATAAAAAATATTAACCTAATAATCTTTTTAACTTAAGAATTACTGCTAAAGATCAGGACGAGACTTTGACCAGTGGAAGTCAAGAACAGCAAATAAACATTTTCCTCATCTCTTCCCACCGTACTGACTGTCCTGAGATGCAAAAGTCCATAAGGTCTCTTCTAAGACTATCCCACAAAATTTAGCAATTAGTTATTCTTGCTGTCAAGTAGTGCTCAGCTCAGTATCATACGTTATATTTTCTCTTTGTCATTCTCTGTCTCACTCATCTTTTCTGTCATTTCTACTTCCCTATATTTCATTCCACAATATATTAGTAGCATATAAAATTTTGTGCTTTCTGAGAAAACAGGCTAATTGAGTTGGTACTGGAATTTGATTTAGAAAGCAGAACCTCAAGATGGGATTGGGGGATTTGGTTATTTATTGTTCTGTTGCAAGTAGAAGCCCATTGCTAAAGATAAGTGGCTTAGTGATAATACCTGGCATCACAGTCATAGAAATTTATACCTGCAAGAAAGTATAAACTAGGAGACATATGAGGAAAATTAAGTGTTGGGATATAAAGTAGCTGGAATATAAAGTGTTGGGGTATATTGGATTGGTGATGCTCAGAAGGTATGGTGACAGTGGTAATATTAATAACCACAGAATAGGCTGGCTTTCATTGACAACTTTGAAGTTTTGGGGGAAAAAAATATGGATTCAAGACAGCTGACTGCCAAACTAGGTCATGCTGTGAAAGCCAGTGATTCTATATGGCAGGGTTTAAGAAAGGATTAATCTCCCATGATAAGGGGCTAACCAGACTGAAAATCAGACCCAGATTCTCATTATGAGATAGTTTCAACTCCTTATTACCTTATTTTGTTGCACCAATTCCTTTCTCTTAAATCAGACCTTAACATTGAGAGGAGTTCCCTCAGACTCACTGATGTATCGCAAAGTTTTCAGCCCTAATTCACAGATGATGGCTTCATCTGTGTTATTGCTACCCTAATATAGACTGCTGTTAAATCGCAGTTCTACTAAGTGGTAGTTATAAAGTGGAATGGTGAACCAAAAACTTCTAAGTGTGTATTACCTTTGTGTGAAAAGAGAAATGCTCTAAAGCACAGATATCCATTATCTGCTTACAGTGGCAAATGGTTTGGCTAGCGGATAAGAAGCCTAGAGGAAAGAAGACTGAAAGGTCAGGAGGAAGCAAGTCTGGAGAAGAGACACATGGGTGAGCCTATTAAAAGGACACAAAGGGCCGGGCACAGTGGCTCACACCTGTAATCCCAGCACTTTGGGAGGCCAAGGCAGATGGATCACAAGGTCAGGAATTTGAGACCAGCCTAATCAATATGGTGAAACCCTGTCTCTACTAAAAATACAAAAATTAGCAAGTCATGGTGGCACATGCCTGTATTCCCAGCTACTCAGGAGGCTGAGGCAGGAGAATCGCTTGAACCCAGGAGGCGGAGGTTGCAGTGAGCCGAGATCACGACATTGCACTCCAGCCTGGGTGAGTGAGACTCCGTCTCAAAAAACAAAACAAAACAAACAAACAAACAAAAAGAAAGGACACAAAACCTGAAGCTTTTTATGTCTCAATGCTCACAAGATGGGCAATCGCCACAGGAGATGGTATCAATAACAGGGGTTTATACAGTGTCCACTGAGTGTGTTTATAAATTTAGTTGTCATAGTACGAGGGATAGAGACTATTTATGGGCCCCAAATCTCCTTTCAATGTTATTCTAGCTTTTGCCCCTGATAAATGTCTACTCTGCCAGATTGTCTCTACTGTCTTAGCCCTGCATATGAAGCTACCCCATGAGAAGACAAATCAGTCCTTTTGATGGCAGATTGTGACATCACATATCTATCCTCACCATGTTGGACAGGATAGAGGTTTGTGCTCCCTGGAGTTAACACACATTATAGATATGGGTTTACCTACCCTACCTGCAGTTCTTCAACCACCATGACACTCTGAGGTATTAAAAAATACCTAATATATTGACTTCATCTGCTGCACATTACCTGAGAAGATTTATTAAAGAGCATGAGAAAAAATGGTTGCATAACTAAATAATCCATTAAACTCAGCATATATCCAGAAGCAACTGACCTTATAGCATGATAATAAGTCAACTAAATCTTCAATGTATGAATAACATGCTGGGGGAGAAGGCATTGTGCTCCAGGCTGAGGTCCGTGTAATGAACCAAAGGCCAGTATGTGATACAAATTTAGAATACATATGTTGAGGGTGAAGGGGTAGAAGCAGGAATGGCCTATCTCACAGTCACTGTCAGTGAACCTTTTACAGAATATATGTTTTCTGTATGCTAAAACTTTAGGTATAGGTGACTTCTGACACTTATACAGAACTTGTGTCTTACTGAGGGTTCTCTAGAGAAGCAATAGCATATGTGTGTGTACGTGTGTGTGTGTGTGTGTGTGTGTATGATTTATCCTAAAAAGTTTGCTGATGTGATTATAGAGGCTAAGAAGTTCCATGATCTGCTCTCTGCAAGCTGAATACCTGCCTGGACTGGAAAGCCATAAAGCCAATGATATAAATTCCAGTTCAAGTCTGAAAGCATGACAACAAGGAGCACTGAAGGCACAAGGAGGTTGATGTGCTGACTCAAACAGCCAGGCAGAACATGAATTCAACCTTCCTCTGCCTTTGGTTCCAGTCCAGCTCTCAATGGTTTGAGTAATGCCCACCCAGATTAGGGAGGGCCATCTGTTTTACTAGGTCGACCAATTCAAATTTTAATCTCATCCAGAAACACCCTCACAGGCACACCCAGAAATAACGTTTATCCAGCACTTTGTGTATCCAGTGGCCCAGTCAAGTTGACATATAAAAGTAACCATCACAGACTGGAAGTTGCCACATCACCATCTTTACCAAAAGAAAAAAAAAAGCCCCCAACATCTAACATTTCCTGAACACTTTAGTGTACTCCAAAATTAGACAGATGAGTAGATCAAAAGCATTCAGATCCACCTACCTGTAATGAAGCCGCTAAAGCCATAAACTAGCAGAAACTTTTAAATGGTAATTTTGTTGAACTGCTGGAGGCTGCGTGTGGACCAGTTTCAGAATAAAAACTCCTATGCACAACAGTCTGAGGAGTTGCCCAGGGACCTTGTGGATTTTATTTCCAGGAGCCTCATCAGATTCTTATGGTGAGGAGCTAAGAACTTTCTCCGTCCCTCTGTGACTCTGGCAGAGGGACAGGAATAGCAACACTTGTAAAATATACTGAGAAAATTTTTCATAACAAAAGACTACTTTATAAGGGAAAAGAATTTACTAGAGCCTTATCTCACATGGGGAACGACATTATTCCCAATTTAGTACCATCTAGGCTTTAGAGAAAGAAAAAGGAGAGATGCCATCTCAGTAGAGAAATAATTGTGAAGATCATGGCCTAGGGAAACAGACCCAGTAAAAGACTGAGATTTAATTGTAACTGTAAAGAAGACCTCCCTTCCCTTACACCTGTCACAACACCAACGAGGCTCCAGCATAAAAATGATGGACTATAGGTAAAAGAGCAGCAAGAGACAGAATTTTTCTGAGGAGCAGAACTTAAAGTAGCCCAGAGTCTAGGAGACAGAGACAAACAAAGACACTAAAGGAATTTGAAGCCTCTTGCGCCTAAGCTACTTCAAACAATAATTGTACTCCAAGTCCTAGCAAGAATAACATGAAAATCTCTCATTGATGTAGGGAGACCCCCTGAAACTATTGATATGGAATAAAAGATGAAATGCTCCTGATTATTGTAAATACAAAATTGCATGCAGGATTGTGTAAAGACAATGCCAGGTTGGACTGCCAGAATGAGCCAACAGCACATGATGTGCTTCCTCCTGCAGGGAGCCTATGAACGGACGTGCAGTCGGGGAGGTTTCACATCACCAAGATTCCTATCCCAGAAAAGCAGATGTTCATAGCTCTGGGAATGGAATGGACCCTTGTGGAGAGCCTATAAACGGATGCATGAGGGGCACCTGTTCATATGGATAAGATAGGGCTATAAACGCCCTCGTCTTGCCACAGCTCTTCTAGGCCTCTTTAGGGTTAAGGCATACTCCCTTCTGAGAATTTCTGGTCTGACCAGTTGTCTAGCTTCACTTCCTGTTTCTATGGATTGTTTGTGACCAGCTTTTGCTGCAACTGTTACTGCTGATTAATAGCTTGCTAATCATAGGCTATGGAAAGACTGTGTTTCTGTTTTAAGGCTCTGTTAGAAATTACTGATGTACACACTATATTGTAAATTCTTATCTCTGTATACTGTACTTCAGCATATAGATGTAATGTTAAAGAATTACTTCATCCCTATTTGACTATCTCACCTCATAATCAAACGACCATAAATCTCTCACTAACCTACCCCCACCCTCACTAAACTTAATAATAAATGCTGGTATATCCAGTGCATTGGTGGCATCACAGGACCAGAAGGTGGTGACCCCTGGACCCAGCTTTCACTATCTTGTATGTGTCTATTTTTTCTCGACCTGCCAATTCACCTGGGAACAAAGAGAGAGCCCCGTTGCATTGCAGGCTGCTGGCCAGATCCCACAATACACTGAAGTCTTCTTAGATTAAAAAAAAAAAATCAACAACAACAGAAAAAATGACTGACTGACCTGGTTTGACTCTGTGTCCCCACCCCAATCTCATCTTGAGTTTTAATCCCCATGTGTCGAGGGAGGAACTTGGTGGGAGGTGATTGGATCATGGGGGCAGTTTCCTCCATGCTAGTCTCATAATGGTGAGGAAGTTCTCACCAGATCTGCTGCTTTAAAAGTAGTTTAAAAAGAAAGTGGGTGCTCTCTCTGGTCTCTCTCCCGCTGCCTTGTAAGATATCCCTTGCTTCCCCTTCACCTTCTGCCGTGATTGTAAGTTTCCTGAGACCTCCTCAACCATGCAGAATTGTGAGTCAATTAAACCTCCATCCTTTATGAATTACCCAGTCAGGTAGTATCTTTATAGCAGCATGAAAATGGATTAATATACTGGCTTTCAACAAAAAATTAGAAGGCATGCTAAAAGGCAAGAAATACATAGCCCGAAGAGACAAACAAAGCATCAGAACCAGACAGAGATGTAATATCAATGTTGAAATTATCAGATGAAAAATTTAAAATAATTGAAATTGCCTTTGCCAAAAATCTAACAGTGAGAAATTTACCATAACTGGCTCCATCTTGCTTCTAACCTCACAAGCTAACTGCCTTTGCTCATTCCTGAACATAGGCCAAGTGAACTATTAGAGTAATATAGTTAATAATTTGCTTTGAAGCAAAGATAATTATAGTCCCTTCCCAAAACTGACTCCCTCCAGAGGTGAAACTGCTTTTGTAGACTAATAAAAGATCATCAAGGTAAGATTATGGGAGAGACATGAATTCTACTAAAATATAGGCATAATTAAGTGATAACCTGCCATTGTTATCTTGCTTTTCTATAAACTCCTCAGGAGTCAGGTAGCTGGAGTACACAAGATTTGTAACTCCCCAAATTGCTACCGTAAATAACATCAATATCGTAAAACCTAAGATTAATCTTTGGGATATTTTTCAGAGTTTTGCATTCTGATGACTGACTGACTCCAAACTTATGACTCATACCAAGGAACTTACTCAGCTGGCCCTGTGACTCCCATCCAGAAAATGACTCAGCAGAACATTTTCAACACTTCTATTATTTCACACCCCAGTGAAACAGCAGCACTCATTCCCTAGCTTCCTTCCAGACAAATTATCCTTAAAAACCCCAACCTCTGAGTTCCTGGTGAGGTGAATTTGAGAAATATCTCCCATCATTCTGCTTGACTCCCTTGCAATAAACTCTTTCTTTACTGCAACACTACTGTCTCAGTGTATTGACTTTATCTGTGCAGCAGGCATGAAGAACTTGTTGGGCTGTAACACAACTATGAGAAATATATAAAAGGCTCTAATGGAAAAAGCAGACAACATGCAAGAACAGATGAGTAATTTAAGCAAATCAATGGAAATCCAAAGTAAGAATAAAAAAGAAATGCTGAAAAAAAATACTGTCATGAAAATGAAAAATGTTTTTGATGTATTTATTAGTAAACTAGATATAGCCAAGGAAAAAAATTACAAAAATCAAAGACAGGTGAATAGAAAGTTTCCAAACTGAAATTCAATAATAATAATAACAATAATTTAAAGAATAAACCATACAGAGCATCCAAGAATTCTGAGACAAATTGCAAATTGTAACATGCATAATTGCAATGCTAGAAAGAATGGAGTAGAAAAAATATTCGAAATAATGGTTTCTAAAAACTTTTCAAAATGGATAACAGACATCAAGTCACAGATCCAGGAAGCTAAGAAAAATACCAAGAAGGATAAATATTTCCTCCCCTCAAAAACCCAAAAACCAAAATTAAAAACTGAACCTACACATATACTAAATTTCAGGAAACCAAAGGTATAAGGAAATACTGAAAACAACCAGGGGGGACAGAGAGAGATATGCATCACCTTTACAGGGAAAAAATAAAAATTACATCAGACTTCTCATCATAAATTATGCAAGCAGAAAGAAGATAAAATATTAACAAAATATTTAAATTATTATAAGAGAAAACAAAAACATCAAACTAGAGTTTCATATTCAGCCAAATTATTCCAGAAGGAAAAATGAAGATGTTCTCAGAGAAAAAGTGCTTTGGCTAAAAACTCAGATCTACATAAATAAAGGAAGAAATTCAGAGAAGAAATAAGTGAAGTAAAATAAAATATTTTGTTTTATACTTAACTGATCTAAAAATAACTCTTAAAATGCAATAACAATAACAATATATTGGATAATTCTAGAATATGAATAAGTAAGATGAATAATTAGAATGTCATAAAAAAGAGAGGGAAGAATTGAAAATATTCTGTTGGTAGCAACGTTACAGGTAAAATAATGTTGTTATTTGAAGGTGGTCATAGATTACTTTAAAACAGGGGTGTCCAACTTTTTGATTTCCCTGGCCCACATTGGAAGAAGAATAATTGTCTTGACTACACAAAAAATACACTAGCACCAATGATAGCCGAAGAGCTAAAAACAATTATGAAAATATCTCATGATGTTTTAAGAAAGTTTACACATTTGGGTTGGTCCTCATTCAAAACTATCCTGGGTTGTATGCAGCCAGCAGGCCATGGCTTGGGCAAGCTTGGTTTATAATGTATACTGGAAACTCTCAAGATACTAGAAAAAATTTTAAAAGTATAATACGTTAAAAGCAGACATAAATGAAATAACAAAACACGCCAAATTAAAACCAGAGAAGACATAAAAACAGGGGAAACAGAAAAACAAAGAATAAGTGCAATAAATAGAAAAACATTACACATGTGGTAGATTAAGTATTAATATATCAGTAATCAATTTAAATGGTTCATATCTCAGTGCACCAACAGAAAGAGACTGACAAAATAGATTTAACAAAAGAAAACAAGCTATATGATGTCTACAAGAAACAAACTTTAAATATAAAGATTGAGATAAACTAAATGTACATAAATGGAAAGAGCTATATCAGGCTAGCACTAATCAAAAGAAAGCTGAAATGGCTAAATCAATTTCAGACAAAGCAGGAACCAGAACAATTTACTGGAATAACCAAGGTACTACATAATGATAAAAGGATCACTTCTCAAAGAAGACATAGCAATCATAAATGTGTATGTACCTAACAACATGGCATCAAAATGTGTGAGGGGAAGTCTGGTCAACTGAAGGAAGAAATAAACAAACTCATTATTAGAATTGGAGACTTCGATGCCCTACATGCTGTATTTGATAGACCAAGTAGGCAGAAAATTAGTAAGAATATGATTGACTTGAAAAGCTCTACTAATCTATTTGAGATTTATAGAATAATTCATCTAGCAACAGGAGAATGCACATTCTTCTCAAGCTGTTGTGAAGGATTCCCCAAGATAGACCACGTTGTAAACCACAAAACACATGTCAACAAATTTATAAAAGAGAAATTTTTAAAACTTTGTTCTCAGGCCATAATTAATGTAAACTAGAAATCAAATAACAGAAAGATAACTGGAAATTCCTCAAAATATTTGGAGATTGTTCATCAAACTTCTAAATAACACACGAGTTAAATAAGATGTCTCCAGAGAAACCTAAAAATATTTTGAACTAAAGAAAAATGAAAATACAGCTTATCTAGTTTTAGGATGCAATGAAAGCAGTTCTTAGAGAAAAATGTATAGCATATATTAGAAAAGAAGATCTATAATATGTGTGTGTGTGTGTGTATACATATATATATAACCATTAGGTTGTGCACTTTTTTTTTTTTTTTTTTTTTTTTGAGGCAGACTCTCACTCTATGACCCATGCTGGAGTGCAGTGGCACAATCTCAGCTCAATGCAACCTTCGCCAGTCAGGCTGAAGCAATCCTCTCACCTTGGCCTCCCAAGTAGCTGAGACTAGAGGCATGTGCCACCATTCCTGGCTGTTTTGTCCTTTTTGTAGGATGGGATTTCACCATGTTGCCCAGGCTGGTCTCAAACTCCTGAGCTCAGGTAATCCACCCACTTTGGCCTCCCAAAGTGCTGGGATTACAGGTATAAGCCACCATGCCTGGCCCACTATTTCAAAATACATAATATATAATCTTTATTTGTCAATTAAATTATTTAAAATATAAAAATAGAGAAACAGAAATATCTAAAATTAATCATTTAAGCTTCTACCTTAGGAAATTAGAGAAAGAATAGCAACTTAAACCTAAAGCAAGCAGAAGAAAGAAAATAATAAAATTTAGAAATAAAACCACTGAAATCAAAAACAGGAAAGCAATAGAGATAATCAACACAACTAAAAGATGGCACTTTGATCAAAATTAATAAACTTCTTGTTAGGCTAACCAAGAAAAGATCCTCAATTATGATTATCAGAAATGAATGAGGTTTCATTACTGCTGATGCTACAGATGTTCAATGAAAAAGAAAAGAATACTAAGATCATCTCCATGCCCGAAATTTTATAACTCAGATGAAGTAAATCAATTCTTTAAGAGACAGAAAATACTAAAATTCACATAAGGAAAAATAGATAATTGATACAGTTCTTGCCATGGGTTGAACTGTGCCCCTCAAAGACATGTTAAAGCCCTAGACCCTGCTACCTGTGAATGTGACCTTATTTAAAAACAGAGGTTTTGCAAATCTAATGAAGTTAAGATGAAGTCATTAGTGTAGTCCTTAAGGCAATAGAGCAGGTATTTTTATAAGAGGAGGGAAAACTGTCTACAACACACACACAGAGGAGAAAGTTGTGTAAAAAAAGACATGAGATGACAGCAACATAAAAATTGTGTAGGGATTGGAGGTATGCTGCCACAAGTCATGGAAAACTCAGGGATACCAAAAACTGAAAGGCATAGTGAAACATTCTCCTCTAGAAGCTTCAGAAAGACCACCACCTAGTCCACACCTTGATTTTAGAATCCTAGTCTCTAGAATTGTGAGAGAATAAATGTATGTTTCTTTAAACCCATGTAACTTTGTTATGTCACTCCTAGGAAACTAATATGGGTATGTGTCTATTTTAAAATTTAAGCATTAACTAACAACTTTCCCCAAAGTGCAAGCATCAGACCCAGAGGATTTTATTGCTGAATTCTATCAAAATAATAAGAAAGAAATGATACCAAATTTCTGCAACCTCTTCAAAAAACTAGATGCAAAGGGAACATTTTAAAATACCTTCTATGTGTCTATCATTACCCTAATATTGAAAACATATAATTACATTATAAGAAAGGAAAACTACAGATTAATAGTTTTCATGACATAGAAGCAAAATTCCTCAGCAAATTGTTAGCAAATACAATCTAAAAACATGTAAAAAGAATTATACACCACAAACCAAATGGGATTTATTTGAAGTATGCAGGGCTGATTCAACATTTGAAAATCAATCTACGTAATCAAACACATTAATATGCTAAAGAAGAAAATTCATGCAATTATATCAATTGGTGAAGTATACGTTTTTGACAAAATCCAATACTCACTAATGATTTAAAAAACACCTTTCTACCAACTAGGAATAGAGAAGAAATGTCTTAAAGTTCACATAGAACAGCTACAAAAAAATTTATAACTAACATTATTCTTTATGGCAAGAAGCTGGACACTTTGTCCCTAAGATCAGGAAGAAAGCAAGGGTATCCTTTTGTAGCACTCATAGTCAAGGTATTAGTGGAAGTCCCAGCTAGTACAATAAGACAAGAAAAGGAAATAAAATATCATTCTAAAGGTTATACAGAAAGGCAAAGACTTAGAATAACCGACAAACTTAAAAAGAACAAATTTGATAAACTTACAATCCCCAGTTTTCTAGATGACTACAAAGCTTTTGGAATTATGCCAACATGGTGTGGCTACAATAATAGATACAAAGATCAATGGAAAAGAATAAGCAGTGCAAAATAAGTCCACAGAAATATAATCAACTTCTCTTTGACAGAGAAGCAAAGGCAATTCAATGGCTAAAAGATAGCCTTTGAACAAATGGTTCTGAAACAATTGGACATCCATATTTAAAAAAAAAAAAACAAAATATATAAACAGACACAGACCTTACACATTTAACAAATACCAATTCAAAATGAGTCATAGGTGTAAATGTGAAATGCAGAACTGTAAAACTTTTAAAAGAGAACACAGAAAAATATCTCAATTGCTTGGGGTTTGTTTGCCAGTTAGGGTTTTTTTTGGTTTTTTTTGTTTTTTTTAACAAATCCAAAATCCACAATCCACTTAAAAAATGGTATTTTGGGCTGGGCGCGACGGCTCACCTCTGTAATCCCAGCACTTTGGGAGGCCAAGGCAGGCGGATCACGAGGTCAGGAGATCGAGACCATCCTGGCTAACATGATGAAACCCCGTCTCTGCTAAAAATACAAAAAATTAGCTGGGTGTGGTGGTGGCTGCCTGTAGTCCCAGCTACTCGGGAGGCTGAGGCAGTAGAATTGCATGAACTTGGGAGGTGGAGCTTGCAGTGAGCAGAGATCCGCCATGGCACTCCAGCCTGGGTGACAGAGCGAGACTCAGTCTCAAAAAAAACAAAAAACAAAAAACAAAAAACAACAACCGTTAGGTTAAACTTTATTAAAATTAAAAACTGTACTGTGAAAGATGCTATAAAGAAAATTAAAAGGTAAAGTACAGACTGGGATATAACATTTGCAAAACACATATATGACGAAAGATTGGCATCTACCATATACAAGGAAATTTCAAAACTCGATAATAAGAAATAAACAGTACAATTGAAAAATGGGTAAAAATTGGAATAGATACCTCTTTAAAGAAGATATACAGGGAATACATAGATATATGAAAGATTGTCGAACATCATTTGTCATTAGGCAATTGGAAATTAGGACAAAAATATGATACCACCACATACCTATTAGAATTGATAGAACCTTAAAAAAAAAAAAGTCAATTACAGTTGACAGGGAAAATGCAGAAGAACATGAACTATTATGTTTTGCTGATGGGAATGCAAAACATTATAGTCACTTTGAAAGGCAATTAGGCAGTTTCTTATAAAGCTAAACACAATCGTACCATATAAACCTGCAAGTGTGCTTCTAGTTATTTAATGCAAGTTATTTAAAAGAGTATGCCAACACAAAAACCTAAACATGAATATTTATAGCAGGTATATTTATAATCCCCTAAAATGTGAAACAACCAAAATGTTCCTCAATAGGCTATGGATAAAGAAATTGTGATTCATCCATCCAATGTAATATTATTCAGTGATTAAAAGAAATTTGATGCATCAAGCTACACACAAAAAAATGGATGGATGAATCTTAAATGCATATTGTTATATGAAATAAATAATACATACAGAAGAGATTACACACTGTATGATTCCAATTATATAACATTCTGGAAAAGGTAACAGTATAGAAATGATAAAAAGATCAGTGATTGCCATGGGTTTAGGGGGACGTGGGAAAGAGTTAAAAGGTGAAGCAGGAGAGATTTTATTTGGCATTTCAACTATGGCATTATGTATGATACTGTATTGTTGGATACATGACACTATGCATTTTCTAAAACCCATAGTAATTTACAGTACAAAGAGTGAAACCTCATGTATGCAAATTTGAAAATATTCAAGAGGTGAGGGAATCCCAGGATTTAATGCAGAGTGTGACAAAACAGTCTAGCTGTATTATAAATATATGAAATAGCCTTAGTGAAGGGGCAAAAAGCTTCTAACCTAAGAAACTTCAGAAATAAAGGAACTCTGTAAAAGTAAGATAAACTGTGCATAAGCACTGTATCCTAACAGATAAAGTTGTTTCCCATAGTATGGGTTAACAGTTCTGATACCACTATACATATGTATTGGAATTGAACAATAAGAAAATAAATGTCAGATGCTTAAAATTAGTTTTCACGTTCTTGGTATTGGTAGGTTACAGACAAATAAGAGAAGAGTCTAGAATGATCCATGTGGTAATAGATTAGAGTTGGAGATATCAACATAAACTCATGCTTAACATAGTATAGGTACAGATGGTTACATGAAGAAATAATTGTTGAATGCCAGGGTTCTTTGATCTATCAGCTCAGAGGATCTAGAAAGAGCAAATCCCAATAATAATAAGCACATCTGGCACCATATCTTGGTTTCTAATACCATTCTGTAATAGTAATAATAATAATAATAGTCAGGGCTCCTTAAAATAATGGTTGATTCTAGGACAGGGACAGAAAATATACAAAATAAGCATAGAGCAGCTTATAGTCTCAGAGTGAGGAAGTCCTAAGAAAAATTAAAATAAAAACCCACAATGATGGAGGTAGGTCAAAGAGATAGAATTCAACTAAAAGAGCCACAGCTGGAACAATTTTTGCACAAAACATACAAATTTGTACTGGACTGCAACTAAAATTATAAAATCAAAATTCTTATTTTGTAAGGATACTGAAATAATGGTGAAAGAAAGAAAGAAAGAAAGAAGGAAAGAGAGAAAGAAAGAAAGAAAGAAAGAAAGAAAGAAAGAAAGAAAGAAAGAAAGAAAGAAAGAAAGAAAGAGACAAACCTCCCATGCAGAAGAATATCAAATAATTCATGTATATACTCTGCCCTCAAGTAGGTGAAGCATTATCTCTGTAGCTCTTAAATGTAGATTGTATACAGTGTTTGTCTTCCAAAAAGTAAAGTATGAGAAAGAGAGTAAAGAGTAACACCAGAGTGGTGAAACCTGACAAACACTTCTACCTTAGCCAGTGATCAAGGTCAACATTCACAGAATAAATCATGCTGAAAGCATATATCCTTGATGTGATGCATTAAGAATGGTACTTTACATCTTAGTCCTCCTATCCTAAATATCTAGCTCTAGTGTAATCATTATAAAAACCCCCAACCAACAGCCATTGTAGGACATTTTATAAAATCCAGTCAACACTCCTCAAAGTTGTCAAGGTTATCAATAATAAAACATATCTGAGAAATTGCCACAGCCAAGAAGAGCCTAAGGAGCCAAGAAGAGCTAAGAACCTACATTTAGTTGGCCTAAGAGCCAACTAAATGTAATGTGGTATCCTGGATGGGCTCCTAGAACAACAAGAAGAAATACACATTTAAATAAAGTATGGGCTTTAATGATAGTCAATTCAATCAATATTAGCTCATTGATGGTGACAAATACATTAATGTAAGATGAACGAGAACTTGAGTGTGGAGTATATGGGGACTTTCAGTACTATTTTTGCAATTTTCTGTAATTCCATAAAAACACTTCTAAAGTAGAAAGTTTATTTTAAAACAATAACAATTTTAGTCTTGTTTAGAAGTCCCATTTCCTGCACCAGGTGTGGAAGGTGCACCTCTCTATAAGAGAACAGAGTAAGGTTCCACCACTCTGAAGTAGCAAGCATACCCTGGACATTTTAGATTTGTCATTCATAGACCGATAGGCTGTAAAACAGCAACTATGTACTGGCTGGAGCTAGGGCAATTGCTACACGCTGTGGAATGAAGGAGTAGGTTTGTAATAGGGAGTTCAATGAGCCAAATTTAGGTTTACATATTACAATTTGTTTCTGAGGTGGCCCAAATCTTGTATTTGTCTTTTCCTCAATTCTTGCCCCCTTTTTAAAGGATTAATCACATGTATTTGCTGCCATTTTGTTTTCTTCTACGAACTTGTTGGAAGCACATTATTTTACTATTCTCTTACTGGTCACCTTACATGTTGCCATATTCACCTATGATTTGTTATAATATAGTATAAATATTTACTTTAACCTCTATTTCTATATTGCTAGGACCTTAGAACCTCTACTGAATTTATAGCCCTCTCTGGTTGTCACATAATTGTCGCACATATTTTCATGTATATTTTTAAGATGTTACTTATATTATTTTGCAAATGCAATATTGCTATTGTTAATTCACATATTTATCCATTTTATACTCTTTATTCTTTTTTACAGTCTGTACTTTCATCTGGGATCATTTTCATTCAGTCTAAATAATTCCTTTAAATATTCTTACAATGCAGGTTTCCTGGTTTCTATTTCTCTCAGTTCTTGTTTATCGGACACGATTTTTATTTCATCTATATTATGAAGATTATATTTTGCTGAGTATCAAATTCTAGGCTAGTAGTCCCGCATCCCCAGTAAAAAAAAAAAAAAGATAAATTATTTCAGACTTTAATAATTTTTTTGAAAAGCCAGTTACCTAACTAATTATTTCTTCATGAAGATAACATAGCCTTTTAATCAGTCTACTTTTAATCTATTCAACATTTTGAATTGGATGTGCTAAATGTATGTGTTTTGTTATGTTAGTTTATCTCTTACTTGGTGTTTCTAGATGTAATGAATCTGTAGGCTAATACCTTTCATAATTTTTGTGAAATTCCCAGTTATTATCTTTTGAATAACGATTTTGCCCCCTTTTCTTTCTTCTCTCATTCTAAGAGTTCCACATATTTACTTGCTAGAAATTTGGAGCTTATTTCACATGGATTTAGGCTATATTATCTTTATTCTTCTGGTGTTATCTCTCTATTGTCCTCAATTTAGGTATTATTTGTAGTCCTATCATTTGATTCACTAATCCTACAGTTGATTATATCTAATGTGCTGTCAAATCTATGAATTTAATGTTTAATATTTGTTACTGCATCTTCAATTCTGGAATGTCCATTTGATTCTTCATGTATTCCAATATTTTGTAAAAATTCCTTCTCTTGTCATCCACTTTGCCCATATTTTCCTCCAATTTCTCTATCATAGCAATCATTGCAAGTCCATGCCTGTTACTTCAACATCTGGATTAACTATGGATTTGCCTTTATTGCCTTGTTTCTCTTTTTATTATTAGATATATTTTTGTACCTAAGGATGCAAAACTGTGGAAGATTTTATTCTGTTTTTTTAGAAGTGTATTAGTTTTCTAATGCTGCTGAACAAATTACCCAAAATTTAGCAGCTTAACACCACACAAACTTGCTATCATACAATTCTATAGGTCTAAAATCTGGCAGTGTGGCCTGTTTCTCTCCTCAAGACTTTATCATAACCAAGTCAAGATGTTGCCTGGCCTGAGGGTAATTCACTTTCAAGCTCATAGAAGTTATGAGCAGCCCTATGTGGTTGTGGACAAAGGTCTCCGTGCTCGCTGTTGACTGGGGTTGCTCTGAGCTCCCAGGCGACACCCATGTTCCCTGGCTGATGGTCCCCTTTCTCCATTCTCAAAGCCAGGAGCAATGGAATGAGTCCTTCTCACAACTCAAATCTCCAACTGACACTTCTGCCTCGTGGTCCTAATGCTTTTTCCACAGCATCCCTCTGAGCTTTTGATCTTTCTGTGCTTTCAAGAAAGGGTTATACAGTCACACCCCCAGCCTTTATTTTTTAAAGCACCCTTTCTAGGCTGAGTGTGGTGGCTCTCACACCCATAATTCCTGTCTCAGGAGGCCGAGACAGGAGGATCACTTGGGCCCAGGAATTTGAGACCAGCCTGGGCAACATAGCAAGTCCCCATCACTACAAAAACTTTTTAAAACTACTGAACCAGGCATGGCAGTGCATGCCTGTAACCCAAGATTCTTGGAAGGCTAAGGTGGGAGTAGGATCACTTCAGCCTGGAAGGTCAAGGCTGCAGTGAGCTGTGAAGGGGACCCTCACTGGGAAGGTAGTGAGGGCCTGGGTAAAAGAGCAAGGCACACAAAAGAGGACCCTATTTAGACAACAAATTTCTTAATTTTAGCATCTTTCGCTGTCCAGATAGGCTGATTTCTCAAGTTAAAAAGTACTAGCTCCACTTTCTTTAACAGTTGCCTTGGTTTCTCTCCCTTCTCTGGCATCTTGCCATAAGCAGCAAGAAGGCAACAGGCTGTCTCTACAGCACTATACTGGAAATCTCCTCAGCTGAAAATCCAAGTTCTGCTTCTTACACACCTATAAGACACTCCTCCTCTGAATTTCTACAGGTACATAACAAGGATCCCCCTTTCTCCTGCTTCTAATGACATATATTTCCTTTCCTTTTCAGCTCTCACCACAGCATTTTTGACATCTGTATTTTTTACTAATAGTCTATTCAAGGTGTTATAGGTCTTTTCTACAATGTTCCTGAAAATTCTTTCTCAATGTCTAATTCCAAAGCCACCTCCATATTTTTAGGTGTTTGTTACAGTGACATCCCACTCTTGGCATTAAAATATATATTAGTTTCTGATTGCTGTTAAACAAATGAGCATAATGTTAGTGGTTTAAAATGATATCCATTTATCATCTCAGAGTTGCCTCCGTCATACATCCAGGCTTACGGTGACTCAACTGGTTCCCTCCTTTGGGTTTCACAAAGCCAAGATCAAGGTGTTTGTAGGACCTTGTTCCTTTCTGGAGCCTGAGAAAGTCTACTCCCAAACTCATCCAAGTTGGTGGCAGAGTTCAGCTTCTGGTTGTTGGAGGTCTGTGGTCCCCATTTTCTTTTCTTCTTTTTTTATTTGAGGTGGAGTCTCACTCTATCACCCAGGCAGTGTCTGGGTCTCGGCTCACCGCAACCTCTGCCTTCCAGGTTCAAGAGATTCTCCTGCCTCAGCTTCCCGAGTGGCCAGGATTACAGGCGTGCACCACCATGCGCAGTTAATTTTTATGTTTTTAGTAGAGATGGGTTTTCACCATGTGTCCCAGGCTAGTCTTACACTCTGACCTCAGGTGATCTGCCACCTTGGCCTTCCAAAGTGCTGGGATTACAGGTGTGAGCCACTGCACCCGACCCGTCCGCATTTTCTCACTGGCTGTCAGCTGGGGTTTGTTTTCAGCTTTGAGAGGCCACCTGCATTCCTTGATGTGTGTCCCTCTTCCTTTATCTTCAAAACCAACAGTAGGGGGTAGAGTGCTTCCATGTTTAGATCAAGTGATTTCATGTTTAGAAAATGACCTCTCCTTCTGCTTCATCTCCCCCTGCCTCATCTCCTCCTGCCTCATCTCATCTCCCCCTGCCTCATCTCATCTCCCCCTGCCTCATCTCCCCCTGCCTCATCTCATCTCCCCCGCTTTCTTCTTCCACCACATTTCTCCCAAGTCTCCTCTGCCTTTTTCTTCTAGTTTCACAGAGTCATCTGGATAATCCAGGATAGTAAGCTTAATTCCACTCATCCATCCCCTTCACTGCAGCAGCTAAATTAGTGTTTGATTGAATAACCAGGGGATGAGAATTCATGCCGAGGGGATCTTTGGAATCTCCCTGCTGTGAGAAGTCCTTACCTTATCTCTCTAGCTTCCATGGCAGCCACAGAATTCACCAAATGCCTTGTGACTAAAACAGAACAAATATTTGAGGTTGATCACGTTCCCTCCCCCACTTTTTTCAGTCCATTTGACTGTTAATTTTTTGTGTGTTTTTCTTTCCCCCACCCTGGGGTTTTTCAGGGTCATGCCCAATTTACAGCTTATGCATATGATTGGCAAATGTCCCTGGATAGGCAAACAGCTAGCAACAGTTCACTCGCAGCTCACCTAGGAAGCGTTCTCTTCTCTCTGAACTGTAGTTTTGGCAGGCTTATGTGATTGATTTCATTTATTCTGTAACTATCTGATGCTTTTAAAATTATATTAGTTCTGTAAGTTATCTGGCTTTTTTCTAAGGTTCGCAAGAAAGCAGTGTTGTCCTACACAGAAATGCAATCCCTTTCCTTCTATTTAAGCTAACTAGAGCAGGTCTCTGAGCATTGACTAGTAAAATAAATTTAGGGGCACTATTAACCTAGTTCCAAAACTTTTCCTTGCTATATAACTTTTTCTTAGGTATTAAGGACACCTATTAATAATCTTGTTTTATTAATACAACTATAATTAGTTTTAGTCTCATAGATTCTTCTTTTTTATCTCTTACTTTTTACTGTTTCTATGCTAGCTTAGGCTTTTCATTATTGAAAAGAATTATGAAATCACCTTCTAACAATTTCCCCTGGCAGTTAATTTATGTCCTTCATTCTTTCACATTTTCAAATGCAACTGTATTTTTTAGTTCAACTAGAGAAACAAAGATTTATTAGGAAACGTCAACGGAAAGAAGGGTTTTGGATGAAAGAAAAGATGTTTCAATGTTATATATTTTCCAACACTTCAAGAAGAGTTGGTAGAAGCTGCTGTACTTCTGAGTGGGAAATTTAGGGGCGAATTTCAGCTAATGGTGAAAACTAAAATTTCTGATAAATAATAAAAATAACAAAAAGAAACTTCCCGATGAAGTTTTGTAGTCTCTGCTACTGGAATTGTTCACTGAATGTCAAACTGCCCATACCACATGTTTGGCACTGACTAGAGAGCCACACTAATTAATCTCTAGAAATCTTTCCATCTAATATTTTATGACTTAATTAGTCAAAAGGTTGTATAGACAAAACACAGAGAGTTGGATCAATTGTGATAGGGGAAAGAAGGAAGCAAGGAGAAATCAAAGGCTCTTCAAAATGTAGAGATTTATTAATATATACATATATTTATATTTATAATAGATATTGAACAGATGCATATGTATATGAATATATATGTGTGCATATATGCACACATATATACACATGTACATATATATCTTTGATTTTAAATTTACATGTAAAAATCAAATTTTCATATTATTATGTAACCTTTTACCACTCAACACTTAGTGTTCCCACATCATTACATACTTTTTCCCAGCCTGATTTTAATGGCTATGAAATACTCTTTAAATTGAATTTGCCATAATTTATTAAATGAACTTATTGTTATTGGACATTTAGTATATGCGTAATTTTTACTTTTATAAGGAAATGTAAAAATTGAGTATATAGTTATTCATCTACTCAGCAAGTTTGATATTAGTTTATAGAATTATTTTCATACTGCATTGCCCAAGTGTATCATAATGGGGTATTTTTCACATCTCATTAGTGATTCTTTTAAACAGATTGTTTGAAAAATGAATAATGTTTTTGAATAATGTGTAAATGGCAGGCCTTGTGAGATCTGGTTCCCTGAGACACAACAGATTGGACACACAGTTGACAGATGAAGGCACAACAGCAGAGCACACTACATACAAGGCAAGAGCCTTTGTGTTCCCTTGGGAGTGACAGATAGCCACAAATGAAAATGAAAAGTTAATTGCAGGTATTTTAGCATCTTATTGACTTAACACTTACAAAAACATTTGCCCTAAAAAAGAATTTTTTTTTTAATAAAGTGAAAGCAAGTTTATTAGGAAAGTAAAGGAATAAAAGAATGGCTATTCTGTAGGCCGAGCAGCTTTGAGGGCTGCTGGTTGCCAATTTATGCAATTATTTCTTGATTTTATGCTAAACAAGGGGTGGATTATTCATGAGTTTTCCAGGAAACGGGTGGCAGTTCCCAGAACTGAGAGTTTCTCCCCATTATAGACCATATGGAGTAACTTCCTGGCATTGCCGTGGCATTTGTAAACTGTAATGACACTGGTGGGAGTGTCTTTTAGCATGCTAATACATTATAACTAGCTTGTAAGGAGCAGTGAGGGTGAACAGAGGTAACTTTTGTGGCCATCTTGGTTTTGGCTGGTTTCTTTACCTCATGCTGTTTTATCAGCAAGGTTTTCTCCTCTTGAGGTCCCATGATAACCTGGGGCTCCTGGGCCTATCAGAAACTAACATTCTTTACTCACCACAGGTCAGGAATCTTGTACAGGGACTGTGTAGACAAGTTACGAGGTCAATTTTCCCAAGGGACTTTTATTGGCTCTATAAGCCAAGTTTGATTCCTTAAAGGAAAGCACACCATTCCAGTCAAAGCCATGGTAAAATGACCAGTTGCTCCAATTGTGTCCTGTTAATATAAAAACAGATTCTTATTACACTCAAGCAAATAACTATATTGCCATAAGTTAAAAATACTCACAACTAGTTTCCAAATTCTGGAAAAATCAGGTAGTAAGAGACAAGTATGCTCCAAATTTTATTCACAGGATTATAGTTTACTCAATTGCTACAAGTTGTAAACAGCTTAAAATAAACGTTTTCTTGGCTCTGAAAAACATAACAAGGGATCAGCAACGTTTTAAGCAAAAAGTTAAAAAAAATTACTTCAGTATTCCACCAGTTCAGTCCATGAGGTTAACTCCTGTTCTGCTTAATATTCATGAACATTCCAGCTCTCCATGAGAGTTCCAGAAGTTTTTTCCTCTGTTTTAAAGTTTTGATCTCCAAAATTGTCAGAAACCTGTATTCAAGAGTACCTGTTAGTCCTATTGCTAATTATAAACTACCTTTTGAAGAGGATCAAAATGAGACAACAATTGTCTGTAGATGACAAAAGGCCACTATTAGAGACACAACTGACAAGGAATTTTGGTTACTTCTGTGGCATACAAAAATTTTACATAACAACTATAATTATTACTGATAATGCACACTAAATCATATCAGAATTATAGCAGTTTCCCATAATTTTGGAACATATACAAATAACACACTTACACAAATACAGCCCAAAGAAAGTCTAACACCATTTCAAATGTGATGATGTTTCCTGTATGATTTTTATACCAAATAAGTCAAATTTTATCTTTACATTAGTGTACTATTAATGTTAAAGCCGGTTCTCTAAAACCTTATAGACAAATCTATCCAATTTTAATCAATTTGACCATAAGTTAAGATTTTGATAAACTTTCTATAACCCTTTACAATTTTGGTTAAAGAATAGGTCAGTGCTCCAAGAAAATCCTGTTGTGCTTTTATTCAAGTGTTCAATTGATGGAAAAACTTGAAATTTAGCCAATGTTTACACAAAAAAATTTTTTTACAAAGTCGATTTTTTACAAAGCTTGCACAACTTGTTCAAACCTTCAGCTTTATCTTATCTAACTTAAAACAGTTCTCTAAGTGTTTAAACCAGGCAAAAACAAACAAACAAACAAAAAAAACAAATCCACCTCCCATGACTTATAATCTTTTTCCCAAAACACACCTGACTTTCCTAAAATACCTTGCATGTAAAACTGTTTTTATTTCCCAAAGATTACTTAAGTCAGGTGAACTAAAAGGCATTGCATTTTTTACTTTTCTGATAAAATATTTGATTTAAGCACTTATTATTTTTAAGGCAATTAATCAAAGCTGTTTTATATCACCCACACAACACATATAAACACACAGATAGATGAAGATCCAATAGTTGTATGATTTTTTTATTTGCCAGTTTCTTATTTGGATTACTGGCTTCAGGGTGGAGCCCTTAGAGGAACAGGGCTAGATAAGCATGCAGTTTCTATGGCCTAATAAGCAGGCACAGCTGGAAGGCAAAACAGATCCCTACAATTAAGGATTCCACTTTTATATCAGATCCTGGATCTGAAAAAGAGAGAATCAGCCCATCCCCCAAAGAAGTCTTCTCTCTCAGTTTTGTGGGGGGAAGGGGATGGGGACATTTCCATACTTTCTAGGTGGCCAAGAGCATGCTTTTTTATCCAAATGTGCAAATAGCCAAGTATCCCTTGATAAATGCCATTAGCCTTCGCTAAAAGTGTATTTCCTACTTTCCTACTTAGTTTACACACCAAAGCTCTCTCATTAATGCAAAGTATTTTCTGATTACTCTCAAAAGCAAAAAAATGTCAGATAATGCAATGCAAAAAAGAACAAAGCCATAGATTCTTAGAGGGATCAATCCATTTCCAATTCCTGGGGAATGAGGAAAATAGTTTTTTTTTCCCAGTACAAGGTCTGTGGCACCTCCTCTGTTTTCCCTAAGGAGTCCAGGCTGTTAGAGCTTGAATATCCACTTTCAATTAAGCTGACTTTTAACCATACCACTCTTTAAAAAAATACTTTTAAATTTCTTATTTACCTGACTTTAGCCACACCAAACCTCCAATATTTGTGGCTTTACTTTTACCAAAAGGGACCTCACAGGTGAAACCAATGAGCCTTAGCTACTAAGCTACGGTTTCCATTGCTCTTCCTAGAAGGAGCCTAGAGCAGACAATTTTGAACTTGCAAAGACTTTTAACTGCTCAAGATAATTGTTAGGGCTACCTATGACATGAACCCCCTAATTCCTGTTCCCTGGAAGGTGGTACCAAGAGAAAGTACCAACATGTGGTTATAAGGTCAAGCTCCCAAAGACATTTTTCAACATGTGGTCTCTGGGCAAGATGAAAGAGGAGACAGTTGCACTGAGTAACAAAAAGACAGAAAAGAGAAAGGAAGAAAAGCATTGCCTGTAGCAGGGTGGGAAATGTGAGGAGCTCAGGAAGGCCAGAGAAAGACCCACCCATTTCATGACACTGAAAAGTTCAAGTGGCCTCTTATCAGTTATGAAATTATATTTTCCAGCAGTTCCAACAGCTCTTAAGTTTCCGCTTTTGGGGAGGAAAAAGCTCCCCATGTCCCATGGTCCTGTATGTGCCTAATTCCATAGCCCTCAGCAAAGAGTGCAAGGCAGATTAATCCAAAGACAGTAGCAGTTAACATTCCACAGTGCCAAACCTGTTCTTAGATGAAAGAGACTTCACTGAGTGGAGCTTCTAACTCCCTAAATCTTAGGAAGAAATCTAATCTTCCTAAGTTGGACCTTGAACCCAAGCTGGGTCAACTGTCTTTGACTTTTTTAAAGAGGAACCTTTAACCCTTTCTGTCTTAGGAGAGACTCAAACTCCCCAAATTGGGCTTCTAACCCAATCCCATCCTCTACCTGGGTACCCTTACCACTTACCCCAAGTTGGCCAATCAGTGCTGCAGTCTATTTTCTTTTGGTTGGGGGTCTCCTCAGTATCATCCCTTCAGTGCTCACCAGGAAGATGTTACTAGAAAGAGGTCCTGATCTAGACCCCAAGAGAGAGTTCTTCAATCTTGCACAAGAACAAATTAAGGCAAATCCATAGCGTAAAATGAAAACAAGTTCATGAGGAAGATAAAGGAATAAAAGAATGGTTACTTCATAGGCAGAGTGGCTAGATTATTTAAAGACTAATGACTTTTTCCCTCATTTTCATAAATGGATATTATCACCAGTGAAAACATTTCTTACCAAATGATTGTTCTCTGGATTTAACATGACATGCAAGTTTTGATGACTGAAATGTGAAAACTGTTATTTTTTTGGTTCCCAGAAGTATTTTCTTGTACATTTTTAATCTCCCCTACTACCGCTCTCTGATTTCTGTGATTATAGCCCCTATGTTTTAAAGTGTTACACGAGTAGAATCATACTTGTATACTCTTTTTCTGTCTGGCTTCTTTCACGCAGCATAATTAGTTCAGGAATTATCCATGTTGTTGCATGCATCAACAATGTATTTAGTTTTACTTTTGAGTAGTAAATATTCCATTGTGTGTATATACCACAATTCGTTTTCATGCCTACACAGAGAATTGATTGTATTTGTCCTCAAAATCAATACTTTGTGCATTTAATAGGTATTATTATTTATAGGCAATTTCAGTAAGTATTACAAACAGATGAAATTTACAAAATAGTTTTTTCTTCTATGAAAACAAATTGTAACACCTTAGAAAGAATAGATAAACCTAAGTTGCTTTCTAATATTACTTCTAAATTAGTAATGAGCAGAGGCAAAGTTAGCAGGAAGGGAACAAGACTTAAGTTTTAGGGTCTCTCATAGCACAGTTTCCTTTCAAGGCCTGGGGGAGACCCTAGCAATGTGTTTTTGTACAATTTGTAAAAGTAAGATATGTTAACTACCATCAATTAAGCCCTCTGGATGTTCTACTGCAATTTGCCTTGTACTATGCTTCACCCCCAAATATGTGCTCTTGGAAGGGGGCAGCTGTTGAGTTATAACTAAGGGGCTCAGTTGGGGTACAGTAGTCCAGGTTTCATGCAATGTATTTTTGTTGCTTGCAATTACATTTTGCTTGCCCATATGTGAAATTATTATTAACTATCCTGCTGTAAGAAAGGCTTCCAAGAAGAGTACTAAAGTTCATTGTGACAACTCAAGGCACGGTAAAGGGAAGATTGCATATTGGGACTGCAGTGCATACTGTGGTGCGTGGCACAAGAAATATGTAAGTAAATTTGAAATGCACAAAGCAGAAAGCTAGTCTGTGGAATGTTTCAAATCCTCAGACCTGTCAAACTCATATAATTTCACAATATAAAGGACATACTTAAAACCTGCTTAATATGTGTTGTCAATTCAAAAAGTACTTAAAATTAACGAGTATTTCATAAAACTTAAAATGTTCTATATGAATTTCATAATAATACTGAATATGTTTTCCATTACTAATAATGAAAAAGGCTGAAAACTCATTAATAAAAATAAAATTTTAATCAACCATTTTAGAGGAATGTTTAGTGATTTACTCTCTATGTAATCAGTGATATTACAAAAGTATTGTCCTACGAAGAGGTAATCAAAATTATGTAGCCAAAGAGGCAATCAAAATTATGTAGAAAAAAAGTATTATAGAGTATGTCAAACAGTTGATTATTGAAAATACTATATTTGGACACTTGGTGATTTTGTGGTATTTGTCAGCTGTTTGAAATGTTCTAATTTTGTGATTGCTTTTCTCTTTATGAATACTCATTTTCTTGCCTAACTTTGTATTCATAAATTTGTATCATTTAAAAAAATAGAACACAAAATTAGATGAGTGCCAAGTCCCATAACCTGTGTGTCGTCACTCTGTGAGCAAGATGACTGCAAATGTATGGAGAGAAAAATTATAACATTTTGGTGGCATCTATATTCAGTATAGTACTTTACATGTCATTATTAAATCTCATTTTACTCTAGGTCAATAAAATTTTCATCAGCAACAACAGTTAGAGAACAAACCTTGGCCCTACAAAATGATTGCTAAATGCTTGTACTGTCTTGTCATGAAACAAAAATACTTAAATTTAGGTATGCATAATTTTTAAAGATTACCTGCTTCTATTAATCTTGATGTACTGATCTCATGATCATCACCACTTTAGAAAAGAGTACATCTGCTACAATTGATGGATGGAATTGTCACTATATGATACAAACTTCTTGGCCTTTTGACATGCATTCTTATTTCATAGAAAATCCACGAATGGCTGGGAGTCCACTGTTTCTCCAATTTTGATTCATCCCAAGAAACTCCCTAAACACATGCATGCATTTGCATGCATGCACTCGCGCACGCACACAAACACACACACACAGCTTCACATCAAATTGTGAAGCATGTTGTTTTTCTTAAACTCTTGCTATATAGAAATGTGAGAACTTCCATTGATTTTATTCCATTTTATACAATCCAGAGTTGTACATGGAAAAAGGAACTGAAGCGTTAGAGATACAAAATAACATGCCCACATTGACAACACTCACAGTAGGTAGAGAGTAGATGAGCTGGAATTTGATACCAAGTCCATCTGATCCCTGAAGGGTGGCAGAATATGCCACCACAAAATAAGCGTCGTGTCAAAATAAACAACTTTGGCATAAGGCTTACTTTGAGCTGAAGGCAATAGAGAAGATGCAGATACAAGAGGGAAAGCTCTCTGTCCATCCCCCCACCATTTGACTAAAGCAGGGAATAAATTTATGAAGCTGTCCTTCCTCCCCTCTCTACTGGAAAGACAGAGGTTGATCACTGGAGACAATATTAGGCCCCTATCAGCCTGGAGACTGCACCTGAGGAAGCTACATAACACACTTTCCTAAATATCCTATGTCTACTGTTAATTTCTCATAGATTTGCCTTCCCATAATTTGCTCCCTCTAGGACTCAAGATTCTTTTCCTTTGTCTTGCAACTTCTTTAAAGATTTCTTGTTCTTTGTAGAAGCTGGTATATCAGGGGCAATGCTAAACCATCTCTCTGAGAGGCACTTTTTACCTGCATTTTTTCACATATGTATATGAAATTTGCAGGTTAATACACTTCTGCTTGTTTTTCTCTGTTGATCCATATTTTGTTACAGGGGCTCCCAACCCAGAATTTAGAATGGTAGAGGAAATATATATTTCCTTCTCTATACTCTGAACACCACTTTCCAAATCCTAAGGATTTCTCCCCATAATTTAACCTCATAATTGCCTCTTTTACCTCAACAACATTTCAGAACTGGATGTAACATTTTATCAGCTTTCCCATTATTAAGCAAAATCTTTAATATGTGTTTGTTTTATGTGAGAGCCATGACTTCTTTTTTGAAATTATCCTTTAACAAAATATAATGTAACCTCTGTCTTTTAAAAAGACATTTTATAAAGTCTTCTGTCCGTTTTCTGATTTCTCCTCTTGTTCCCTTTCACCACTCTGTAATTTCTGTTTCACAATACAGCCTATTTGCTGTCAGTTCTGACTGTTGGGTCTCTATCTCTCCCTCATATTAAACTTCCTGGATTTTGTGACAGTTGTCCTTTTTATTTGGAGGAAAGAATTTTTCAAACTTACTTTGACATAAAGAGTTGGACTTGTCAAAGAAAAAAATTCAACACATTGAGTTTCAAAGACTTTGATGAAAGAAAAACTTCAGCCACATTAAATTTAAAGTTTTGTTGAGCATTGAGCAATGGATGATCTGTGAATCGGGCGGTCCCCAGAATCATAGCAGATTCACAGAGACTCAAATGCAGCCATGTGGTAGAAGATTTATAGACAAAAAAAAAAAAGGGAAATGATGCACAGAAATTGGAAGTAAGGTACAGAATGGCTGGATTGATTACAGCTTGGCGTTTGTCTTATTTGAACACTCAGCAGTGTATGAATGGTTGATGTATGGCCACTGGGATTGGTCAAGACGTAGCTATTGTTACACTTAGGCTTTCAGTCTTATTTGACTATTAAGCTAGGTTATGGTTCATCCCGAAGGACTCAAATATAGAAGTACAGAGTCCATCTCAGGCCATATTTAGTTTGCTTTAACAATGTGATTCGCTTTTATTAGTAATTCATGAACCAGGCAGCATCCAGTCTATGAAACAGAAAAGAGGTCTGACTAGCTAAAGAGTGGATGCATTTTATAGGTTAAAAAAAAAGGAGGGGAAAGCAGAAACAAGGAACAAATATCAAATTGGTCACTTCACTTCAAGGTTACTTTTGTTATAGGGATGTAAGCAACATCTTCTTGGCTTGATGGGGTTTGATTTTTACCTCTCTCCTGGTTTCTCAGAGGATCAGATCTTACAAGTACATTAGTTAGATTTTGGTTTGATGACACAGAACTTTAAGCATGAGTGACTCCATTTTGGGTTTACTGGTCTTTTCTTTAAAAGACTTTGTTATGTGCTATTTATTTATACTTAAGTAAATTTAATTACCCATGTTTTGAATATTCATAATTTCATACTTTTCCTTGAGATAAGAGCCACACTAGGTGTTAAAAACCTTGGAAAGCTGTGTTAAATCCAGAAATATAATAAGTGTGACTTGAGCGACAGTTTGCTGCATGGCACACAGGAGTTGAATTACAAGGCAGATTATTGATAGAAAATAGTGAGAAGAGGGGCAAAATTAAGAGTCCGACTTAAACATCTGACCGTTTGTCTTTGTTAATAATCTGGTAATTACTTGAACTGATTTCCGTCAAAGTATAGCTAAACAAATGAATTAGACCTGCACAGTCTTTTTTTTTTTTTTTCCACAAAAGGGCTGAAGGTAGCTGACAAAAAAAAAAAAAAAAAAAAGAATTTCTATCCTCCCCAAACACCACCTTTATATTCATTAACTGCTAGAAAGGAACCTTATGAGTATTAGCTAGAACTACTATCTTTTTGTGGTCAACCCCTGTTTCATACAAGCGGATACAAATGTTTTTCTTTCTGGTCTTCCCAAATTGTGCAACAGAATTGTCTAAGCTTTCTTTAGCTCCTGATCCTCACCCTGTCACTACTTGAACAGAAAAGATTATACCAGGTTTTTAAAAAACATCATGTTGTAGAACAGTTTCTTAATGAAGCAGCCCCTCTTACAAAAATAGTCTCTCATACCTTGAGGCTTTGAGACAAGAAGAAATGGTGAGATGTATTTTAATGGCTTACTGGTTTTATTTTATTTTTTAGTCAGGTATGCAATAGAAAATTGAAAGTGTTCCTATTGCTGTAAAAGCCTAGAGCATAAGAAGCAATCCTTACCTTTTATGCAAGCTATTTCTTTTTCTGAGAAGTCCATAAAATCAGGCTAATTCACTAAATTTTCTGTTTAAGTTGAAATATTGCTGCTTCGAAGTATGCAGTTGTCTGAATACTTTCTTCTATTCCTGAGTTAAATGACAATCCTTTTTTATTTATTTTGCTTTTAAACAATTCTAAAGTTAATGTCTAAAACATCCTACCCTATCTGTGACTTCAGCTTCTTATGGTGGTAAGAAATGGTTCATTGACTGAGATAGCACATGAGAAAATAACAATTAATAGAGAAGAAGGGAACTGACTGGACCCAGCGAAACTGAAGAGGGAGAGAGAAGTGAGGTTAATGCAGTGAGAGAAAAGATGCTTACTGTGAATAAGCACACCTGTATATTACCACCAGTGTAAATACACTCTGAAGTCAATCTTTATTGTCCTATTCTGAAAAGCACTGAAGGTGACATTTTTCCATTTCTGTGTGATCAAAAGCATCAAAATATTTGATTTTTTTAAAGGAAAGCTAATATAAAGTACTTAAAGTCTATGACCATATTTCTTGAGTATTGCTTAGTATGTTCTGTTTTGAAAATCTGTAATATATTAACCAATTTTTTTAAATGAAAAAGAAATCACCTCCATGTTTAGAACAGGCTACTTAATAGAACAAATTATTTATTTCACTACTGACCACAATCTCCCTGGCCAAAAAGAGATCATATCAATATGAAGAAGTTCTCCTTTGGAATAATGACATGTTAAATAGATATAGAAAAACTTTTTGAAGCAAAATGTGACAGTAAATTAGGAAATGGTGTTTTTAACTCCTCAATCCCCCAAAACACCCTGCAGGAAATGTTAATAATGGCCCTAATAGTTGGTATTATTCTTTTTGCATCTGAACACAAGGAAGTTCTTGGATTTGTGTATATTTTCAACTCTATTTTGATCAGGAGCAAATGCCTTTCACTGTGTTTAATCTGATTCCCTCTGTTTGCAACATGATATGTCTAAAACTTTTGCCTCTATTTCATCCCTGAGCTTACCCCTTGAAAGAAGGATTATTTTTTTCCTTTATCGTTAATTACTGTAAACTAAGTTAGCCATTTACTTTAGACAATGGGAAATAAGACAAGAGCTAAAATATGAGAATTTTCTCCTACTCATCCACAGAGTCCTCAGGTCAGAAATAAAGCTATACCCTCATGGGCTTCTGGAGTTGGCTCCTTATTGCAGTTTCTTGTGTGTTTCACAGGTCTGTGTTCAAGCTAGTAGCTTGAAATTGATGATAGTGGGAGTATTTACATTACAGAAGTTGGCAAATGCTACCAAATCAGAAATGCTCTCCTTTCCAGTGATTTATAGGCACACAATTGGTTGCACTGTTACCAGTGGAGGTTGTCCAGGTTGTTGGCATCTTGAATGAAGAATTGGGCAAAAGGCACAAACACAACAAGGAAAGATGAAGCAACAAAAGCAGAGATTTATTGTAAATGAAAGTACACTCCACAGGGTGGGAGCAGGCCTTAGCAAGGGGCTCAAGAGTCCAGACAGAGAATTTTCTGGGGTTTAAACACCCTTTAGAGGTTTCCACTGATTGATGGGTGTATGCCTTTTGTAAATAAAGAGGCTAAAGTGAAACTACAATGTTATTTATATGGTGTACACCTTATAAGAGGATGAAATGAAGTTACGAAGTCATTTACTCTATGTATGCCCTATGTAAATAAAGAGGATATTTCCTGTCATAGCTGAACTGTTTCCATTTGATATAGTTCTGGGAAGTCCTTAGGTTCCCTGTATCCAGGCCCTATTCTCCTGCCTCAGTACCTAGCTTTCTCTTTTAACTCAAGAACTAGCTCAAGTAGAGATAGTCTACTTTATACACACAGATTTCTGTAAACCACTATAAGTTCTTTTGTAAAATTTCTCACTTCCTTTACCAGAGACCTTACTTATTGATATCTCTTTTGCTCTTAATTTTAGCCAGTTGTCTATTTTATTTTTTGGTTTTCTTTAATCTCCAATAATAAATATTTTTTCATCCTTTCATCATTTCTTTTCATAAGATAGCTAAAAACAAATTTTCGCACAGGTGAGAAAACAGGATGTCATCTCAGAAGCTGGGATAGCAGTTGTCTTCCCACATCTGAAACATGCCTCCAACATTTTTAGCTACTTCTATTCTAATTCAGGGAGTGGTGGTTGCATGAGTCAGGGTTATCCAGAGAAATAGAACTAACAGGCTGTGTTTCTATGGAAAGGGAGAGAAAAAAACAATCTAAAAATGAAAAAAACAAAAAAACCCAGCAAATAAACATTCACAGAGACATTTGGGCTTGTGTTTGACCAAATATCTGAATGCCATAGCCATGTTAATACATATACAGTGGTTTCTATTAGGCATTAAAAAATATGCTTAGCATTTTAGAATAAGTTAATTCCTTTGCTAAAAACATGCAAACTAATCTTATTTTAATTGCTTGTGGGAAAGAAATTATAAACTATCTTTAACCAAAGTTAAATGTCTTGCAGTTCAGGTCTTTCCTCTGACCAACTGTGGACTTCACCTGAGTCATTTGACTTTGTGACTGAACTTGCTGACCACTGGAGCAGGTCTTGTTAAATGCAGCATTAACAAAAATTGCTACCCCAGGTTAATGGAGTTAATTTACGTCTCTTTACACTCCTTTGAAGAAATGGGCTATGAGCATATAAATGTGATTATTAGAAGAGATTTAATACTTCCATTAAAACAGAAACAGATATTTCTGAATTTCTTCTTTGGACATTCAAATTAAAAGCATTTCTGAGCTACCTGAAATGTTGTATCAGGAACAATTATTAAAGTTTTCTGCAGCCAGGCACTCATACACTCTCATAATTACTGCCATTTTCCTTGCAAACATTCCTATCAGAAATTGAATAAAACTTTTTAGGACAAGATTTTTTATTAATAAGGTTTTTATTAATAAGTGGTAAGCTTCGGAAACGTTATATCTAAATATCTCTTTTTGTTTCTGATTCAAAATAAAATGTGCCCCCTTTTCAGACTTAGAGAATAATTAGCGTAAAACATGTTAAATCTTCAAAGTCCAAACTTTCGTGTCATTGATTGTAAAAATGTAGTACTTAAGGCTAGTTGTCATAGTCTATCTAGTGACATTATTCATTTTAGTATATATACAACCCTACATTTCTGCATATTACAAAAGTGGCTAGAATAATTTTCTGAATAATTCGAATTAAACATATACTTTTTTTCTTTTTTTGCAAATTTCTCCAAGTACCTAGAAAGGTGCAGGAAGACAAATACAGAATCCAAATTTTCTACGTGATTACTCTAATTCTTTTTGTAAATAAAACCCAGTTTTCTTTCACAGCTAATAAATGTAGATATAAACTTTTATTTCCCTATGGTGAGGATTTTATACCTAATTCTTAAACATTTATAAGGATCTTATATTTATTTGAAAGCCACTACAATTTGGTTCTATGGAGAAGACAGTGAAAAATTAATTACTTACTCTTATACTTTATTTTGTATGGATCTTGAGCAATTTAATTATCCATTGATAAATTAGCTTTTCTACATCCAATGTTCCCATGAGATTTAGAGAAACATCCGTTCTTACAAACACAAATAAATATATAAAATCTCCAAACTAATAAAATGCCAATTACTTTTGATAATTTCTTTTTTCTTTTTTTTTTTACTCCAGGCTCACATAACTGATGACAAGATGATTGTTTTCAGTCTTGGCAAACTAGTTCTCCATAAAATATGTTACAGATTCCAAGACTTACACACCTTGCTCTGTGGGCTTTGTTATAACTTATCCTCTTAAACAGCATCATTGTTTTCTAACTTCTCATGGTAATATTGTATATAAAACCACTCTGCAGATTTTTCCATGGACTTTCCTTTGACCATTTAATATTTCTTTCAGAATTTAGAAAGAATTTTTATTGGAAATGGGAATTACAATAAAACTTGGTGGAATATGTAAATTAAAGCTATGGAAAGAATGACAGATTTTAAACTTCATTATTTTAGAGTTAGAGAGACTGAGGCTAAGAAGATATTTTGAAGTTTTCCATAAAGACACATATTTAGAAAATGTTCCAATTTTTTGGACGCATGTTCCAGTTTTCTTTCTACAATTCTGCTAGGAATTAAGTAGATAGCTATTTATCAGTTACTAATCAATAATAGCTTGTCATATTAAAGTCTATTTGCTCTGTTCAACCATCTGCTCTTAAAATAATTTGGAAAGAGAATGTTGTATGGGGAAGGATGTTAACAAAATGAGATATTTAGTGTATAAATGTGGATCCTGTGTTTGAATAAGTAATTATCTATTAAAAGAGATCAGATCAGGGATCAAATTCTGGCGTGACAGTGTGAGGTGTTAGGCTGAACCACACTACGGTAAAGTTGGTGAAAATTACTTTTAAAATAACAACACACATTTAATGCCTCCAGAAGTGGGTCTAAAGGCAAGCAGAACATGAAGAAACATTTATTCAAAAAAATCTATGAAAATTCGTTAAGAAAGGTAAGCGTCTGTGGCATTTGAAGCAACACCGATCCCTTTTACTCCCTTCTCAACTCAATCAGGCAGACTCCACTCCAAACTTCTGTAGCCAAGAACACAGGCTTCTCTCTTTCTCTAGATGCCAACAAGGGGGGTTTCTTTTTTTTTTTCTTTTGGATCAACTCTTTCTTCTTTTCATTTCAATTCTGAGGTACATGTACAGAACGTGCAGGTTTGTTATATAGGTATCCATGTGCCATGGTGGTTTGCTGCACCCATCAACCCATCATCTAGGTTTTAAGCCCCACATGCATTAGGTATTTGTCCTAATGCTCTCCCTTCCCTAGCCCCTCACCTCCCTACAGGCCCGCGTGTGTGATGTTCCCCTCCCTGTGTCGATGTGTTCTCATCGTTCAACTCCCACTTATAAGTGAGAACATGCGATGTTTGGTTGTCTGTTCCTGTGTTAGTTTGCTGAGAATAATGGCTTCCAGCTTCATCCATGTCCCTGCAAAGGACATGAACTCATTCTTTTTTATGGCTGCATAGTATTCCATGGTATATATGTGCCACATTTTCTTTATCCACTCTATCATTTGTGGGCATTTGGGTTGGTTACAAGTCTTTGCTATTGTAAGTAGTGCTGCAATAGTAATAGTATTACTATTACTCATAATAGTAATAATACTACTAGTGCTGTAATAGTACTATAAAAACACATGCAATACGTGTGCATGTGTCTTTAGAGTAAAATTATTTATCATCCTTTGGGTATATAACCAGTAACGGGATGCTGGGTCAAATGGTATTTCTGGTTCTAGATATCTGAGGAATCGCCACACTGTCTTCTACAATGGATGAACTAATTAACACTCCCGCTAGCAGTACAAAAATGTTCCTATTTCGCCACAGTCTCATCAGTACCTATTGTTTCCTGACTTTTTAATGATTGCCATTCTAACTGGGGTGAGATGGTATCTCATTGTGGTTTTGATTTGCATTTCTCTAATGACCACCGATGACAGGAAGAACAGAATTGTTTTCTCATCCTGTCCTAGCTGTCACTAAGACTAGGGAAAATGCAGTTGGAGGTGAGACTCCTTTCTTCTGCCTAGCTCACATTCACTGAACAGAGGCTCTTCTTTAGGTAAAACACCCTGAGGATATGGGGTCCCCATTGTACTTACCCTGCTGGTGAGGCATTAGTTCCATGTCAGGAAAGGGAAGTTGACCTCATAGGCTACCATCCCCTTCTCTCCAGGGACTGCACAGCCCCTAGAGCAGGAATGTCACTCAGAGAAGATTGACATTGTCTCCACCTCAACTCCGGGACTGGCTCAGAATTTGTGCATTAGGCCAAGTAAAGGAAAGGGGTGAATTAGGTCCTAAAACTGTCTGATCTTTTCCAGAGGTAATTGACTTTGTTTGTAGCAGAGCATGGAGAAATTCAAACCTAAGGATACTCTCAGGAATAGTGTGGTTTGTGGCGAAAGGCAATTAGGAGACTACTGTTAGACCTAATAAAGATATACTCTAGACTAAAGATCCCCAACAGTTTTGGCACCAGGGCCTGGTTTCATGGAAGACAGTTGTTCCACAGACTGCAGAGGGGATGGTTTTGGGGTGTTTCAGGTGCATTACATTCATTGTGCACTTTAGTTCTGTTATTATTACATACTCCCGATAACGCAGAATCAGTGGGAGGCCTGAGCTTGTTTCCCTGCAACTAGATGATCCCATCTAGGGGGAATGGGAGACAGTGACAGATCATTAGGCATTAGATTCTCATAAGGAGCAGTGTGCAACATAGATCCTTCATATGTGCAGTTCACATGAGATTCTCCTATGGGAATCTAATGCCACAGCTGCTCTTACTTGCCTGCTTGCCACTCACCTTGTGCTGTGTGGCCTGGTTCCTAACAGGTCACAAACTGGTTGGGGACCCATGTTCTAGATTGTAGGCTAGCTAGTTTGGAGGAGAGAACAGAGAATAAAACAGCTGGGAAGGGCCCTCCTGGAGTCACAACAAATATCGAAGAGATCTTAAAAGTTATTTCTTTAAAGAAGTCATGGATCAGACACAGTGGCTCATGCCTGTAATCACAGTGCTTCAGGAAGGTGAGGCAGGCAGATCGCTTGAGACCAGGAGTGTGACACCAGGTTGGGCAACATGGTCACACCCCATCTATACAAAAGTGTAAAAAAAAAAAAAAACCTGGGCATTGTGGCATGTGCCTGTAGTCACAGCTACTTGAAAGTCCAAGACGGGACAATTGCTTGGGTCCAGAACATTGAGGCTGCAGAGAGCTATGATTACCTCACTGTACACCAGCCTGGACAAAAAAGTGGGTCTCTGACTCAAAAAAAAAAGTCATAATTGATTGAATCAGTTCATAAAGCAACATGCCCTTGGGTATTTTGGAAAACAATAGAGTGATCAGTCAGTAAATAGTAGAGTTTAACAGATAGGTGTTGTTATTGAGAGAGAGAAAGCCAGCCCTGCCAGCACCACTGTCATCACAGGGTAACTGGGTATACTGAAAGCCGCACCTTCCTGAGAAGCAATATCAGAGGCTTAAGAATGGAAAAACAGACGAATGTCTATTAGTGGTTAATGAAGTCACTATGATCTAAAATGTCATGTTTCCCAGAAAAAATTATAAGGCATGCAAAGAAACAAAACACTATGCCTCATATGACAGGAAAACAAAACAATCAAAAAACAGGCAACACAAACTATGAGTTCAGGCAGATCTCAGATTTAACATAAAACGCTTGAAAATAAGTAAATGTGCTCACAGAATGAAAGGAATGCATAACTTAAAAAGTCAAGTGTGGTATAATGACAATGTTTTATTAAATACAGAGAGTAATTATAAAAAAGAACCAAGTGGAAATTCTTGAGATAAAAAGCATAGTAACAGATCATCACTCAAGGTGCTCGAGTAGATTTGAACTGGCAGATGAAAAACTTAGCTAACTGGAAGATCGATTGAAAAATATTATGCAATCTATAAAACAGAAAACCATTTTTAAACAAGTAACAGACACTCAGAGAAATGTAGGACACCATCAAGGGTATCAGTATAGATATAATTGGAGTACCAGAAAGAGAAGAGAGAGAAAATGGAGCATAAAAATACGTGAAGAAATAGTGGAAGAAAGCTTTGCATATTTATTGAAAAATAATAACTGACATATTTAGGAGACATAGCTTTCATGTATGGTAAACACAAAGAGATTTACAAATTGACATATAATAAAAGTGTCAAAAGTCTAATACAAAGAGAAAATCTTGAAAGGAGCAAGAGAAAAGAAAGAAACAAAAACTAAGAAAACCCTCATCACTTACAAGAGAACATCAATAAAATAGTCATTGAAATCAGCAAAAATGATACAGGCCAGAAGTCAGTGGGATAGCATATTCAAGGTACCAGCATTAAAATGCAGACAACAAAAACGAAACAAACAAAAAAGCTATCAAGAACCCTCTATCCAGAAAATTGATCTTTAAAAAATGAAGGTGAAGACATGACTTTCTCAGGTAGACAAACACTGAGAGAAGGTATTACTAGTCAACTTGCCTTATAAAAAATACTAAGGGAAGTTCTTCAGGCTGGAAATAAGTGAGCCCAGACAGGAATTCAAACATTCAAATCCACACGAAAAAGCACCATTATATAATAAAAAAATATAAATACATATTTTCTCTTTTCTTTGAATAACCAATTTAAAAACTAATTGTATAAAAGCACATTTATGCTTTTATACATAAAATGAAACATTGGATCTATATCATACAGAAATATAATATGTGTATACTATGCTTACCAAAAACAGCACAAGAGAGGTTGGTGGTAGCAAATCTAAAGGGAGTGGAATAAGAAAATGACTATACATGGTTAAGTTATAATTATAACCATGTATTGTTTATTACATTTAGAGATACAATGTGTATAATAGTAACACCACAATGAGGGGAAAAAGGAATAGAACTATATGAAGATAAAATTTGTCTGTAGAGTTAAACTAATATAAATCTGAAGTTCATTCTGATAAGGTATGATATATGTAGTAAATCCTAGGGTAATTGCTAAAAAATAAATTTTAAAATATAGAGAAAAAACTTTTAATGAAATTAAAATCTACATTAGAAAACATTGACAACATAAAATTAAAGAGAAACAGAGAAACAAAGATGTGAGACAGCAAAAATATTAAAATGGCAGATGTAAATCTAACTATGTAAAAACAATTAAATGTAAATGGATCAAACAATACAATCAAAAGACAGAGATTGTTGACTGACTTTAAAAATATGACCCAACTCTATGCTGTTGACAGGACGCATACTTTTCTATTTGTATAAAAGACACAAATAGATTGAAAGTAAAGTAGATCAGGCCATTGCTAAATCATTCCTTAGGGCTACCTTTAGAATCAAAGTTCATTCATTACTATGCTTCTGTGTGTGCAGGCACATGCTCAGTGTTGTAGAAAATATAAGGAAAAATAGTCAATATTTATATCTAAAAATGCTTACAGTTATAGTATATAGATAATTGAAAAATTAAGCTAGTAATTCTACTGCAGGTAGAATCAGATTAGTACCCTAAATTTAAAAGAGAGGGATTCAAAAGAGGGAGAATTAGAAAGATTAGGAAAGGAGGCTGAAGGAGGCGGCACTTCAGAGGGGGATGGAATTATGATGTGTACATATGAAGAGCACTCAAAGGATAAGCAAGGACACAAACATGTAGAGTTCATAGTTTTTGAGCCCACCAAAGACTCTGAAGATGTTTTGGCAGAAAAGTAATTCTACTTTTATCTGTCCTTTAGGACTACCAATCTACATGAAAATATAGTAAAAGAAAATCAGGTTCTGTTTCATTTTATGAGCATAAAGTAAGAGAAAGGCACCCTGCAACAAGATTGAAGTGTCTTTTATTTTTGTTTTGTCCCCCTCTGAGAGTGCCACCTCTTTAAATTTTTTATATCTTTGTAGAGAGGTTGGTGATACCTAAGTGGACTCCTGCATAACTTAGAAATGAGAAATTGCCAATGCAATGTACATATTTTGACTTTAGCCATCTTTCTTTTAGGAACTAGCATGGCTATACACACACACACACACATATGTTTGTGCGTGATGGTTCATGCCTGTAATCCCAGCACTTTGGGAGGTCAAGTTGGGTGGATGACTTGAGGTCAGTCAGGAGTTCGAGACCAACCTGGCCAACATGGCGAAACCCTGTCTCTACTAAAAATACAAAAAAATTAGCCAGGTATGGTGACAAGCATCTATAGTCCCAGCTACTTGGGAGACTGAGGCAGGAGAATTGTTTGAACCTGGGAGGCGGAGGTTGCAGTGAGCTGGTGTCATGCCACTGTACTCTAGCTCCAGCCTGGGTGACAGAGTGAAACTCCATCTAAAAAAAAACCCCAAAAACAACAAAAAAATATATACAGGAGAGGAGTCGTTTAGGTTAATAATAATTCTGTGTCTAGCACACTAAAGATACCTGGCATAAAAATTGTCTACTTGTCTAATAAACAAAATAAGTTATTTTCCATTGCAAAATAACCTACTGACTCATATCGTTAAAAAGAAAACTTTCATTTTAAAAATGATGGTTCCATGCTATCAAAACCTGATTCATGCAGTAAGTTTTCAGGACATTGTCTATGGTATAAAGTACCCTTGTCTTGCGTTTTTCTCCTTAGAAATACATGCTTTAATACTTACAGGCATTCACTGGTCAGCAACTTATTTTTCTTCACAGACAGTAAAAACCGATCAATATTAACAATGCTAGAAAAAGGTTGACTTTTTGATAGGTAAGTATACTATCTAGATCTGAAACTTCCCAGTTTTCGCTCTGGTTGTGGAGATAAAACACTCTGCCACAGTGAAAGCATGTGTCAGAGAGGTCAAAACATTGAGAAAAGTTAGCCTGCTGCTCCTTGCAGAGCCGAACAGTTCTTTTTCATGAGCCTCATGCCCTTCCTTCTTTGTAGCAGTTGTTTCTTTATGATTTGTTGTAACAACTCTTAAAAACTGGCTAATAGGGATAATACCACCAAATTATTCCCTTAACGAAGAATTGGCAGTATTTGAAAGACTGAGATGCTTACAAAGAACAGATGGATCTTCCCATGAATTTTAGGTTTCTGATTTCAAAATTAGGATTATTGCCTTTGTCAGTAGCAGGCAAATTAGACATGCTCTGCTAATTGATGTGTTCACACTTTCCAGATTACTTTTTCATATTCCTTTTTCTTTTCTTTTTTTTTTTTTTTTTCTGAGACAGAGTCTCGCTCAGTCATCCAGGCTAGAGTGCAGTGGCATGATCTCAGCTCACTGCAATCTCCGCCTCCCGGGTTCAAGTGATTCTCCTGCCTCAGGCTCCCGAGTAGCTGGGATTACAGGCGCGCACCACCACTCCTGACTAATTTTTGTATTTTTAGTAGAGACGGGGGTTTCACCATGTTGGCCAGGCTGGTTTCGATCTCTTGACTTCTTGATCTGCCCGCCTCGGCCTCCCAAAGTGCTGAGATTACAGGCGTGAGCCACCGCGACCGGCCACATTCTGTCTTAAAGGTATATATTCTGTGAGTCTTCCTATTACCCACAGTATCAAGTATTCTGGACGCTTTGAGAGAGTACACTGATGGACTAATAATAAGGAAAAATTCAAGTGTAGTTTAAAATTATGAACAAAACCCCACTCCATGTTCAAATCCTCACTCCATGTTTGTTAAGTCTGGGGGAGAGGGAGGGGGTCTGGGTCAAGGGAAATATAAGAAAAAGTCCTGAAGCTGTACTTAGGCTTGTTCCCTCCTCCTGCTGTCCCCTTCCCCTGGTCTGTTAGGTGACCATACTGGCTTCAACTGGAAGAAGCTGGTCTTACAGGCTTATTTTCCTTCTAACACAACCTCCTCTAGTAGCCTTCAAGCTCTCATGCCAATACATTTCAGTTGATGAATACATGTCCAAGTGTCCAGGGCCCACACTGAATGACCAAGGCGAGCTCACCTAAAAAGAGGAGAAGCAGAGAGGCTGGTCACAGTGACTCATGTCTGTAATCCCAGCACTTTGGAAGGCTGAGGCAGGCAGACAGCTTGAGCCCAGGAGTTCAAGACTAGCCTGGGCAACATGGTGAGACCTCATCTCTACAAAACAAAACAAAAAAACAACAAAAAAAATTAGCCAGGCCTGATGGCATGTGTCTGTAGTCCCAACTACTTGGGAGACTAAGGTGTGAGGAATTGAGCCGGGGAGATCGAGGCTGCGGTAAGCTGTGTTTGACTGTGCTGCTGCACTCTAGTCTGAGTGGCAGGGTGACGCCCTGTCTTAAAAATAAAGCAAAATAAATTACACACACACACACACACACAAAACATGAAAAACAGACCAGGGTTGGCATGTAACACACATGCCTCTGGGAATTTCCCCACCTGAAAGAACCCCCAGTGAGACTCCTCTTAGAAGCCAGGCTTGATTTTCATAGTTTCCTTTACAACCACTTCCATAGTGCTACTGCTCAGGGGCTTTACAAACACCAACTCATGCCACCCTAGCAACTCTGAAGGTAGCCTTTTTTGGCAACTTGTCGTATTGTTTGTTATTCTTGGGTTCATTCTTTTTTTTTTTTTTTTTTTTTTGAGACGGAGTCTTGCTCTGTCGCCCAGGCTGGAGTGCAGTGGTGCGATCTCGGCTCACTGCAAGCTCCGCCTCCCGGGTTCACGCCATTCTCCTGCCTCAGTCTCTTGAGTAGCTGGGACTACAGGCACCCACCACCACGCCCGGCTAGTTTTTTGTATTTTTTAGTAGAGACGGGGCTTCACTGTGTTAGCCAGGATGGTCTCCATCTCCTGACCTCGTGATCCTCCTGCCTCGGCCTCCCAAAGTGCTGGGATTACAGGCGTGAGCTACCGCCCCCGGTCTCTTGGGTTCAATTTTTTTCATCTAGAAGTTTATATAAGAAAGTCGAAAACAATTCCATGAGCAGTTACAAAAGTTTTCTTATTTCCTGTGATGAAATGACTGATCAAAGACTTGATTGTGTGGTAACACGGCATTGGATTCTTTGGCATCTCCAGGGTCACTCCATTTATTTTATATGATTCATACAAAAACACTTAAAAGGAGCAAGGGGTTGTTATTGGTTTCCTCCTACAGATTAGGGCACATGAGCTCTGAGAGTTCAAGCGGTTCCTTCATGTCACTCTGTTCTTATCATAAGCAGTGAGAAGATGGTATATGCTCATCTGTACATCATTTCAGAATTAATTTTGAGATAAAAATAAGTGTTCACTAGTTGTTTTAACCAGGACCAAAAATGTATTTTTAAATCTTCTCCTTCACAGGACACTTATTTTTTTTCTTTAAAGAAATTTCCATTTTACCTCAGAGTATTTAGGGCAGCTGTAGGTGGGCCTCTTGCTGCTATTTTTTACTGGTGCACATTATCACCTGTGAAAGCAAGCAGAAAATAGAGAACACCGAAATGGACCAAAATGAGTGACAGACACTGAACAATTCTTGTACAACATGGGGATATTTTTGCTGCTGATTTTTAAAACAGTATTTTTCCTCCGGGTAAAATGAAGGGCATTCTCCCAAGGCACCGTAAACACTTTGGAAAAGAAGAAGAGAAAAAAAAAAAAGGAAATGCAATTGCCTTCCTTTCAACTCGTTGGCCTGCGAGGAATGTCTCCGCATGTCATCACTGTAACACTTCTATTTTCAGATTCTGAGTCAGATTCTGAGATCAGCACCAAAGCATACTTGCACATCGTAAATAAAGAGCTCCCTGTCTCTTCAGTACCTCCTATATGCCCAGCAAAGTTCCAGATGCCTTAGACACACATCTCAATGGTACAACGTCCGCTTTGCAAAAGAGGAAAGGGAAGCTTACCGGTGTTACTCTACATCCTTAAGGACAGACAGCTAGGAAGCATTGATTTACTTAATTTCATAAAGTTAGTGCTAAGGAACATACTTCACTATAGTTATTTCTGTTTCCATGTTATAGCTGAGGAATCCATGTCAGGGAATTCAAGGGGCTTTTTTAATAGTCCCCTTTGAAGCAAAGGCAGAGTTGACCAATGCATTGTGTCCTGCTGCTGCAAGAGGGGCTCTTTGAAGCTTTGTTACTCAGACAGTGGTCCAGACTGGCAGCACAGGCATCACCTGAGATTGTGTCACGAATGCAATGTACCGCCCCACTTGCTGAATCAGACTGTGCATTTTAACAGCCTCCTCCCCACCGAATGACTCCTGTCATTAACACTTGAGAGGCGCTGCATTCATCACTCTGCTCCCCTCAAATGGAAAACTTGGCAACATATTGAATATTTCAGTGTTTTTAAGGCAGCTGATGACTGTTTTCATCAGGAGCCACCTGCATTTTCCAAAAGTCACCTGGGATTGATAGAGAGCCCTTCCCAGAATCCCTGGCCACAGCCCTGCCTGCTTTGACCCCCAATCTTGACACCTGTCACCCCACATAAGGAATCTGTGGGTCCAAGCAGGAATTAATGACTAAGTTCTCTTTCTAATTTAACTTTCCCACGTGAAACAGCACTAACCTTTATATGCTATTGCTGGTTCCACTGTGGAGAAGCTGATCATTCGCTCTTCCAGGAGATGCTCCCAAAAGGCTCTTGAGTTCCAAGGAGCTCCGTTGTCTCCTAGATCCAGAGGAATGAGCCTGCCTGCCACTTCTTCCTTTGTGCTGAGCACCTGGGAATATGCTGAATCGTGTGTTTACTGGAAGGCTTCATTATTTTGATCCCATTATCTCTACATACGCTTGTTATCTTCTGGATAAGACCTGGTTGCAAGCCTGTCTTCTGTGTTTCCTCTTTTTCCTGCCATTTTCTGAAATGTATGTAATATAATGTGCAAGTAGGAGTGAGCGTGCTCCGCCCCCCACTACCACTACTTTGGGGTCAAAACGATGGAGAAACCTGTGTGCTATGTGCGGGAATGCGAACGGTATCTTCATAGGAAACCTGCAGCAAAAAGTAGCATGTGAACGTGGGTCTTGTGCACAGTGGGGATCAGATTACAATATTTTACAGCTTGGGAGGATTTTTAGACATTTGTCATAACCACTTTTGGTAGTCTTGCCTAATTATGGCAATGGAAACATAGTGCCATTTACAATTCTGTATGGTAGAGAGCTTTTCATTTTATGCTTGATAACACAGAAATAACTTGGGGATGGTCCTTTTAAGAAATATCAAATATTCAATTAGGAAACAATATTTAGTCAGTGCCCACTATGCACCAGGCACTGTATATGATTCTAGAATTCAGCAACGAACAAGACAGACAAAATGCCCTGCCCTGGTCAAGCTTCTATCATGCACCCCCAGGGATCAGGAGAAAAGATGATATTTGTAGTTTTCAATAATGGCTGAACTGGAGAATAATCTGAAAAGCCTTCCAACTTACAGAAGACTGAGCATCACTCCAGACCAATTAAATCCATATCTCTACAACTGGCACCCAGACTCAGTATTAAAAAAAATAATAAAAATTTTTAAAAAACCACAAAAACAAGAAACTTCCTGTATGTCAAATGTGTCACCAGGGTTGAGAACCATCAGGCTATATAATGTGTAGGGATCCTTAATAGACCTAGAATTTTAGGAGGAAGAGCATACTGAGTAGAGTTTGCGAGTGTTGAAATGAAGGTTTCATGTTCACATGTGGTGATATTTTCATCACAAATTAAGAACTTGTAGAGCAATGGAAAAAATAAATCCAGTCTTCATCATGCTAACTGTTGAGAAATGGCTTTAGTATAATTTTATGTAGACTCTGAAATTCCTTATCACTGGATTCCATCTGGCAATTTGGATTTTGAGAAGTACTTCCTTCAGTGGAAGCTATGTTTGCCTAGAAAAGAAAGACGTTCTGTTTATATAATTAAGAATCAGCTTCCAGCTCCATCTATGTCCTTGCAAAAGACATAATCTCATTCTTTTTTGTGGCTGCATAGTATTCCATGGTGCATAAGTACCATATTTTCTTTATCCAGTCTATCATTGATGGGCATTTGGGTTGACTCCATGTCTTTGCTATTGTGAATAGTGCTGCAGTGAACATACATGTGCAAGTATCTTTGTAATAGAATGATTTATATTCCTTTGGGTATATATATATATAGTAATGGGATTGCAGGGTTGAATATTTCTCGACCTTTGCGGAGTCACCACACCATCTTCCACCATGGTTGAACTAATTTACGTTCCCACCAAAAGTGTAAAAGTGTTCCTATTTCTCCACAACCTCACCAGCATCTGTTTCTTGTCTTGTTAATAATAACCATTCTGACTGGCGTGATATGGTATCTCATTGTGATTTTGATTTTGATTTCTCTAATTATCAGTAACTTTGAGCTTTTTTTCATATGTTTGTTGGACGCCTCAGCAAACTAATGCAACAACAGAAAACAAAACACCACTTGTTGTCACTTATAAATAGGAGCTGAACAGTGAGAACACATGGACACAGAAAGGGGAACCATACATACTGGGGCCAGTTGGGAGGTGTGGTGAAGGGAGACACAGCATTAGAAAAAATAGCTTATGCATACTGGGCTGAATGCCTAGGTGATGGGTTGATGGGTACAGCAAATCATCATGACACACATTTACTTATGTAACAAACCTGCACATCCTGCAAAAGTACCCCAGAACTTAAAAATAGACATTAAAAAAAAGAAAAAGCATACAAATACATACACTGGGAAAAGGACACTCTGTTCAATAAACCAACAATCATGTAAAGACAATGTGTACCCCCCAAATTATTGAAATTTTAAAAATAACTTGAAAAATAAAGAAACAGAATCAGTGAGCAAATCCATGGGCAAATTGACAGCTTTAACAATCTGCCACAACTGGACAATAGAGAGGAAAGAGTAGGCGAAGTTGAAAAGTAAATTAAAAGAGAAGTAGAGAAAAAGGAAAACAGAGCTTGAAAAGTGTAACAGAAGGTTGAGGATGAGGGAAAGATACAACAGGGAGCAGGCGATGCCCAGGCTCAGTGTGGACCCAGACACTGCAGCCACAGGTTTCAGTGCCCGCAGGAGCAGGGGGCCCAGGAGTCTGCATCCAGATCCTCTTCCCCCATACAGCTGTGGCTTCTGTCTACTTCCTTCTTCCTGGTGCTCTGGGGAAGACAGGACTTCCTGAGCTCTGGGTTCATGCCTTTCAAGCAGAGTCAGGCTCAATCTGTAACCAAAGCCAAATGACTTGATTTTTGGGAAGTGTCATGAAACCTGAGCGAAGGGGACAGCTCTTTTGAGACTGCTGTTGCTTTAGAGATAAGGTTAATTTGTGTCAGTAGAAAGACTCCAGGGAGAGAAGGGAGGACGAAGGGAGGAACAGCCACTCCAGAACCAGTAGTTGGTGTCGTTGGTCACTGGTGATGCTTTGGGGAAAATCTCACCGGAGGCAGAAAACAAACCCTTAGGAGAACCTTTTGGGACCCTAGATTTGAAACCCCCATTGCACCCAAATATTTAAGTCTCCCACCAAAAGAGACACAATCTGTACTCATTGTGTTCAGCTCTGAATAACACAGTGAAGCTCCTGGATTCCTGCCTGCTCTGGGCACTTACAACCACAGAATCTCAAGGTGATCTCAAGAGGTCACTTGCTGCAAGTGTGTGAATCAGAAAGTACACAGGTTTGGGGGACACTGTAGAGACGAAAGCCCCTACAGGGCCAAGACTTAGGGCAACTGAACTGTGACGTGCTTAAAGATGGATTCAAGCCCCAAGCTACCTCTCAGCATGCTAGTAACATCTTCAAATGCTCGTCTATAGCTCAGGAATCTAGTCCAGTATTGTTTTTTGTACTATCATTTCAAATCTCTGAGTTAAATTTTCCACTCAGTACAACCAGAGTATCAAACCAACTGCCCCTTAGAGACTCCTGGTCTCTCAGCAGTTCTTCAGTATGAGTTAATAGAATGGTACTTTACACATTGCTTTCCTGCATGAAATCCTTACTATAAATACCTAAGTTATAGCAAGACAGGCCTGAGGTTCTGAAGAGACCAGAGGGAATATATGTTTCCTAACTTCCTGTAGGTTCCTAAACAACCATTTTCTCTCCGATTTTCATCTCTACTAACCTTCCTGGCATCTTCTATCTAAGTCATTAATTTGCACCTGCTTTTTATGTCACACAAGTACTTTTAAATAAGTGTATGTCTCTGGGACTCCATTTCTCCTTTTTCTGTTTCATGTAATCTTCTGGCATCTTCGAATTTTTTCTTTGCACAAATTAGTTTTTTAATATACCTCTTCACAGTACTAGGTGGGTAAAAGCCCCTCCAAAAAGTAGCCTTCTTTAATCTCTCTCCTCTGCAAACCTATTATTTAATTCAATGATGAATTAAACATGCACTATGTGCTAGAGACAGGGTTTAAATTGGTGGCCACATCAGACATAATCCCCGTCTTCCCAGGATTGACAATCAGAGGAGGAAGTTTTATAGAACATTCACAGTTCCTCTAAAGAGAATGAACAACGTGGAAGATAAGAGATGAGTGGCCTGGTAGGCATGGCCAAGGGAGTCATTTTTGAGTATGTTGTCCATAAGCAGACACTGAAAGGACCCACAGGAGCCAGCTTTGCAAAGGCAAATACCAGCTTATTGAGTGTAGCTGCATCAGGCTAAGTGAAAGCTCTGAGATAACAAAAGGTAAGTTAGTGCCAACAATGTGTATAGTGAGGCAGATTTTGACAGGGAAATTAGAGGAGGAGGGACATGAAGAAACACCAGCCTCTCTCCTGGAACTTTGCATTTACATCTACACCAAAGCTGGTGGAGCCACATATCCTCTTACAACCCTGACCCTCAACCCCTGCCCGGGTTCACTGCCCATGTCTTCATGTGGGTGCTTCACACACAACTAAAATCATCCTGCTCAAATGCAGATCCACTGTCTTCCCCCAATGAGCCAAGTCTCCCTCCAGTGTTCTCTTGCCTAGGAAGGAAAACCCTACCAAAAAGCTAGCAAAAGATATCGTGTCTTTAATATTATAACCACAGTAAATGCTGAGACTCCTTGTGAGCCAGTCTATGCAAATAATTGTATAGAAAGAAGCACAGTGGAGGAATATGAAAACAATAAAATGGTACTTATGCTAACCTCCAGCTGAATCTCTTAGAGAAAAGTGAAAGGAATTCAATTCAGAGTAGAACTACCTTCCTCAAATCATATATCTCTCTTTCTCAAATTTACCCACCCTGGTCTTCCACATACTCAACCCATATCTGTGTATTTTTTCAAGATATTTTTATTCCTCTATGAACACCTGCCTCCTTTCTTCAGGCCTTTTTGGCATAGAAAATTTTGCTTCTTTAACCCCTTGGCTCCATAGCCCTTTCTCCTGTCTTCTCTCAATTATAAAGTATATGTAATTTGGGTACAAAACAAGCAACAACTTTTCATTATTTGAGTGAGGAGACCTCATACATAAACACATTTGCCCAATTTACAGATTCTTTAAGCAATGCAAATTAACATAAGTATTTGCTTGGCAAGGTATAAGTTGTTTTTGTATTTTTTTTAAGTGAAATAAGTGAAAATTCCAAATGGGTAAAGAATAAAACACATCACACATGTTGACTCTGATATTCCCCTAAGATTTCTACAATAGCCTTTTCTTATTGTTTCACCGCCTTGCTTCCTTAGTCTGAGTTTACATCATCTGTTTACATCTCACATAAACAGCTGGGTGAAAATTCCTAGTTATTTTTCTCCTGACAAAACTGCATAAATCTTAACAGAGATTTCTTCAGACATTCATTTTCTCTTGCAGTAGAGGTGTGGATACAGTCAATAAATGTGTATTTACTTGTTTTATCTTGCATTTTATTGTTTCTTTTAATTGTATCCGGTGTAAGTGGAAATCAGGACAACTTTTTCCTAATGTTTGGCCCAAGTCCACTATAAAATTATTGTCATATAGCAGGTGATTTAAGAAAACAGCAGGCAGAGACTAAAAATCAGTGGATAATTGCTTTCAGCTTAGTGACTCGCCACCCAGGAAGTGCTCTTTGTTGTTTATATTTTAATTTTTGATTTATCAAGCTGGTCTAAGTGCTTAGAGGTGAGCATAAGAAATCTGGTTGTATGTACTGTGTGTTGTTTGAAGCCATCTGTTTGTATGGGATAAAAGATAACTCTTCGCATGTCACTTTCATCACCGTTGATGGGCAGGATAGCAGTTATTTTCCCCAGTCATCTCCTCTCATTGCATTTTCCATCAGTTCCCCCATTCAGCGGATGATCCAATTAATGTCAGGGACAGAGAGTTTGACAGCTTGCCAACACAGGTGTGCAGCAACTGCTCTTCTTTCATTTTTATTTTTCTTTCTATCCGAACAAAGACGGAGACTGCATTTTCAATCATAGAGCAAAGAATCTGCCAGAATATTTGTGATTTCTTTTTTGGAAAAATAAAGCTTGGGAAGCCTAACAAAGGAAAGCAATTTATTTTGTAAGGCAAATATTGATTCACTGCTTTATTATCATACCTAAGATTATAATTACATGCTAGTTAATTTAATGATAAATGTGTACTGAGTACACATTCTTTTTGGCAAATGTATATTGTACCAAGTTTCAAAGATAATTAACACTGACTTCAAAGGGCTCATTGGCCAGCCATAAATACAGAATTCCATAAATAGCACATAAACAAACATAAGTAGAAATATAAAAATCACAACATTGGTACTATAGGAAAATGTGTACCATGTGCTATGAAGGCAAGGTGTGGGAAGCCATCTATTTTATGCAGGGTCATAAGAAGGCTGCTCAGTCGAGGTGACCCTCAGCTTGCCTGTGGAGGAGAAGTGTACAGACAGGGAATCAAGCAAGGGAGATAGAAAAAAAAAAAAAGGACAGCTTGGGCAGCATTCAGAGACACAAAAGCACACACCGATCCTAGGCAGGTCTCACTAATTGAATTTAAGGCTCAGAAGGAGTGGAAGATATGACTATGAACTAGGTATGATCTATAGTGTCTAGCTGTGATTGTTCCTCACCACATCAATGAATTTGGATTTTATTTTGAAGGCAATGGAGTATGACCAGTGGTTTTGAAACACTGTATCTGGAGCATTCTGGTGTAATAGGAAAGTGAATGCAAACCAAATGAGATGCAGTCATAGATGTTTGGGCACCTAGAGCTCAATACTGTGAGATATTAAAGAAGACAAGCAGTTATTTTACAAACATATATATTAAGGACCTCCTATGTGGTAGATGGTAGGAACAATGAATTAACAAGGTCACCTCCCTCAGGTAGCTTACAGTCCAGTAGACAAAGGTAGACATGTACACATGAGGATAAATTACCTGTTGGAGTTCCAAGAAAATGCTGAAAACAGAGCCACTTACTACTATGGAGCATCTGGGAAATGTAATAGAGGAGATAAAATCTGAATGTTCCAGATCAAGTAGGGGTTTTCAAAGAAAAGGCATGGAGTTGGGACATGGGGAATAAGAAGTATTGTCCATCCAAAATGGACAAAATGAAAAAATTAAGCCCAGATGTTCTTTTTGAAAAATAAGAGTGAACCATGACACTCTTAACCAAGATAGGGAAGCACAGATTTGGAATGAGGAAAGAAGCGTGCTGTGTTCTGTTTGTAGCATATGAAAGTTGGAATGACAAAAGCCATTCAAACAGCACTATCAGGTAACTGGAAAGTAGGGTCTGGAGCTCAGGAGAAAGATGCATGTGAAGATGTTGACTTGGGGGTCAGTATCCTGTCAGTGGTAAAGTCCTGGGAAAATATGAGATCAAATAAGGCAAGTAAGTAGGCTAAAAACAGAAGAGAATGCCAGGAAAAAGCAGAAGCCCCAGAGGGAAATCAGGAAGAAATCGGTGAACAGGAGGAAAAGCATGAGACAGGCAGGCCGCAAGGCCAAAGGAGGGGAGTTTGAGACTAGGTGAAGATTGATTTGCGATGGGTCACAGGCCACACTAGAAAAATTACTTCCATGAGATTGGCAGTGGAGTACATCAGATTCTAATTGCAATTTTAATTAAGAAAATAATTTTTAAGAAAGTGGAAACACAACATACAGTAATGTTTCAAAAGTTTGTTAGTGAAGGAAAGATAAATAAGGGTAATTACTTAAGGGAGTATTTTTAAAGAAGAAATTTTAGGTGGGGACATTGGAATATACTTTTACAAATGGCAGAAGTGAGTAAAAGGCAAGGACTGAACAGTCAGCAGAAAAAAAAAGTAATGGAAGATTAGGGGTGCTAGAGGTCACGCTGGACATTGAACCATCACAGGAAGCATCGGCCTCCGTCTCTTTGCTGTGACAGTTTGGAAAGGACACTCCTGCATGAGTCAAACTCTGAAGAACAAACAGGAACCTGCAGAAGTTAACAGCTAACAGCTCAATTTTCTCTGTAACATGTGAAAGAAGGTCATCTTATAAAAATGAAAAGGCTAGACCAAAAAAGTGAGTTGAAGGAGAATACTGATAGCTTGAAATAGTCCATGAGACGTATGATCAGAAGCAGATTACAAGCAGGAGAAAAGTAAAGAAATCAAGTCAGGCAACAAACCAATCACCCAAACAAACAGCATTAGTGAGTGAGACATTTACTTAGGTGTTGATAAGGAGCACAATCTCTGACATCATACAGCTAAGCTTCAGCCTCTAATCTGGTCCTAAGTTATTAGATGTGTGACTCTTGACAAGTGTAATAACATAGCTTCTCTAAGTTTTCTTATAAGAAAATTGAGCATAATGATATGAGATGACACGGTTTGGCTGCATCCCCACCCAAATCTCATCTTGAATTGTACCTCCCACAATTCCCACGTGTTGTGGGAGGTAATTGAATCATAGGGGTGGGTCTTCCCCATGCTGTTCTCATGATAATGAATAAGTCACACAAGATCTGATGGTTTTATAAGGAGGAGTTCCACTACCCAAACTCTCTTGACTGCTACCATCCACGTAAGACGTGACTTTGCTCCTTTTTGCCTTCCACCGTGATTGTGAGGCCTCCCCAGCCATGTGTAACTGTGAGTTAATTAAACCTCTTTCCTTTATAAATTATCCAGTCTTAGGTATGTTTTTATCAGCAGCATAAAAACGAACTAATACATGAGATAATATTTGTAATTCTCTAGAATAGGGTCAATCTTTTAGAATTATCATCTCTTCATTTTAGAACTTATGAGATAGATGGAGACCTTGACGAATAGTCAGAAGACAACAGTGAGAAAGAGGAATTAATGACTGACCACATAAGAAGAGTTAGGGACTACCTTAGTGGAAGTGTTCCAACAGACATATATGCAATGACTTTTTCTCCTATGCTGTAGAAAGGATGCTACGTATAAGCAACCATTTTTCATCCTCAGTTAAAAAGGAGTGATAAAACTTAATGGCAGTAATAAATATTAGTGTTAGATATAAAGAAAAGAACTTCCTAGAGCAAAAGTATATCTCACAAAATCTATAAAATGAATAAGGTTTTATTCATTGGGAATGGAGAATTGGCAAAGGGGAAAAAGGACTATAACTTTTATACATGTCCTTGAAGAGTTAACTGAATCATGAAGAGAGAAACAGAGGGATAGCTTGAGGAAGAATGACTCATTGAAGAGGAATTGCTTCGTTCTGATCAACTTTTCTGGAGCTTGACATACATTTGAACAAGTACATTTATATTTGCTTCAGAAGGTAAAAGTTGTAGGTATGCTACTGGCCTGAAAAGGGCTAATGTGGATTTCTTCACTACATTCTATAAAATATTTCTATCCAGGAAATCACTCATTGTGATGGTTAATATTGAGTGTCAACTTGATTGGATTGAAGGATGCAAAGTATAATTTCCGGGTGCGTCTGTGAGGGTGTTGCCAAGGGAGATTAACATTTGAGTAAGTGGACTGGGAGAGGCAGACCCACCCTCATTCTGGGTGGGCACCATCTAAATCAGGTGCCAGCATAAAAGCAGGCATGGAAAGAGCAGACTGGACTGAGTCTTCCGGCCTCCATCTCTCCCATGATGGATGTTTCCCACCCTTGAACGTCGGACTCCAAATTCTTCAGCATTTGGACTCTTGGACTTACACCTATGGTTTGCCAGGGGCTCTCAGACCTTCGACCACAGACTAAAGGCTGTGCTGTCAGCTTCCCTACTTTTGAGATTTTGAGACTCAGACTGGCTTCCTTGCTCCTCAGATTGCAGGACCTCGTCTATTGATCATGTGAGTCAATACTCCCTAATAAACTCCCCTTTATATATACATCTACCTCTTTAGTTCAGTCCCTCTACAGAACCTGGACTAATACACTCATCAAATGAATATTACCCACTTTCTTATCAAAGCCAACATTTGTCATAACCTCCATCATTTAAGGATGTTAAATAACTCAGTAACAAAGAGCTAGTATTACCATCTTCTACAGATACTGTGAAATTGATCCAGTTCAGAGAAATATATTGCTCCAGTTTTTCTAGAATAATACCTCATGTTCTAAATGATATAATAAATGCATCATTAGTGATGTGAGAAGGTGAAAGTAGATGTCCACAAGCTTGAAGGCTCACATTGCAACTTACACCTTGAATCCCCTCTGTCCCACATTCAATATATTGACTAACTCTGTTGTCCCCATCTATTAAGCATGTCTAGATTGCTGCTACTTGCATCCATGGCTGGTCTAAGTCGCCATCCTGTTTGGTTGAGACCGCTTTCTAATGGTAGCTCTAACTGGTAGCTCTGCTTCTCTTCTTGTCCCTCTTCAAGTCTCAAGAAGACTGCCAGAGCAATCCTTTAGAACCAGTAAATGTGTTACATCTTTGGTCATAACACTCCTATGGTTTCCCTGAACTCGGGATTAAATCCAAGTTTCTTAGTCTGGGGGACAAATTTCCTGTAGGAGACAGTTGTTTGGTAGAACACATGGCTTCCTCCTTCTTGCCTCTGTAGCACATGATAGTCATTTTGCTAGAGTGCTTGTGTTGTGATATTCATTATGTGTTTCTATTTATGTTTACTCTTGTATTATTTATGGAATTCAGCTTTCCTCAATGGTCAACAAGCTTCTTGAAGTCAGGAGACGGGCCTTATTCATCTTTGATCCTTGGTACAACACGTGTTTGCTGAAAAATATTATGAATTTAGTAAATAGCACAGAGTCGTGGCCTCCCTCCCTGTATTCAGGTCTTTGCTCTGCATTCTCTGTTTCAAAGGCCTTCCCTAGCCATGCATCCAAAGTCGCACTGCTGTCATTTTCTATCTCCTAGTCTGCTTATTTTTTCTTTTAAACATTTACCACTGTCAACACTACAGCATGCATTTTAAAGTGTTGATTGTCTGTTCTCTTTCACTAGAATTCAAAATCCAGATATAAAGGAACTTGGGTTCTTTTTCAGTTGTTTGTCCTAACATAATCCAGACTTAAAATAGTTCCTAGTGAAGGGTTGGTGCTCAGAATATAGTTGTTGAATGAATAAGATATCTCCTCCCTTCAGAAGCTTTTTCACATTACTACCCTGGCTTTAAAATATTTAACAATGTATTGCAAGGACACTGATTACTCAGGTCAGACAAATGACCCATCAGAAAGGATTTTGTTCTGTTTGTCATATTAGACAAAAGGAATACTCCTCTTGCTGGTGCTGGAAGCAATGCTTCCCTACTCTCAGGCTCATAATACCTCCTTTGCATCACTGTGTCATATGATTGTGGTTAAAAATGTGCATGCCAATCACTCAACTTGATTGTAAATTCCTGGAAGACAAGAAACACCCTCTTCATATCACTTTTGCTATTTTGAGCATTTAAATAGTTGCTCAAAACAATTTCTCCATAAATATTTACTGAAGGCATGGATGGGTTAATTAATGAATAAAGCACTACCAAATACCATGAAGCTGCGTGATATTTTGTGTGTACTTACCACAATATGTTTGTAAATGCATAATGTAAAATCAGCACTTCAATAAATCTAAGGTTTGATTATATGATGATTCATTTGAAGTGGTTCCAACCGTCATTCACTTTGGGTAGGGAAATATCAAAATGCTTTCATTGTCATTGAGAGTATGTTTGGAGAGATGAGCTATTTAATGTCTGATTGTGCAAGAAAAAAAAATGTTACCAATTTTCTCCAAGTACCTGTGATTTGCCAAACAGAATGTAAGAAACAATATCGTTACATAAGAAATTAAATTATCTTCCTGATGTATATCAATACTGTCTATTTTACTCTCTTCTATCAAGTGTTTGATGTTGAGTTCAATTTTGTCAACAAATGATATCTATTATCCTGAGAAGGAGTTAAAAATATACTAACAAATTCAAAGCCAATCTTCTAGAGAAAGATGGGGGGTTTTATTGGATGAGTATGTACCAAGAAAATTTTCATATGGAGAAATACATTGACAGATTGGAATTGGAACTTGTTTATGGTGACTCCTGTAAGAGGAGGAATCAATAGCGCTGTTCCATTGTCCCCTGAGTATGAAAACCTGAATGAAAAAATAGCAACAGAAAATCATCTCAAAATTTCTATAATATCCTATCTCAGTGACTGGATGTTGCCATTAATGGTTTCCATCCTACGAAGAAGTAAACACAATAATTGCATCTCATATGAATAGCTAACCAACATTGGAACAGCAGAGTCACTATCTAAATGCATTTTGCATCGACTTGCCAGAAGATCCTCAATGACTGTAAGGATCATGAATTCTAACTCAGTTAAAATCCAAGGTAAGAAACGAAAGCTCTGTGGGTGGTCACGTGCCTGCTGCAGGGTGTATTTGAGAGTCTAGAGAAGAAATAGAATTAGGGATTTTTGAGATACAGTTGAAAATATCAACTCAAAGCAATGTAATCAAATCCTTACACCTTGGTGTAATGAAGCCAGTGGTATTGAAACGGTTTGGTAGTTGTTGAATCTATAAAAGGGAAGGGCCTGAATGAATTTTTTTCTCTTCAGTGCTACTGAATATGTATTGTCAGTCTCTTCCGATGAAAGTTAAGAGTTGATAATTTCTGCCTGGAAAACTCTTACTCATTTTTAAATTGAATTGGCCTTCTAGAGGACACCCAAAGCTAAGTTCTCTCTTTGGGAGAAAACTACAAATATGGTGACATGCTTCCTGATTCTGATGTCATTTAGTTCAGACAAATTTCTTGTTGTAATTAGTAACACCTTACACTTCTGGAACCCTTTACACTATAGAACATAATCATATACATTATTATGATGGATTCCAGCTATCATCTCAGTTGTTTTATAATCCATTTAACATATGGATTACACATAATCTGTGTAAGATTGGAGAGTTGGTAAGTATGAGATCAACGTCTCATCAGAAACATCAGGGTCTAAAGAATCTATGAGATTTTCTGCCATCCTTGGTGAAATGTAGTTGTTATGCTTGTGTATCAAGTAGCTCCAACCTGAAGCAACACGAAAAAGAAGCTGAGCTTGCCTTTCAAAGCCTTCTGCGAGTCCCTCTGCTTTAGTAGGTTACTAATTCAGCCAAAACATGGGTGTTGAGAGCCAACCAATGGCCAGATGCTGGGTTAGAACACTTTGCCATTTTCTTTTAGACTATTCTCAACCAACAGGATTTTCAAATACCCATCCAGACCTCTCTCTAGGCCAGCTTTGTGCTAGGCAGTGTGGAAAAAGTAAAAGCATAACAGCTGCCAAAACAGGCTTATGATCACTCCCTGGATTTATCATTTATTAGCTCCACGGTCATGGGCAACTTATTTAACATCTCTGAGCCACTAATTTCTGATGTGTAAAATGGAGATTAAAATGCCTGTATTATAAGGTTTTTTTGGTGAAGATGAGAAAAGCATACAGCAAAACATGAAACCACAGCCTGCCCCTTTCTTCCTATACTCTACCACAGAGATATGCAAGCAGACTAATCCCCAAACACAGAAAGCTGAGGAGAATCAGAAGGATGTCCTGCCTTTATTTTAGAAGGATATCTTGAAGGTGCCAAAACCTGGACTCAAAGGAATAAACTTTTAAACAGTCCTCTTGGTAGAAATGGGGCCCAGATTACACCATGCATCCCTATAAAAACTACATATTGTGCACCTACTGATGTCAGGCATTGGGCTCAAGAAGAATAAGTTACAGTCCCTGACTTTGAAGAGCTCATTGCAGCAATTTAGCACTCATCCATTATGGAAGATGGAGAACAACTCTTCCCCAGCCTCACCACCTGGTCTTCCCTCCTAAATTACCTTTCTAAAGTGCTCTCTGATGACTGAGCGTCTTCCTTTAAGGATCACGTGGGGATTCACTCTCCTCAAATATGATATAATAGGAGCTATGGGCGATAATCTCATCATTTCTCCCTGTGCCCTAGAGCATGTTGCAATTTAATTATACTCATTAATTACCTCTGTATATCTTCTTCCATATAGTGCTGTCATCTCAGCTCTCTTACAACCTCCATTTTCCCTACCTGGTATAGTACTAGCCCCCCTGTAAGCATGCAGTTCTTATATTAAATTAAGTTGAATCAGGCTACATGAAAACATGCAATATTTTGCTTTGAGTTGAGATGTTTCTGGTAGTAACAGCTATTAAATATTGAGACTAATATTCAAATCAGGTCACACAATCCAGTCTCTTCGAGAAGAATTCATCTTCTAAGATGATTAGGCATGGAGTTACACAATGACATTGAAAAAATGTAGATAGGTGTGCAATACTCTTTTCATTTGTGTTCAGATTTGTTATCCATAGATTCTTTATTTGTTACTTCCTTAGCAGGAGTAAAACTTTTATCCTGGAATACTCATCCCTTAGCAATAGAGTTGCTTTTTAAAGGTAAATTATCCAGTAAGTTGTGAAACATATTAAATGAAGCTATTGTTTTAATAATGTACTCAATAGAGTAATTGCTTATCCATAACTGTGAAAGGAGCAATTTTTCTAACAGTATCTTCCTGTACTGAGTCATCCTTCCAAAGACACCACGACCAAGATTTAGAACCATCTTGTCCATTTTAAAGTCTGTTGTATTTGTTCTCACAAACAGCCTTCTGAAAAGCTGCTCTGCTGTAAATGGAGTTTGAAGAAAACATTTAGACAGCTCTCTCCTACCCAGTGCATCTCCCTGCTTAATTAAGAGACCAAAATAAGTAGTGGAAAATAAATTATGAACTACTTTTTAAAAACTTTTCAGGAATATACAATAACATTACATTTTGGCAGCTCTAATTGCATACTTGGCAGCCCAGGTGTCTCACTGATGAAGTTTTCTCATATTTTCACAGCCTCTTGCTAATGAGAACGTTGAGTCTTTCTTGACCCTTAACAACATTTTCTAGGCCTATGCTGTTCATTTTTTATAATCTAATAAATTAAAGAGAAGGTCTGCCTTAAATGAGGTCACACAAAGTCAAGAGGAAATGGTGATTGTTGATGTCTGACACTTCTGGTCTGTTTATGTATGTGCCTGTAAATAAATAGTGGATGTGTTAGAAGCAACCCTCAAATATTCCAAGATGATATTTTCCTCCAATAAAATAAAAGTGGATCTATGAAAATCATTTTTATTTCATTATTCCCAAGTATTTCAAGGTATTTTTAAGATTGTCTTCTTGAAAATGAGGTTGCCTTTGGTTAAATAATAGCTATGCTTTCATTCACTATAGAAAGATATCCCAGCAAATGACCTAATGTGCAGTTGAATGAGAAGCTACTACTAAGTGTTATAAATCAAGGGGGAAAAACTACCTTTTTTTTCTGCAGTTGATTGTACTAGTTAATTTAGTATATCTGAAGTGCTAAAAATCAGTTTGCCTGCTCTAATCTGCATTTTCCCAAAGATGCTCAATAACTCACTTTGAACCTGGGTTCACTATATCAGACCATTGGAGTCTGATAGAAGAACAGTGATGGATGAATGAAAGTACTATATGAATCTGCCTTACATTTAACTTCACATTTTCCTCTATTCATTTTTCACTGTTATGTACTTCTGCTATTTACCACCCACAACTAGAAAAAGGTCAAGTTAGAAACCAACAGGAATTGAAGGCAGATACTCAAGGACTGAACATATTTTAAATGAACAGGATGAATTTGTCTTTTCTATGCTGAATCACATTCATAAGTCAATTTGTAAAAAGCAAAAATATATCTGTTGATTTCAGTTCCAGATGAGAAATAATTAAAAAACTAACAAGAAAACAATTTTAAATCTGGGTTAGTGGGAAGGTGAAAGAGGTTGAAACAAAAATTCTTTCCTGATAGAAATGTGGATTAAGGTTTAGTGTGGAAAAACATTCAAATGTGGTCTTAAGGTGATCAAAAATATTACAGGTTGCCTGGTAAAACACAGGATGATCAGTTAAAGTGATACATTTAGATAAAATTGTTTAATAGCAATATATTCCAAATATGCATGGGACATACGTCTACTTCATTTTTATTTGATATTTATTTGACAATCACATTTAACTGGGCATTCCAGTATTTTTATTTGGTAACTGTGGCAACTCTAATTAAGATTGAAATTTGGGCAGAAAAAGAAAACAATTGGAATCTGAATTCCAGGACTAAATGGTTTGCTGTGATCACTCATTATTTGTTGAATGAACTAATATATTTCAAATATGCAGGAGAAGCTCTCAATTTGAGAGGAACAATCAGTAGCATTTAAAGTATTCAGGACTCAGGCTGGAGAAAAAACTTTCTTTTCCTAGCAGGACAACTTCTTAGTCTCTTGAAAAGGTTCCTCAAATAGCCTTGACTCCAGGGAGTTCTAAAATAGGGACTATGCTCCTCTCCACTGGGGATGGTTCAAGAGTCACCTTGTCGAAAAGCAACAGATGATAAGCATTATAATACTCAGGAAATACATAACAGAAATAGGGCTGAAAGAGGTGAGGGGCGAAATTCAAACGCCTCATGCTGAGTAGAAAAAAATGAAGACAGATTCTGCTAAAATAAATGAAGTTCAATGAAGTAGATAAGATGATCAATTACTGAAAGCAGCTTCAGTTTTAGATGCCTTTAGCCCCCACTGTCTCACTGAGGCTTAGGGACTGAGCTGGTCAGAACAGAGGGGAAGCAGGGCACGTGGGTTATAGACCTGGAGGTCAGGCAGCACAATAGAAAGGCTACAAGTCACAGGAAAAGCCAGTGAGACATGGTGCAGGCTTACCGGCTCTGCAGAGGTCAGAGTTGTGCGGTCCCTGGAGCACCTCTTTTTTTAAGTGCCAAATTAAAGAAGCTGTGTTATTCTGCTTTATTTTGAAGTTTAATGCCAGCTGGTTTGATCATAATTAAATGACAGTGGAGGATGTAACAAAAGGAGATGTTCAGACACTGAGCTTGTCTCCTTTCCTCCTGTCTCTCTTCCCTCTGCTAGACTTCAGGAGGCATCCTTGATTTTTAGACAGGTATCTGGTGTTCTGCCATCCATGTAGAGAGCCAACCAAGGAAAATTATTTCTCTTTGTTTCTATTTCTACTCTTGAGGTTGGAGGTTTCCATCATTATGGATTCTTGCAAGGAAACTACACCAAACAAAATGCACGAGATACTGAAATCCCATTATTAGCAGAATTCTTTATCATTAAAAATTAAAAATGTCGGGGACTAAAATCAAACATTATGTAATAACACTTGGTGGAGAGATGAATCGTTTTCGTGTTAGTTGAAAGGTTCTGGAGACAGTGAGATGTTTTATTCTGTCCTCTGTGCATTGCTGCTGCCCACATCATGTTAGTGGGAGTAAGTCACTGTCACAATTACTAGTCACCCACCTCTGGATGGTACTGCACTGTGAAAAAGAATCCACTTAGCTGAGATTACACAGCAATACATAAACTGGAATTTATAGGGGAGGTCTTTTGGAATCAGGATTAGTAATAGCCATAATGATTATAGTAGTGGTAATGATAGCTAGCATTTACTGAATGCTGTTTATTGAAGTCTATCATTTCATACTTTTGAAATGGGAAAGGTTCCCTTGTCCCCCGACAGGGCATGTGACAGGGAGAGTGGCTCACTTCTTCAGCGCCCCGCTGCTCAAACCTCTAGGGGAGCATACAGACAGGCAGACACGGTGGTGTCTAGGGGTGGATGTTTACAGCTCCTGAAGCCCCAGTGGGCGTGTGTTACAGAATACTCTTTTAGTTTAGCTGTGTATAGGCAGCTTGTGTTAATCAGCTCAATTAGACCCTCTACCTTGTCATAAGGACAGCGGGCTTCCTGTATCTTGGGTGTTTGCCTTCAGGTACCAGAAGAATCAGATCACAAGTGGCCTTGGACAATGAATGCAAGGTTCTATTGAGTGGAAGTAGCTCTCAGCAGATGGGGCAGCCAGAAGGGAGATGGGTTTCCCCTGGAGTCAGGCCGCTTGGTGACCTGGGCTCTCCTCCAACTGCCCCAGCCAAATTCCGTATCGTTTTGCTGGTCGACAGCCTGCCAGGGTCTGTCTATGTGCTCTTCTACTGGCATGCTCCCCTCAACATCCTCTTGATGTTCAGCCGTGTGTGTGTCTGCCTGTTAGGGTCTCAGGTTTTTATAGGCCAGGATAGGGGCATGGCCGGCCAAGGGGGTCTTGGAAAATGCAACATTTGGGTGTGAAAACAGGAGTGCCTGTCCTCACCTAGGTCCGTGGGCACTGGCCCGAGGGTGGAGCCCTAGCCAGGAACCCACCTTTCTCTACCCAGCACTTCCCTATCCCCCTCCCATATCACTTTTTATCAAATATTCATTTAAGTACATATTATTATTCCCATTGACTTATGAGAAAACTGAGGCTTAGAGCTACACCCGGGTTTACACCTTGGCCATCTGACTTTAGAGTGAATGATTGGACCATTTCCCCTCATGTCAGAAGGTGAAAGGAATACTGAAGGACACTTTAAACCCTACAGCACTGTTTATACTGGTTTCATTAGTAAATATTTTCTAAGATTTGTAAAGTCAATAACTAGTTTATGAAAGAAAAGAAACGACATTTGACTTGTAACCATGATACATGCAAGAATTGACTGGTTTAAAAACTTACTTTGTAGTTACTGAGGCTGCGTTTTGCTTTAAAAACAACAACAACAACAAACAGAAAAGCCTGTCATAACAAGCAGTGACCTGCAGTTAGCCTGCACCATGAAGGCAATGGAGCAGAATTAAAAAGCTCTGACCAACAGACAGCTAGCATCAGCATGAAAGCACAGAGAGCCCCACGTATTGTGAATTTATAATGAGTAAAAGAGAATCCTATTGTGGGACCCTATTTAATGAGTCTTCTCAGTACCCGGCAGGCTGGCAGCTGTTGCAGAACTGGTCTGCTTATTTTCTCATTTGTGGGCATATAGAAGCTCACTGGCCCACTGGCAGCACAGCGTGGGTCCCTCAGGTGTGGGGATGCTGGCCGCCTGAACTTGTTTGGTAGAGATGCAATCACAAATGTTACCCTTCGTATGCAGTTACCTTAAAGAAAAAAAAAACAAAAACACTTGGCCAGGCACAGAGGCTCATGCCTGTAATCCCAGCACTTTGGGAGGCCGAGACAGGCGGATCACGAGGTCAGGAGATTGAGACCATCCTGGCTAACACAGTGAAACCCCGTCTCTACTAAAAATACAAACAATTAGCCGGGCGTGATGGCGGGCGCCTGTAGTCCTAGCTACTCGGGAGGTTGAGGCAGGAGAATGGCGTGAACTTGGGAGGTGGAGCTTGTGGTGAGCCGAGATCGTGCCACTGCACTCCAGCCTGGGGGACAGAGCGACACTCTGTCTCAAAAAACAAACAAACAAACAAACAAACAAAAACACTTACATTGGAACCTTCTTATCCCTTCCAAATTGGGGTGAATTCCCAAGCTAAACTCTATTGCTTGTTAAAGGTTGAAGGCAAATCCTCAGTTTCCAAATAGCTGTAACCCCAGGGACATTACACAGCACTTAGAGGGAGAATTTCCTGACTATCATATCCCGCAAAGCTTCAGTAAGTTTTCTCTTTTCTGCCACTCTTCCTGAAACAAAAACTGTCTAGGGAGGAGCCCAGCCTGTCTCTGGTGCTCCCAGAAACGTTCTCCTTTCCTGCCAACACCTCACAGTGCTGGGTTTGACTGAGATGTTCCTCATTTTAGATCCAGCCTATATTACTATAATTGATAACCTCAATCACTCTTCTAACGAGCCGAGCCATGTGAAATTGCCAATATTTGACTGTTTTCGATCTACAAAGCTGGTCTTTCTAATGGTTCAATTCAGTACAGATTAGATTAGATTCCGTTTTCCCTCTTTTACATTTGCTGACCTTGAGTCTAGGATGCTGTTGTCACACAAGTCAGTGAAAAAGTCTCTGTCATCTTCAAAACCAATCTCTGAAATCCCCTAAAGTCTTTCCATAAAATCTTCAAGGGCAGACTGCCTCCCACACACTTTCCATGTTCCAGTTTTAGAGAATACATTTATTTTTAGCTATTCAGGCCATTTTAACATTTGAGGATACTGTGCCTGCGGCACACTGTGGGCTTTGTGAACTGGGTGCAGGGCGCGGAGGTCAAGGTGAGGCTGTGTGTTATGCTGGCACACCATTACATTTAAAATAGAAAGGCACCCTTTGTTTTTGTCAAGTGTGTGTGCAGCGTTATTCGCAGCCCAGCACCTCGTCCTGGCTCCGCATCTGCTAAGCGTGAGCCCGGGAGCTTGCGTCCTGTTTTCTCTCAGCAACATGGGACACTTGTAGGATTTTAAACACAGGGTCAGGGGCTGGGAGTCAACATCTCGGGATCACCTCCTCCAGTTCAGGGAGAGAAAGCAGGAAGAGCCTGTTCCAGAAAGCCCCACATATTTTATCTACAGTTCCTTTCCTTTACATCACTCCTGAAGCATAACCAATGACATTCTGCCCCACTTTCTCCTCCCCACAAGCCTCCTCTCAGCAAGGTTTTTGCTGCAGTTAGTTGCTTTATCGGAGGACTAGCCAAAGCTGCCTGCATGAGGAGCACCTACAGGACTGTCTCAGGTCTTTCGTTCAGAGCAAAGAAGAACCCAGCTAGCCATAGTAAACCGATGCAAATATTCTAAAGGAGTGTAGTCATTCAGGCTAATGTTTCAGAGTTAAGTGGGTAGAAGAGATTTTAAAACCCATTAACAGGACTTGACCTTGAATATGTTCTGCAATAGAAAACACAACCAAATTAAGACCCAATACCTTAAGGACTCCCTCAGTAACCCCTCTTAGGAGGAGTCAGTGTTTTCTTGTTAAGGACAGAAAACTTCTAGAAATCAAATGACCTTGACGTGAAGCTAGAAGCATTCCAAAGTGAATATGTGTATTTTTTATACTTCAGGAAGCTTTTGTCTGAGGAACATATCTTAAAATCTTAGAAAATAGAATGTCCTTAGATTTTCTTATTAATTATGCCTACAGTTTTGAAAGATTAACAACAGATGTTTTGAAGTGGCATTTAAAAACATTTTAATGCTGCCTCTTTAGCAAACTGTTTTTTTCAAGTTTATCTTTATGAAAGGCATGAAAAGAATGATATAACCATGGAAACTGCTGGCCTTACTAAAAGCTGACCATTAGCTTTTTGTTTATTAAAGCATGGACTTATGGTTAAAATTTAAAAAGCAAGATCATGCTTATAGCATGTCACTCTTCAATTTACTTATAATAAAAAATCTTGATCTGATCAGTACTCCCATATCTACAAGTGTTCCCTGGACACTGCTTGCCCAAGCACGGTAAGGCATGGAATTTGGCTATTGCCCAGGAAGCCTGTCCCTCTGCTCACCCTCACACCATGCTCTGCAAGAAGGCACTATAGATGCTGGGGCATGATAAGGAATAGATTTGGACTTTGTCCAGGGTTCCTGGTACACATCTCCTACAACCCTTGGAATTTCCTGAGTGACAGGAAAGTCTAATTATTCCTAAGGTTCCCCTTTGGATCACACTTGAGGTGTGATGTTAATTTATACTATTAGTATGACTTAGAGTTGGGTCCCTAAATTGCCTCAGGATAAGGCTGGTCACCAGAATAAGCCAGAAGTTTCAGCCCCACTCATTTACCTCCAAGAAGGAGCAGAGGGCTGGAGATTAAACTATCAAAATGACTGAACAAGAAGATTTGAAGAGCTTTCAAATAGGTGAACACAGTTACGTGCCAGCAGAGTGGTCCACCCCAACTCCACAAGGACAGAAGCTCTTGTGCCCAGGTCTTTTCTGGACCTCGCCCTTTATACCTCTTTATCTGTATCCTTTTTCATAAATCAGTAAAATATCTTTCTGCGTTTTGTGAGATACTCTGGCAAATGATCAAACCTGAGCAAGGGATTATGGGAACCCCGATATATAGCCAGTCATTCAGAAGTGTGAGTGGCTGGGCACTTGTGACTGGCATGTGAAGCAGGGTCAGACATCTGGGAATGGAGCCCTTCAACCCACGGAGTGTGATGTGTATTCTGGGTAGTGTCCAGATTGAACACATTGTTGGATATTCAGTTGGTGCCTGGAGGGATGGAGACTGGCTTCTTGGTGTCAGAAGGCACCCCAAAGAAGCAATGCCACTTCGGCATGAAATCAAGTAGACCTAGAAACTTTGGGAAAAAGATACCTTGTGAGTAGGGACACCGAGCAATCCTGACGGATATGGATTCTTTCAGCAGAATGGACTCCCCAGTGGTGAGCCATGTGGACACTCACAGCACCATCTGGGAGAAGGGCCCTCCTTGCTGCAAGAGAAAGCCCACGGCCCATAATTTGGGATCCGCAACGCAACTAACTGTCATCTTCTTTCTTAACTTAGATCTTCTCCTTGTCCTGTAGTATCTGATATATTTTTAAGTGCTTCTATCAGGAATTTTAAACAAGTTTTCTTTACTCTGCCAAAGGTTTCGCAGCGGCCTTTTAGACTCAAATAGTACTTTCAGCTGTATGTGCTGAAAAGTGGTTGACTTTTTATTTATGTATGTATACATATTATTTTATGTATATTATTTATTTGTATTTTTTAATTACATATTTTTAAAATTCTATTTACAGAAAATTTATTTTATTCTATTGTATTTCACGTTTTTAGAGTATCTGCCCTTGGCCTGGGTATTTGATTCAGTGAAACAGCTCCCCCAACCCCTGCCCACACCAACTGACCACTAATGGGTGGTTCATTCACTTTACAGATTCTTGTGGGGAAAGAACTGCCAGACCTTTTAAACACAATTAAGCAGAATAGTTGAAAAATCTTTTTAACACTCTTCACTAGCTCTTGCTTACTTTAACTCACCACTATTTGGCGTGTGACCCCGCAGGAGATCTTTTAAGTCAAGACACTTAGCGTTCTTTAGGGAAGGTTCTAACCTGAAAGTCGCCAAATACAGCCTGGGAAAGGGCAGCTCAGCTTAGCACCAATTTGTAAAGTAGTGTTGCTTATCTTCAGCACAGAGAAGCCTGCATGATCCAGGCAGGGAGAGCCTGAGACAAAACACAGCACATTAGGGAAACAGGACAAGGGGAAGTGCACAAAGAAGGGGCGTATAGGACACCAGCCCAGGAGGATCTAGCATGGGGAATGGCTCTGTGGGTGCAGAAAGTCTCCCTCAGTAAGAAGCTGGCACTTTTCTTTTTTATCTCGGCTTTTTCGGGGCTACAGACCCTGGATATGGAGACTGTCCATACCTTGAATCCTGGGTCCTGCGGGGATTCTGCAAGGGCAGGCAGCAGAGGCTGGTAGGAAGGCATGACGCAATGTTGAAGGGAAAGGATGGCAGCCTGTGGGAAGGAGAGAGGCAAGCCACCCGTCTGGAGGATAGTGTTAAAAAGAGAATCACTCTTTTGCCTGAGACTCCAGATTGCAGGTCTTCACATATCCCCTCCTCTCAGAATCAGGGGACACTTCCAGGGACACTTGCTGCTGGAAAAGGAGACTGGGATGGTCAGGGGAACCCCAAGTGAACAGTGTCCTCACCTTGAGTGTGCCAGGAAGCTGAGTGAGAGTGTCCTCTTTCAGACAAGTCTCTCCACCCCACGCCCCAGAACACAGCCTATGTGCTATCTTACCAGTTCCAAGGGCTGCTGTGGACACATGCAACACTGGATTTAGTTCTACATATGGAACATTCTACTTAAACTGCACCAGAAACTAGAAGCTACTCATGTCTTTTTTTTTTTTTTTTTTTTTTTTTTTGAGACGGAGTCTCGCTCTGTCGCCCAGGCTGGAGTGCCGTGGTGCGATCTCGGCTCGCTGCAAGCTCCGCCCCTCGACTTCACGCCATTCTCCTGCCTCAGCCTCCTGTGTAGCTGGGACTACAGGCGCCCGCCACCACGCCCGGCTAATTTTTTTTTTTTTTTTTTTGTATTTTTGGTAGAGACGCGGTTTCACCGTGTTAGCCAGGATGGTCTCGATCTCCTGACCTCGTGATCCGCCCGTCTCGGCCTCCCAAAGTGCTGGGATTAAAGGCGTGAGCCACCAGCGCCAGGCCGCTACTCATATCTTTTAACCCAAAGGCCTTTGGGTAAGGATGAAGGTACCACTTGGAATTCCCCATTATGTTTTTACCACCCAGCTTCATGTCCTGTTCTCCCTCACTCATGGATACTACAGAAAACCAGGAGCCAGCCCTAGCTCCCTGCACACACTCCTCTTTATGGTTACCAAGAGAGCAAAGGAGAACTAAAAGGTGTCACAGAGAGGCCAGCCACTGTGTAAGTTCTGGGATCACTGACTGGCATGCTTAACCTAGGGAAATCATCTTTTCTTGCAAACAGGGGAAATGAGACCGGCTTGTTGACACCACTACCCTAAGCTCACCCACAGTCCCCAGGGAGTACATATTTAATGTCGCTGTGGAATTTAGGGTAATTGGCGCCAGCCCTCAGGGCCACACACAATGAATTTATGCACCTGTGGAAACTAAGCACCTGGGTGACTTAGAAGCAGCCCACAAGCTATGCGGCTCTCCTGAGAACTGGTGCTACCCATCCACCATGACCCACTTTCACCAAGATCTTTAGTGTTTCCAGAATGGAGATCTGTAGTCTAATTGCCTGGAAGACCCACACCCTCACTTTGATTTGGGATGCTGTGGTTAGCATTGTCTGCATTATCTGAGCTTCCGCTATTAAAGACACCCTTATTTCACCTACTTATCCAAGTCCTTTTCATTCCAGAGTGTGAAGTTGCTGCTCCATTATCATGAAAGTCACTGCATAATCAATCTGGCCCCATATTTCTTCCAAGGAGATACACTGGCACTCTAAATCCAAAATCAAAGGCTCTACATGAGTACAGAGTATTACATTGTGGCAAGGTTTCATCACTGCCTCAGTTGCTGTGGCGGAGAGCCTGGTGTCCTTAATGAAGATGGAGAGGGAGCTCTGATTGTTCCAAAAGAAATAAGTCAAGAGACTGGATGCTGAGATGACACTTTAAAACACATCTTGTGTTTTATTCTAACAAAGATTTGGGTGCTTTGCATTATCTTGACGTGACTGTGGATATTACCAGGAATGTTGATGAAGGACAATATACCATCAAAAGTGATATTTATGAAACTAATGATATTGTAGAATCCCTGTGAATGTGTGCTTGAAAAGATATATATATATATATATATATATATATATTGCCAGGAACTAATAGAACACTAAGTACATAATACATGTTGAATAACTATCCTCTCAAAGTATGAAAGAATATCAAAGGTAAATAAGACATGCCAAAATAAAAACAATTGCCTTATGTCCTCCCTTAGAATATTTATTTGACTCTCAAATTAGAGTGACTAATTTCAGGCCATATTGATTGGATACTGTAGGTTTATTGTTATAAACGTAAGCCAAAGTCTTTCTTATTCCCTATGCAATCCTGCTACCCAATGCTTTCTTAAACATTAATCCTCACCTAATCTATTACAGAGAAAACGGGCTGTGATTTCACTCAGTTTGTTATACCCTTATCTCCTCACTTCCAAATAGATCTACATGACCCATTCTTACCACCCTCTATCCTATCTTCGAGAGTTTTCTCCACCTGTCCATGATAAATTGCAATACCTGATTATGCTCTGGAAATCACTTAGTCCATCAGTTATTCATTTTGCTTCCCACGTCTCTAGTTTCCATCACCTCTTGCTTTTTTTCTTTAGGTTACAAACTTATTTAATATCTTTAAAAAATCACTCACAATGTGTGTGTGTTTATCTGAATTGAGGTCCAGACTCTTCTTTTAATAGCTAAAATTATTCAAAGGATTTGGTATATTGACTGATTCCAATGTTTCAACATCTATTGATTTCTGAAAAGATGGAATTTTGGTGCTTCCTCTCAACACTACAGGAATGACTTTTGCAAAGCTCTCCGCTGTCTTCTATGAGACTTAACAGCATGAACATCTTCAATCATTATTCATAGCCTTTTTGCATATTTGAAGCTATTAATCTTCCTATCTCTGATCTTTTTTAGATGTTGTGACATCATTTTTATTTCTGATTCCTTTCCTCTAAGTCTCCATCATCTTCCTGGAAATTCATATTTATCTCTCCTTGCTTCCATTATCCACTCCTTTCTGTAGCTCCTTAGTCATCTCTTCTACCCTGTGGCTTTAAATACCATTTGTATACTAATGGCTCTTAAAGCTGTGTCTCTACCTCTATTCTGTCTCTTGTGCTAAACTTATGGCTCAAAATCCATTTGGTATAAAAGTGAATCTATTCTATCTCACCAATTCTGTCCCCAAAAATTACTTTGCTCCCTGTGTTGACTAATGTTATAACCATCTGTCCAGCTCTTCTGTTTGTACACATCTAGTCAGGCGTCAGTCTCTATCTTTTCAACATCCTAAATGTTACTCAAATCATTCTTCATTCTCGTTTTCTCTGCCTGGCCAATTCCCCATCTACTCTTGCCTAGACCATAGTAAAACAAGTCTTCTAACCGATCTCCTGTAGTTAACATTTTGCACTGCCATTGGCCACACCACTGCCATAGGATTCTTTCTGAAGCCCATATCTGATTACGCTGTCTCTTCTGGATGGCCTTTTTTTTTTTTAAAAAAATTTTTTTTAATGGAGTCTCGCTCTGTCATCAGGTTGGAGTACAGTGGCATCATCTTGGCTTACTGCAACCTCCACCTCCCGGGTTCAAATGATTCTCCTGCCTCAGCCTCCCCAGTAGCTGGGACTACAGGCTCACGCCACCACGCCCAGCTAATTTTTGTATTTTTAGTAGAGGCGAGGTTACACCACCATGTTGGTCAGGATGGTCTCGATCTCTTGACCTCGTGATCCACCTGCTTCGGTCTCCCAAAGTGCTGGGAATACAGGTATGAGCCACCACGCCTTGCCCCTGGATGGCTTTTTAAAAGAGCAGAGGCAAAAGGCAGCACCTGCACTGGCAGCCTGGATGACCCTTCCCTCCACACAATGTCAACTAATGTGTTTTAAAAAGTTGTTTTGAGTTGGGAAAGGGGAGAATTCTTTTTTCTGTCTTTAAAACCTATCTACTTAGTTGGAGATTTGGTTTTAATCATTGATATTAGAAACTCCTTTCCCAAATTCCTCCTCCCAGGGTGCTCACCAGCCCACCCACTCGCTTCCCCAGTTATAAATATTCCGTTAGTCTCATGATTCTGCCTCCTGGGTTATAATCTGAACCCACTACTGGCAGGGCAAGTTGGCTCATGCCTGTAATCCCAGCACTTTGGCAGGTTCAGGTGAGAGGATTGTTTGAGACCAGGAATTTGAGACCAGTTTGGGCATTATGTTGTCCATTAAGCAAGACTCCATCTGTACAAAAATTAAAATAAAAAATTAGTCCCGCGTGGTGGCACGCACCTAGAGTCCTATCTACTCAGGAGCCTGAAGCAGGAGGACTACGTGAGCCCAGGAGTTGGAGGCTGTCGTGCACTATGATCTTGTCACTGCACTCCAGCCTGGTGACAGAGTAAAACTTTGTCCCTAAAAGACCAAAAAATTAATTAAAATTACATATATATATATATATACACACACACACACACACACACACACAGATAGATAGATATCTATTACATGCCTATTCCCCAACTTAGTAGGTACTGGTAAATGCAAAGGGAAAGAATAAAATTGCTAAAAGTTATCACTGATATTGAAAATCACTGTATAATCACTAATGCATTTTCTGATAACCTGGAATAAATTCAGCCTCTTTTATGAAAGTAATAAAGTATAAAATCAATTATTATCTTGGATACTGCCTAACTCCCTAAAGAAGACTAAAGTGTGCAATCGTTAATACGTAAAAACAGCTAACTACAAAAAAAATGGATACATAAAGGATTTTAATTTTGTAAAACTAAATAACACAGAGTGGGTATTTATGAGTGGGTGACTAAAACAATATAAACAATTTGCTGAAAATAATTATCTTTGGGTGATTGGGTTATGATGATTTTATTTTATTGTTTTGCTGGTTTCTCTAAATGTTCTGCAAAGCTGTAGTAATTACATATTCTGTAAAAGACACAATAAATGCGAAAGAAGACTTGAATAGAATACATGAACATATTTTCTTGATAACAGTGGTTATCTATGAGTGATAGGGTTGTGAATAATTTATATTCTCATCTTTATAATTATTTTGGTTTTGTATTGTTTATTGTTTATACATGAGTTATTGATAACTAAAATATATTTTATAATATAATTTTAAATTAAAGACATTAAATGTTATTTTCATATGAAAAGTTAGAAGGGTGTTCTCCAGGATTTCATTGAAAGCTAATTCTATGCTAGTAGGACTATCCAAATTGCTAACCGTTTTCCCCATAGTCTTAGAATTGTCCCTCCAAATCAATCACTGGAAAAAAGCTGAGGAATGAAAGAAAAGGCACTGAAAATGGTGAGTGCATGACTGGCTGGAGAATGTAAGTAGCCATGAGACTGCAGTGGGTATATAATAGCTACCTTCTTGGGTGCACCATGTTCTTGCTGGGCAATAATGCCTCAAGGCTGACTTCTGGAAACTGGAAACTGCTCAGCTGGCTGTTCTATGACTGACATTCACCTGCCATTGATCTCTCTCTATCTACCTCACAGGAGGCAGAGAGAAGCGGCTAATGGTTGTTCCCCAGGCTGGGATTTCTTCCTTATCTAAGCAACGCAAGATTGGATGTAGGAGATGAGGCTATATCTCAGTGTCACTCCTCCCAAGAAGAAGCAGTGCTTTCTGCCTCGTGCCCAGTGACCCAAGAAACAAATCACATCCATTCTTTCCACGGTGCCCTTTTTCTCCTTATTGCTTTCAGGCATGGCAGAACACCTTCAGATTCACACATAAATCTTTTCTAGATCTAAAGCACCGAAAAGCGATTCCCCATGGTGGGTTATCTGTGGCATATTGTCAACCTAGCCAAACTTCTCCATATCACTTAGCATGTAGAGGGGCTATCATCCCAAAAGCTGAGTTGTTGAGTGATCAAGGAATGCAAATCAATCTTAGTGCTCAGCTTGAACACATAAACTAGAAAGTTGAGTTGGAAATTGCATCAGTATATATGAACATTATATATTCACAGCATAATGTTTCTTATGCAACAGCATCAGGAAATTTACCTGCCTATATAGATTATTTTTCTTATGACTGAAGACAAACACATTATGAGCATGAAAACTTTATCTTAAGCATTTTTTATTGATTTTCCCCTCAAAACACAATACCCTGTTACAATAGCACACAGGGAGAATGTTAACCATTTAATGGACATAAAAGCATCATTCTCAGCTTCGATTTATGGACTAAGTTCTAAAGCATTGTACCTCCTTCACAGACTATTGAAAGAAAGAAATTTCACTTACTGTCACCACAGGCTTTAAAGTTTCTTAAGCCGTGTATGTGACTGATGTGAAACGGTAATAACTGCAACTACCACTAAAGGGATGTTTTAGAGACTACCCCAGACACGTTGCTATTTTGAGTCAGTGCTAACTGGGGTGACCAGCTGTCCTGGTTTGCCACTACAGTTTGATTTCCTAGAATACAATTCTTTCAGTGCTGAGGCTGAATTATTCCCAGGAAAACAGGGATAAGTAGTCACTCTCACGTTCACCAGTGGGGCACAGGAATGCTCATACCCAGGTACCCAGTGCTATTAGCTCCAAAGTGCAGAGCTGTGATCGTGGATTGCTTTCTGTTACTTAGTTAATTTTGTCTTTTTCGTTCGTAGGCAGTGCCCTTTTCCTCAACTATGATTTCTTGTACTGCTTGTACTAGCAGCTTCACTCACCGTTTTCTCTCCTAACCACTTTCACTCCCGCTGTTCCTCCTTTCTGCTCTTGCTTTGCTTTTTCCGTCTTCTCTTCCCTCTCACTTCTCCACACACTCCTTTTTGTTATTTGCTTGCACTTCTTATTTCCATCCACACCATTTCTCCTGCCTGTCTCATCCTTCCCTGAAGGAAGACTTAATTGTATATCCTCTTTCTGCCGGTGAGATTCCTTCTGCCTTAACTTAGAGAAACTAACATGTGTGTCACATGCTGGGTTACTTTTGGCTTTCTTGCTATTTTCAGCCATACTCAATGTCCAAAGTATCTTTATTAATTAATTTTCCAAGGGTGTTGCTGCTGTAGTAATTGAGATTCTCCAAATAAGGGGATTCTCCAAAGTAAAGCCAACAAAATACCAAGGTTTCACAAGTCCCCGTAAGTGTTAAACAGAAAAGTGAACTCTTCATTAAGTTTGGGAAATAAGAAATTAAGCACATGGAAATGGATGTTTTATGGAAAGGTCTCTCAGACCCCAGGGTGTCCATTGTGGGTCACCATCGTGAATCTTGAAATTTCCTGATGTGCAGTTATGAAAGGTTGCATTGACCATCCCAGGACACCCCTCACCACACTGTCGCTGAAGCTCAGGGGTATGATGGCATTTTTTTCTGGAGGATAGCAGTAAAGTGACTGAGGAAGTAATGCCTTTTGCTAAATTACACAAAGTCTTTGAATCCGTGATGGATGGATTGCAAGCAGGTTTTCCAAATTCCTTTAGCCAAGGGATGTCTTATAGGAGCAGTGTTCTGGGTACAACAATTTGGAAAAGAGATTATTGTACACGTCAAAGCATATGTAAGGATTTCTTTTATTATTTGATCACTGTTATGATCTCATTCTTTAGTGGTTGGTTATATATTTGATAGAAAAAGCATAGTGCAGGGAGAATGTCACACACCCTTTTGAGTAGCCACAGGCATGAGAGGACATAATTCTCAATTATTTCCTATCCATTATGTGCCATCAAGTTTTCTATTAATTACTATGCAAATTTAGATGACCAAGCAGCTTTAAATGTAGGTAATGTGGGCAGCTGGTGTTACATATACTAACCCCTCTTCCAGGATCTCCGAGCATAGGATCTATATTATTCACTGTGGAGAGTTCTTCAAAGTACCCCATAGCATTGTGTTTAAAACCCAGTGCTTTAAAACGCTTAACTCTGTTTAGTCAAGAGATTTCCCTCCTGTGTTCTAAGACAGTATTTTTGTTTGTTTGTTTGTTTTTTGAGACAAAGTCTCACTGTGTTGCCCAGGCTGGAGTGCAGTGGTGCAATCTTGGCTCACTGCAAGCTCTGCCTCCTGGGTTCAAATGATTCTCCCACTTCGTCATCCCTAGGAGCTTGGATTACAGATGCCTGCCACCATGCCCAGCTAATTTTTGTATTTTTGGTAGAGACAGGGTTTCACCATGTTGGCCAGGCTGGTCTCAAATGCCTGACTTCAGGTAATCTACCCGCCTCAGCCTCCCAAGGTGCTGGGATTACGTGCATGAGCCACTGCACCAGCCTAAGACAGTATCATTTCTAAAGAGCTAAGTTTCTCCTTTCCTTGGGCTTTCCAAACTTGTTTTGTTATGGAATAATAAATTAATAGTTTAATGTTTCTTCATTATAATATGTGGCATTGTTCATTTTGAAAACACAAGCGTGATATATTTTGCTTCCTTTCAAATTTATTTCCTCTGTGCCAACTATCTGTAAAATGCCACCCTTTCTACTATACAGTGGCACTTCAGGACACTTTTTATACATAAGGAAAAAAATATTTGCTCTTTACTGAAACAAAAATATATTTTGAAAGAATATTTATTAATCTCATTCTGAAATGATTTGAGAATACTTCTGCCAGATATAGAGAGTTGGGTTAGTTTTCACATCCAGATTTCTCTAGTTTCATTGTTTTACGATAAAGTACTTGGGAATACTTGGGAAGAAACTATTATTTACAATTTGTTTATAAATTTAGTATGAATTTATAACTATTATACGGGAAGCTTATCTCTTTAGAAATAGTACTGTCTTAGAACACAGAGGAGGAAAATCTCTTGGCTAAACAGAGTTAAGGTGTACGGAACAGATGGGTCATCAATATTTCATAAGGTGCTTTTCATATTCAGAGCTCCAAGTGCTTTATAAATATTAGCACAATATTCACAATATCTCTCTTGGGCAAGAAAGTGGCAAACACAATTCAATAATCCATTTCACAATTTGGAAAACTGAACCACTTAGCATCTTATTTTTTGACTCTTTGTTGAGAAACATTATCTGCAGAGATGAGCATTGGACAGAAAGTTAGGAACAGGTCCACGAGAATCTGATGAAAGATTCAAAAGGAGGAGGATGCACATGCTCACAATGGAGTGATACCTCTTTAGGAAGGCCCTAAGTGATGGTCATGGGGAGCTTCCTAAAATACGGTGACTTAATCTTACCACCAGAGTGTGAGTCAGTGGGTCTAGGATATAGCCCAGTAATGGGTGGAAATGAAGCAAGTTTGCGTGTGATTCTCTCCATGATCCCAAAGTTTGAAAACCACTCCTGTTGAGAAAGGGGGCACTGGGCATGGTGCTTATGTTCAGTGACAAACTTGGAGAATGAGCATGTGACGTGACCTTACAGCAGAGCCACAGCGAAGGGACTTCCCTGAGCTATCTGAGGCAAGGCTGGGGCAAGTGTTTTGCACAACCATTACTTTCCCTTCATTTGTGAAGGAGAACAAGGTTAAGAACAAAGAGAGGAGACTGCTGAGGATGCTTCCAAGGCCAGAGATCAGCATGGTTTTCATTTCAACACAGACCTGGGAGGAAAATGGGCAAACACACCACCACCGCTGTGAGTTTGTGGTCCTGTAGGAAGGTCAGCCCCAGTGAAGCGGCTAACACTGTCTGGTGTATATAACCTGGGGTTCATTGTCATGCATCAAGGAAGAATTCTGGACATGAACACATGTGAATAGGTTAAGGAGTGGAAAGTTTAACAGACAGAAGAAAGGAAAGAGGAGTGCAGTTCCTTGCGAAAGACAGAGAGACGTATAAAAAAAGGGAGGCAGTGGACTGCAGCTGATTTTACAGGCAGGCTGCAGAAGGTGTTGTCTGATTTACATAGGGCTCACAGATTGGTTCCATCAGGTATGACATCTACATAGTGCGTGGGGGAAGTCTAGTTGCCCCACCCTAACTTTCTTATGAAAATGGGCTTTCCAATGGATCAGCACCACCTTGTCTGCTCCTTTACAGTACGCGTGGCTGGCAAAGAAGGGAAGACGGAGCCACCATTTCCAAAATGTCTAGTCCTTAGTTCCTGCTGGCATTCACCCATGCGAGCTCCCAGACTGCAGGCTCCACTTTGTTAGAAAATGACTTGGGGCTGCTTTTCATTAAAAAGAAAAGCCTTACCAAGGACTCCCATGCCCTTGCTATCTGCCTACGTAATTCCTTCTTAACTCTTGTATCATCAGGGAAGCCTTCCTGAAGATGTCATTCCCCCTGAGGAATGGGAATTCTTCAACCTCAGGTGTGTCCCCTGCCAGTTTGTGCTTTTTCCCAGCAGAAATCATCCAGGACTGAGGCATTATACAGGCTGCATGAATGGGTGAGATGTCCAAATGGGAATCTTCCTGAAGCACGTACAGCCCGAAAACACGGCAAGCACGCCACACACTCCCACCATCTAAAACACAGGCTGTGTCAGTCTGTTTTGAGTGCTATATTGCAAGACCTGAGACTGGGTAATTTATGAAGATGAAAGGTTTAATTTTCTTACATTTCTACAGGCTGTACAGGAAGCATGGTGCTGGCATCAGCTTCTGGTCAGGCCTCAGGAAGCTTCTACTTATGGTAGAAGGTGAAGGGGGAGCTGGCATGCTACATGTGAAAGTGGGCACGAGAGAGAGAAGTGAGAGTTCCCAGACTCTTTTTTTTTTTTGAGACAGGGTCTTGCTTCTGTTGGCCAGGCTGGAGTGCAGTGGCATAATCTTGGCTCACTGCAACCTTGGCTTCCCGGGCTCAAGTAATTCTCCTGCCTCAGCTTCCCGAGTAGCTGGGATTACAGGCATGTGCCACCATGCCCAGCTAATTTTTGTATTTTTAGTAGAGACAGGGTTTCACCATGTTGGCCAGGCTGGTCTCGAACTCCTGACCTCAGGTAATCCACCCACCTCGGCCTCCCAAAGTGCTGGAATTACAGGTGTGAGCCACCGCACCTGGCCCTCGAGTTCCCAGATTCTTTTAAGCAACCAAATCTCCTGTGAACTCTGAAGTCACTCAAGTCATTCATGACAGATCTGCCTCTTGATCCAAATACTTCCCACCAGATCCTACATCCAACACTGGGGATCACATTTCAACATGAGATTTGGACAAACATTCAAACCATCACAGGCCTTGTAAAGAGATGACCAAAAATGGGATTTGTGACCCTAGGCCTGGCATGTGGTTAAAAGAGTAAACCTGAGGGCCTTTTGTAGACAGTCCTTGGAGGATTGTGTCTCAGCTAGGAGAGGAAGGTTTCATTGTGAGGCCAGGACCCAGGTTTCTCAAAGTACCTGAAGCACTCCAGCAGGGACATGGGGACAGGGGCCATGGCTGGAGAAGCCTCAGGAGAGCGCTCTGTGGCCAGAACTGCTTCACTGATACAGCACAGCCTGGGGCAGTGTTGAGGCCTTTCTCTCCCAGCCTCTGCTCAGGCCATTCAAGGTCTCAGCTGAGAGTGAGGAAGAATCCTGTAATAACCTTCTTATGATATGCATTTAAATGCAAACAGCCTTGTGTGGTATGGAGCTGTGAACCTATAGAAATGAACCCTTAATGACTCAAGAGTGTGGGATTGTCTTGTGGACCCTGCCACTCAGCTCAATAACTGCAGACTTGTCCTGAGCTTAGGGCCTCACTGGCTCTTTGTTTCTCTCTATATAAAATGAGGCCCATTGGGTTAAGTTTTGACTCTCAAAGCTTGTTGGCAAACCAGAACTGTGACAATAACCTGAGGGTAGGGCTTGGAAATCAAGGACTTAAAAATCTCTTCCGTTGGCTTTGGGTACCTTGAAGGTAAGCAGCCCTAAGGCTACTTCCCACACTCAAATTCTATCAATTCTTTAATCAGACCACCTTCCCAATCAACAGATTACACAGAGCCTGGGGCTGAGGACGACAGGACATAATCTGGGAAGGTCTGGTTAGTGGAGGTGAATCTGAGCACAGCCCTCTCAAGTTAGGGTAGGTGTGGGGGTGGTGCCAGAGGCAGGTGTGGTTAGAGATGAGTAGAAAAAGTTACCTCTGTCTCCCCAGGACCACGTGTTTCGTAGTGTTTAAAAAAAAATCAGGGAAATAAGATGGTGGCCTAAAGTTTTGAGAGAAAAGAACATACTTTGTGTTGGCTATGCTGTACTTGAAGCACCAGCAAGATATCCAGGAAAAAAAAAATACTTTTTTTTTTTTTTTTCTGAGATGTTGTCTTGTTCTATCACCCAGGCTGGAGTGCATCGGCATGATCTTGGCTCAATGCAGCCTCCACCCACCTCCCCAGTTCAAGTGATTCTCCTGCCTCACCCTCTCGAGTAGCTGGGATTACAAGCATGCACTACCATGCCGGACTAATTTTTGTATTATTAGTAGAGACAGGGTTTTGATATATTGGCTAGGCTGGTCTCAAACTCCTGACCTCAAGTGATCTGCTCACCTCAGCCTCCCAAAGTGCTGAGATTACAAGTGTGAGCCACCGTGACTGGCCAAAACATTACTTTTGAAAGGCTTAATCATCTGGTTAAAGATTGCACACTGAGGCACAAAATATTCTAAATAAGTCTGGAGAAGTGTCTGGGTAGTTGACATGAAACTCTATCCTGTGCCCACCAGAGACTAATCCAAGTTATAAAGGCTATACTTTCAGTGCAACAAATATTTATTGAGTTCCTACTATATGTGAGAGACAGACCAGCTGTGGGGTAGCCTGGCCCTGCCCTCAGTAAGCTGACAGTCTGGTGGATGATACAGCTGTGCAGGGTGTAGGAGCATCATTCCACTGTTGCAATGACTACAACCTAAATGCAATGGTGGAGAGAAGGCTGTAACCCAGGCTGCATAGGGCCGGAGAGTCTTCTGTGCCGTTGTTGCTTTTCTTCCCTTTTTGTCACGGTCTTTGATGTGCATGTCTCTCAAGCTTTTGACTCTCAAAGTTTGTTGACAAACAAGTTTGGGTGCTAACAAAACGACCAAGAACTTCAGGACCAGCTCACACCATGAGTCTTATAAGAGAAGTTTTGCATTTCCCCTTTCTTTTCACAAAGCCACTAAATTGCCCAAAACTCATGGGTTAGAATTGCAATTTGGAAACTCCTTGGGCAATTCAGAATCCCTATGAATGTTGTATGTCATTGAACGCTGATAGGAATTTTCAGTTGGTGAGAATTTCTGCTAGGCTGACAGCAAGCTATCTCTAGCATCTGTGAATTGGTAGCCTGTGTTTTTCTAATTCCCTTTTCTCAGACAGGTTAGCTCTTCAAATCTCTGGGCTTTCCACACAAGTGTCTGCTCTTGATGCTTGCCTCACACAAAATCATATCACATCTCCTCACTGGGTCTTGAACTGTATCCTGTAGTCTTGACGTCTGAAACACCAGTGAGTCCCCATAAGGTCAACATTCACTTATATTCTTTTTTTTTTTTTTAGACGGAGTCTGTCTCTCTCACCCAGGCTGGAGTGCAGTGGCACCATCTCAGCTCACTGTGCCCTCTACCTCCCAGGTTCAAGTGATTCTCCTGCCTCAGCCTCCCATGTAGCTGGCAATACAGGTGTTGCAGGAATCGGGAGACTGGAGAGACCAGATGAATGGAACAGGAGGATTTTATTTAGGTGGCTGCTGGCTTAGCAGATTAATATCCAGAGGCTGAGCAACAAACGAAGACAGGGCTTGACTTTTATTCATGCAATCGAAGAGGGGTGGCTTGCCAGAGGTGTGAAACTTGTGGGGTGGGGAAAGCAAGCTTACTGAAGTAGAACAAAGGCAGTTAATAAAACAGTGACAGGTTCCTAACTCAAGCTTACATATGACTCTTGCTATGCAGGCCAGGTGGCTGTTATTTAGGGTTGCTCAAGATGCCTGCACAGCCTTATCTCATGTCCTTCACTATGGCGCCCAGATGGCTGCAATCTAAGCTTGCTTAAGCATGTCTCATTACCTCCACAGTGCTACAGAGACGTACGGACACTAGTTACATAAAACAGAAATCTATAAACTCATAAAACTTGCAGAGCAGCATATAATTGGATGGAGTAGGGAGGGATTCAAGGGGGAAGCTGGTCATACCAAAGGAAAGAGGGAAAATTTGTTTTTCCTCTCACATGTCTTGCTTCACAGGCACATGCCACCATGACTGGCTAATTTTTTTTTTTTTTTTTTTTTTTTTTTTTTTTTTAGTTGAGACAGGGTTTAACCAATTGGCCAGGCTGGTCTTGAACTCCAAACCTTCAATGATCTGCCTGCCTCAGCCTCCCAAAGTGCTGGGATTACAGGTGTGAGCCACCCCACCTTGCCTCATTTATATTCTTTATCAGTTTTAGTTCCTTTTTTGTTTCTAGCACTTGGAAATTATCTATCTATTTATCTATCTAAGCATGGATATAAACAAAAGTACCACACAGAGCTGTGTTTAAAGTTCAGACTTGATGATTCTTATGTTTGAAACCTGGCACTGCTATTTACTTCTCTATTTTGGACAATTTATTTATTTCTATGCTTAAGTTTGCTCACCATGGAGTTGTTTTTAGATAAACTCTCTTTGTTGTGGAGCAATGTTAGGTTTATAGGTAAGTCTCAAACATAGTACAGAGAATTCCTTATACCCAACACTGAGTTTCTCCAATTGTTAACATCTCACATTAGCATGTACATTTTCTGTCGCACAGTCCCATCCTGAATCCCATGTTATATTTAGTCCTTATGTCTTCTTAGGCTCCTCTTGGCTGCGACAGGTTTCTTAGATTTACCTTGTTTTTGGTGAACTTGACAATTTTGAGGAGAGCCAGTCTAGTATTTTGTAGAATGTCCCTGAGTTTGAGTTTTGTTGATGTGCTTCTCATGATTAGGCTGCTGTTATGGGATTTTCTCAGAGGAAGACCACAGAGGTAAAGTGCCATTTTCATCATGTCACATCAAGGGTACACACCAAAAGCATGACTGATCACAGTCGATGTTGACCTTGATCACGTGGCTGAGGCAGTGTTTAAGGTAATGTGGTATACAAGATGGGATCGTGGGACAGAGAAAGAACATTAGATAAAAACTAAGAAAATCTGAATAAAGAGTAGACTTTAGCTTAGAATAATGTGTTATACTGGCTCATTCATTATGACAAATATACCATACTAGAGTAAAATGTTAATAATAGGAAAACTCAAGTGGGTTTTTGGGATTCTCAGTATTATCTCTGCAACTTTCTTGTACTCCAAAGCTGTTTTACATTTTTGAAAGTTATAAATAAATAAATAAAATTATGAAGAAAAGAAAAACTTACTGTGTTTTATCTTTTTAACCCTTCCCTTTCCCAAAACCCCTGGCAACCACTCATCTATTTTCAGTCTCTATTGTTTTGTTTTTTAAAGAATGTCATATGATTGGAGTCATGCATTCTATAGCCTCTTCACACATATTTATTTCACTTAGCAATGTGAATTTAAGATTCTTCCATTTTGTTATATGGATTGATAGCTCACTCCTTTTATTGATAAATAATATTCATTTTATGAATTCTATCCATTCATCTGCTGATGGACATCTTGGATTCCTCCAGTTTTTTACAATTATAAAATATTTGCATGAAGATGTTTCTGTGGACATAAGTTTACAAAGAAGTCGGAAAAATACCTAGGAGCACAATTGCTGGATCATATGCCAGTAGTATGTTTAGCTTTGTAAGAAGCTGCCAAACAGTCTTCCAAAGTGGCTGTGTCATTTTGCTTCCCCACCACCAATGATGGTAAGTTCCTGTTGCTCCACATCCTCTCCAGCAACTGATATTGTCAGTTTTTTGGATTTTAGCCATTCTAAAAGGAGTAAGATTGTATTTCATTGTTATTTTCATCACAGGCATTTAATGAGAACTGAATGTGATTGCCATTTAGTTAATTTTTCCTCCTATTACAGGATTTATGTGTTGCAGTTATTATATTTTATCCAGGATTTCTGTGTGTATTAGTAGACTGAGTCCCATCTACATCAACTCAGTTCACCATGGAGATATCATTTCATTTCATGAAATCTTTTGCTGCTCATTTAACATGAACTTAAGGCGATTTCTCAGAGCCAATACTCATGTTTCTGTACAAGTTATTATTTCAGAGACAGACACATTCCAAATTAAACATGAGGGATATTTGCTATTGATATGATACCCAGCTGTCTAAAAGCTTATCTATAAATGTTTGCTGGGTATTCTAATGAGCACAGTAAACGTTCGTGTGTGTGTGTGTGTGTGTGTGTGTGTGTGTGTGTGTATGCCTAATTTATTCTGTCTTCTTTCCTCACTCATTTGTCTTGAATTGAGTGATTTAAACTTGACATAAGTACTTAGGCTTCTGAAGATTATTCAGGTGAATTACGCATAAGCAACTTGGAGACAAGTGACACCGCCAAATCTGCCTGCCAACATGTTGATGCAATGAATGTCGCCCTTGTCTTTTCCTAGTTTGTGATGAGTCATCACCTCATCATTACAAAATGACTGAGTTTGCTAAATATGCCATCTTGTCGCTGAGGTTTTGATTTAGTTGTAGTTAGTGCAATACATTGCACTACATGTTCATCCCTTATTGAAATTGGCATCATCACAACTATCATATTGTTTTCTATATTTTTACTTGAACAATCATTTTTTAATACTCTCTGTCAAGCCAAGTTTTAATCAACAACCTCAGGCTTCTGTTGAGAGCGATAGGATGTAGATTTTATCTGCCTACATTAAAGAAATGGGAAAATTGTGACAATGTAAAGCATTCAGAATAAAACAGCATACTCTGCAAGTTTTGGGGGTTAATGATTATGAACATTCCTCATCCATAACATGAGATGGGGAAGAAATGGATCAATAATATGAGTTGCTGCTGTTAGCCATGCCAAAGCAGTGGTGTGGGAAATTCTTGTTGACCTCTCAAGGGGAAAACAGATGAAAGCAATCCTCTGGTCCACTGTAGCCAAATAGATGTGGGAAATTTTGTGTGTCTCCAAAGTTAATGGAAAGGCTAACTTTCTCTGCAGTATCAAGACAGATCTGTAATAGACAGTAAAGGGTAAATGTAGAGTCTTACAAAATTTATATCCATAGGAATTCATACTCTCTCCATTAAATTCAGAGTCATGGGTTCCTTGTGTTTCAAAAAGCACATAGCCAGTATTATCTTTACAATTTTCTTGAATGGGGAAGAAATAATAGAAGAGGCAGCTCGGATGAGAGAATTATGGTCACTGTATTATGGGTAATAATTAAAGCATTCTATTTCAGAAAATAAGATGAACTTTATTAAAAGACTGAAGTCAGGAGATAATCTACTCGGAAATAATATATAAATAAATTATTAGAAAACAAAAGATAACCAACAAAGCACTGATAAAACTGCATCAACTGTCATTCACGTGGAATAGCACCAATTCACATAAATATTGTTAAAGTGAATAGATCAAAAGCTGAAAATATAGAGGGAATTTCTTTTCCAAGGAATGGTGTAAGCTGAGTTGGAAGAATTCAGTCTGTTATGCTTGAAGTAAGATCATTTTTTTCTTACATATGCACTTTCTGAATTAACTCTAACACTGCTGAGTTAGTAAAGAAATCTTTGAAGAAAGTGACTAACATTCTTGTCTTTATAGTTTGGGTGGCCTACTTTGGACCCAAGTACATGTATAACAAATGAAAAAAACAATATGTGAAGGCAGTATTATAGTTGAGATTTTGAACACACCATACTCCAGAAAATCTAACTTATGATTCCTGTGGTAACAGTAACTCTTTCTCTCTCTCCGTCTCAGTCTCTTCTTTTTTTCTCCTTTTCATGTACTAAATCTAGATATGATTTTTTTTTTTTTTTTTTTTTTTTTTTTTTTTTTTTTTTTTTTTTTTGAGACGGAGTCTCGCTCTGCCGCCCAGGCTGGAGTGCAGTGGCCCGATCTCAGCTCACTGCAAGCTCCGCCTCCCGGGTTCACGCCATTCTCCTGCCTCAGCCTCCCGAGTAGTTGGGACTACAGGCGCCCGCCACCGCGCCCGGCTATTTTTTTGTATTTTTTTGGTAGAGACGGGGTTTCACCGTGTTAGCCAGGATGGTCTCGATCTCCTGACCTCGTGATCCACCCGTCTCGGCCTCCCAAAGTGCTGGGATTACAGGCTTGAGCCACCGCGCCCGGCCTAAATCTAGATATGATTTAAAAAATATCTGGACTCATTAGACTTTCTGGACCTCAGGATTAAGAATTTATCTCACTTTTATCTTTTCATGTCTTCTCCCTTAATCTTTTTTTTCTTTTTCTGAAACTACAATGAGATGTATGTAATATCTGCATATTTTGTTGTTTCTCACATTTTTCTGTCTCTCTACGCTGCAATATGGGGTAGTTCTTCTTTCTTCTTTCCATATGAAAACATATCTATCTTTCAGTATACTGCTTCTCCTTCCATTTGTGCTGTTTCATATCAGTCTTTAAGTATACTACTTATTTCCATCTCTACTCAATTTCACATCCGCCTCTCAGTGCACTGCGTCTCCTTCCATCTCCACTCAGTTTCACAGCCTCCTCTCAGTGTACCGCGTCTCCTTCCATCTCCACTCAGTTTCACATCCACCTCTCAGTGTACCGCCTCTCCTTCCATCTCCACTCAGTTTCACATCCACCTCTCAGTGTACCGCGTCTCCTTCCATCTCCACTCAGTTTCACATCCGCCTCTCAGTGCACCGCGTCTCCTTCCATTTGTACTGTCTTTTGCGTACTCATCTGTCAAGGTTTTCATTCCAATGTAAATGTTTCACTTCTAGAAATTGTATTTTTTTTTCTTTCAAGCCTGCCTGCTTTTTAAATTTTTTTGAGGCAGTAGCTCTCTGTTACCCAGGTTGGCATCAGTGGCACAATTATAGTTCACTGTATCATCAAACTCCTGAGCCCACCTTTTAAGTAAGTAGGAAGACAGGTGCCTGCCAGTATGCCAAGCCAATTATTATTATTATTTTTTTTTTTAGAGATGAGGTTTTGCTATATTGCCCTGGCTGGTTTTTTTTTTTTTTTTTTTTGAATCCCACTGCTGTGTCACCCAGGCTGAAGTGCAGTGGAATGACCACAGGCACAGGCCAGGCCACCACGCCCTGCTTTATTTATTTATTTTTTATTTATTTTATTTTATTTTATTTTTTTCATAGAGACTGGGTTTCACCATGTTGGCCAGCCTGGTCTTGAACTCCTGACCTCAAGTGATCTGCTTGCCTTGGCTTCCCGAGATGCTGGGATTACAGGCATGAGCCCCTGGCTGGTCTTAAACTCCTGGACTCAAGCAATATTTGTGCCTCAGCCTCCCAAGTAGCTGGGATTACATGCATGAGGCAAGGTGCCTGGCCTAGTCGGCCTGAAAGTTTCTGATAATAAACAGTACCTTGTTTGTGTATCCTATTGCCTCTTTTACAACTTCAAACATTCAAATTGTACTTGTACTTAGTATTGTATAATCCCAATGGCTGAATTTCTTGATTAGGCAAAGTGAAGAACTAACTCTGCTGCTTTATTTATTTATTTATTTATTTGCTTATAGTGGTTTTAAGGGCGGGTGTGTGTGTGTGTGTGTGTGTGTGTGTGTGTGTGAGATACTGAAATAAAAGTTCATCATATATTCTGGTCTGTATATGTAGAATCTAATTTCAAGTTGATAGTGCATATCTCTTCTGGGGTGTTATATCTCTTCAATCAAAGCATGTGCCCTAATCAGAGGGCATGTAAATTTAAAATCTAAAACCATGTATGAGAAGCTTATAATTGCAAATAAGTTATCAGGTATATTTTTCTCTCCAGAGACAAATTTCAATGGATTATTACCATTGAAATCTCTCCACACAGGCTGGAAGATTGTTTTTTAATCTAGCCCTTGTTTTCATGCAAGGTATAGCCTGTCAATGTGTTTGGGTCTTTTTGTAAATCCCCATTTTTCTCTGGCCCAAGGTCCTGTCTCCTCTTCCCCATAAAGCCCAGGTGTCTGAATCACTAAAACCCTCACACATTAGAGCTAGCAGAAGCTTCACTGTCATTTTGTATCTTTTCTATAACAGAAAGTATTTTAAATTTCCAAACTCACCTCCACCTTGGAAGGACAGTTCTCCAGAAGGCATCCAACTGACCTTCTCCCAGGGCCCTTCTTGCCTGTAGTTCTCAATAATCACTAGAACGGCTGGGTACGTAACATGCTGAGATAGGGAGAATGGCCTGACAGTTGGGGCTCTGTTGTCATGCTGCCCTAGAAACAGAATGTGCTTTCCAGCTGCATCCATGTCCCTACAAAGGACACAAACTCATCCTTTTTTATGGCTGCATAGTATTCCATGGTGTATATGTGCCACATTTTCTTAATCCAGTCTGTCACTGATGGACATTTGGGCTGATTCCAAGTCTTTGCTATTGTGAATAGTGCCGCAATAAACCATCATTCTTAGCAAACTATCACAAGAACAGGAAACCAAACACTGCATGTTCTCACTCATAGGTGGGAACTGAACAATGAGATCACTTGGACTCGGGAAGGGGGACATCACACACCGGGGCCTATCATGGGGAGGGGGGAGCGGGGAGGGATTGCATTGGGAGTTATACCTGATGTAAATGACAAGTTGTTGGGTGCTGACGAGTTGATGGGTGCAGCACAGCAACATGGCACAAGTATACATATGTAACAAACCTGCACGTTATGCACATGTACCCTAGAACTTAAAGTATAATAATAAAAAAAAAAAAAGAAAGAAACAGAATGTGCTTTAATGCTGTAGCCCAACCATTCCTATTGTCCCAGAGCGTACCACCTAGGGGTGGGGATGCTGCTCTCTGGGGATCCTCAGGCTGCAGTGCAAGTGGTGCCCGTGCATTTGAGACTCCTTCTGCTCCAGGCAGCTTTCCTGAACCTTGAGGAGGACTGGCTGGTGATAAATCCTAGGCTTCTGTTGTCCCTCATTGCCTGTCTGTGAGTAATAAACCTGCTTTCTGTAACTTGTTGTGTATATGTGTGTTCTGTCTTTCTTAACTCAGTTTGGTCACCAGCGCACTGCAAACCTGCTTCCGGTCTTGTTCTCTCCTACTTGGAAAGGTGAGTAATGCCAACAGCGTAGTAACTCCAGGTATTGAATAATTCAACTTATTCATACCTAAGTGATCATGGTTGTGACCAACCTTTCCAGATGAGTTTTGACTTCAGACAAGGAGTTTATTAACTTGATGCTGAAATAATTTCTAACAATAACATTCTTATAAATGCATTTGAGGGGAAAGTAATTTCTGGAAACCTACACATTTTTACCAGCTTTGTTGTTCACATGAGTTATTATTGCAGCTGTCACATTCCTTTTTCAGACCTGCTATGATGGAGATCACGTATCTCTTGTAAATTTTATTCATTCAGTAAGTGTGTATTAAGTGCCTACTGTGTGCCAGACTTAATGCTGAAGCAACAAGGAAGCAAAAATGAGAAAAGTGAAACGGATTCCTTCCCTCATAAAGATTACAACCCAGTGGGAAAAAGGAAGAATCCAACAATTACATAAACGTATGTAAAAGCACATGAGAGAATTGTGGAAAGCCTATTTTGTGTAGAGGGATAAATCTTATAAAAACAAAGAAACAGCTTTGTGAGAAGGTATTTTATATATATATGTATTTTTTTCTAATTTAGTAGTGAGAGTTTCTTCATGAAGGTGGCTATGAACTCTAGCTCTGCTCTTATGGGGCTCCAGGGATTTGATTATAGATTTTTATGATATGCTTTTCGCAAAATACTTTTTTTTTTTATCCTGGTGGATAGCCTAATGCCTAAGCATTTGATCTGTGACCAAGTGTCCCTCTCACAGGAATATCCTGGGAGGCACCACAGTGGCTGTTGTCTTACCTGTGTCCAATGGACTCCAAGCAAAATAGTCACCCTCTGGGAGAGCCCTGATGAGCAAAGAAGCTATATTCAGGTTTATCAGTCAGGTGAGACACAGAGAAAGCAAGTGAACAAAACACAAAAAATAACAGAGGTGGTTTATTACCTACAGATCCCAGAGGGAAGAGGACAGCACACCTCACAGGGTTAATGGGAAGCGGGGAACCACAGAGGACAAGCACACTCAGCTAGTGGGTGGGGAGCAAGACAGAAAACAAGAGACCTGTGGGCTGAAGCTTTTATTGGCTTCCAGGGTGTTACCCAAACATGTTTCCCATGAGGAGTCAAGATTGGTGGGTTTACAGCAAGCTGGAATGAGTTCCTTAGAAACGTGCTATGACTGAGAGGTGGCCATTGTGATATATCTGCTCAGTCTATGCAAGGTGTGGGGGTCACTGGTGCAAGTCAAGTAGGTTGTGTTCTAGAGAGAGGTAGTCACCAAGAGGTGGTTATTTAAAGCAGACATCTGGACTGATCACAGTGAGGAATAGGAAGGAGGTCGAGAACTGGGAATTGTGTCAAGAGTGGCAGCCCCTGCTTCTGGGATGAGGAAATCTAGCTTATATTCAAAATACACCAAAGCAACATAAAATTATAGGAATTCACTACAGCTTATAAAGACAGATCTGAGTTTATCCAAGGAACAGATAAAGAAGTGATACTAGTGGTGAGATGAGAAGAAGGACTTGGGTCTGGAGAGCCCGGGAGATCAGAGCTGCTGATATGACAGAGAAGAAAGAGTGCTAGGCAATGGGGCTGGGGAGGTAGGCATGGCATGACTAACAGGGTTGAGGAGGTTACTCTGTGGGCAGTCTTGTTTTAGTCAGGAAACAAGCACAGAGGTCCACACTAGAGAGAAGCAGAGAGGAAATGGAGTCAATATAGTTAACATGGACAGATCTTTCTTTTCAATGAAGACGATGTAGGTGTCTTAGTCACGTCTTAGCCATGGCTAAATTACTATACCCCATGCTTTCCTCTTTTAAACTATCAAGAACTATTGTGAAACTACACTCTTAGAAGAATCAGATCAGTCGTCAAAATCATTTCGTATTTCCTCACATCCAAATATTGCAAAAGCAGTGAACTTGAACTTTGCAGAGAAGAACTCCTTGGAATTAATTTTATTCCTCAAATAACATGCCATCAGAGGGTCTGTCTCTCTCTTCCACTGTTAGGCCCTTTCCACATGGCAACCAAAACAGCTCATCACCAGAACACTGGGGGGAAATAACAATTTAAGCGTAAACGAGCACCAATTCCTCAATAATCATAAATTCATTTATTCATTTTATCAGTGAAAAACGTATTAAACATCTATTATGTGTCAGGCTCCATTCTCTATCCCGTAAAAGGAAAATTAATTAACTTCCAGTAGCTTCATTTTATTAGCAAGCTTTTGAAAGTATGGCCCGAGCAGTTATTCTCCTAAGCAGTCATCCAATAAAAGTTTGTACCAAATGCCCTCCATCCCCCTTTTAATGAAACAGTAAGCTAATAGACACCGAAGAGCTAGAAGCCAAAGAGCTTTGAAGAGATGCCTCGCCAGCTGCTGATTTTGCACTGGACCCTTCTGAGATAGCTGGTGATAACTCAAACCAGCACAGAGGTAATTAGCTGCTAATCAGGAACACACAAATGTTGTTTCAATCTGAGTGTTTTTTCTTGTCTCACTTTTGGAAATATCTCAGAAAAATACTGCATGGCTGTCAAAACTCTGTGAACTAAATTTTTTAAAGGGGGTGGAGATTGCGAAGCCACCCTTTATGAATACAACAAATGGGCTCAAGTCCTAGTTCACAAATTTTTAGTAACATTGTTTCAGATGGACCCTAGCTTCACCTCTTTTTTTTTTTTTTTAACAATAAATAAGTTGAAATTAAAATATAGGCTAACAGATTAGCCAGGCAGAAGAAAGATCTCAGGGACAAATAGTACTGTCCTCAAAACACCAGCAGGAAAGAGCCATATATATCTGCATTGCACTGTATTTTTCTATTTTCTATACCCAACTAAGCCAAATAAAGTTCATGGTATTGTAGAGGTGGCTCTACTACAATGATATGTTTAGATTCACCTATTTGTAATTTTAGCTGTAAGTAGTATAGATTTGATTAACATCTTTAATACTGACTATTGAATGGGGACAGAATAGACTTAGCTTTTATGGGGATAAGTCATTTCTGTTCATGAAGATCTTATAGTATCTTATAGGTAAGATAGAAGTATCTAGGTATCTAGGATTTTTGTCTGTCAGCAATAAAGAAAAATCATGAATGAACCCCTCCTTACAGTGCTGCAAAAAAGTGAACCTATCTGTTTTTGGAAACATTTAAAGTAGAGAGAATGTTCCCCTCTGCAGGGGACAGTTTATGTGAAGTTGTTCTTGAAGACAGAGAAAAGGCTTAGATGATCTTTGGGAAGCCTCCCGCCCAACCGTCCAGCAGTGACCTCCCCTGGTAAGCCTACTGATATCTTCTTCCCTCTATGCTGCTTTTGTGTGAAAGGTAATAGCTATGACACCTACGGTAATTCCAGAAATGCATGTGTCCCACTGAGTGCTGCTTTTGTCTATTCAGCAGGGTGAGACTCAGACATTGTGGCACTTAGCAGTAACTTTGATAACTCAAAAGAGGCAAATGCTCATGAGAATTTTCCCCTATCACAGAGACCTGACAAGATTATTTTTCTCCTGCAGTGATGAAATAAAACATTAAATATTCTGTCTTCTCCAAACAAAAAACATAACACAATCCCTATTTATCTGACAGTTTACTGAAACTTATTTTTCTGGGTTCATCGGTTATTGTTTTATTTTACTTATTTGTATTTATTTATTTATCTATTTATTTATTTATTTATTTAGAGACGGAGTCTCGCTCTGTCACCCAGGCTGGAGTGCAGTGGTGTGATCTCACTGCAAGCTCCGCCTCCCAGGTTCACGCCATTCTCCTGCCTCAGCCTCCCGAATAGCTGGGACCACAGGCACCTGCCACTATGCCCGGCTAATTTTTTTTTTTTGTATTTTTAGTAGAGACGGAGTTTCACTGTCTTAGCCAGGATGGTCTCGATCTCCTGACCTGTGATCCGCCCTCCTCAGCCTCCCAAAGTGCTGGGATTACACACTTACCGACTTATATCTCTGCGAGGTAAAAGAACTGCATATACAATCACTTATGGATGCTATAAGCCAGTGGACAAAAATAATATTAAAAAGAGAGACAAAGAAAAAATATTGGATATTGGGAAACTTAGATTCCAGGACTGGTGTCCACTTTGCACCCTGAACTGTTGGGACAGTTAGCCACCTGTAATCCTGAGTGGGAAGAAGCAGATGAATTATTATCTTACTAGTTTTTATTCATCTTAAATGTATGTATAGCTTGCATTTATTTCAATGTTTAATATTAGAAACGTTTTGGTCTTTCTTTAGAAGTTTGGTAATATTCTTGTGACCAGAAATATGCCATAGGAAATTAACTCTTGTTTCTATCAATTATTCTACAATAAAGTTGTTTTCATTATTATTTATTTATTTTAGTTATTTATTTATTTTTTGAGACAGAGTCTTACTCTGTCACCCAGGCTGAAGTGCAGTGGTGCGATCTTGGCTTACTGCAACCTCCACCTCTCCTGCCTCAGCCTCCCGAGTAGCTACGAACTACAGGTACATACCACCATGCCTGGTTAGTTTTTGTATTTTCAATCGAGATGGAGTTTCACCATGTTGGCCAGGCTGGTCTCCAACTCCCGACCTCAAGGAATCCACCCACCTTGACTTCCCAAAAGGTTGGGTTGGGATTACAGGCATGAGCCACCACACTCAGCCAAGTTGTTTGTATTATATGGCATTTGGTGTAGTCTCAATTTCCAAGAACCTATAGGTGACCTTAAGTGAAGCTTTACTGTACTTTTTAGGCTTGTTCCTATCTCAGCAGTGAAAGTGGCGATCCCTCAGACATACTCTCTGTTGTTACTAAGGACTATACAAAACAAAGCCTAGCACATATTTTTAAAGTTTTAGGGCTAATCCTAAATCAATTTTGACACCTTTCTCACTCCTTCTGTTTTGGGCCCCCTTACACACATACCCAATTGTGTACCCCACAGTCAGGGCCATCTCGCCTTCAACCTCAGAAGTGCCCTACATCAGTGAGGGTACCTTGTACAGCCCTATCTTTTCACTGCCACAAATGTTATATTAGATGTTTATAGTCAAATACAGACTATAGAGTAAAAAGTGTCCCAGTTTTTTCTTTGTCTCTCTTTTTAATATCATTTCTGTCCACTGTCATATGGTATCCATAATTGATTATAGCTGCAGTTCTTTTAGCTCAATAGATAAGTGATGTTTTATGTGATTTGGAAAGTGTTTTCTGTTCGGTTTCAGTTTTACATCTCCCAATTTTCATAAAAAGAGACACTTTGCCTTGGGCTGACTCATCTCTCAATTCGTCTGCCATCTCTTATCTATGACACACACCCACACTCACTCAGATAGGAATCATATAGACATGGCAGTTCACCTCACGTGCACAGCATTGGGATGTAAGGGAGGAAACTGAAATACCCAGAGAAAACCCACACAGACATGAAGAGAACACGCAAATGCCACTCAGACAGTGGCCTTGCAGAGACTATATATATTTTTTCTTATCAACACATCATTGAAGAAAATTACACCATTGAGAGACTTGCTGTAGCAAAATGGGCTGGCAAAAAGCCAGAGCTGTCCTGAAGATGCAGTAGCCAGCCCAGTTCCTAAGGCAGGGATTTAGAGTGACTTTGGAGTGTCCACTTACTGAAGTGTAAAATCGCTAAAGGAGATTTGGGTGGGAGTCGGGATAAGCTGCTCAATTTTGGACATGTTAATTTAGAGACAACTATTTAGTACATATGTGCAGAGGGCACGTGGGCACTTGGAGACATGAGTTCAGAGAGAGTTCTAGGCTGTGGACGTAGATCTGGGAGTTGGTGTTTAAATGGAATTTACAGACATGAGACTGAGTGAAAGCATCATAGCAGAGGGAATGTTTAAAGAAGAGAGGAGGCCTGGGGACATTTAACACTTAGAGGCGCAGGTATAAGGAGGAGCCTGTGAAGCAGAAAAATAAGTGGTACCAAGTGAAGCAGAAGAAGAATAGTGAGGAAGTGGAGGTGAGAGAAGAAAGTGTTTCAGGAAGGAAGGAGTCACCAGCTGTGACACATCTGGCGTAGGACAAATGAGATGAGCCCTGAAAATTGGCCATTGGCTTCAGCAAAGTGTAGTAGTTGGTGAAGCTGAAGAAGGCCAAGGCGGGCGGATCACGAGGTCAGAAGATCGAGACCATCCTGGCTAACACGGTGAAACCCCGTCTCTATAAAAATACAAAAAATTAGCTGGGAGCGGTGGCGGGTGCCTGTAGTCCAGCTACTTGGGAGGCTGAGGCAGGAGAATGGCGTGAACCCGAGAGGCGGAGCTTGCAGTGAGCTGAGATCAGGCCGCTGCACTGCACTCCAGCCTGGGTGACAGAGCAAGACTCCGTCTCAAAAAAAAAAAAAAAAAAAAAAAAAAGATATATCAAAGGTGACGGAAATACAGCTGAATTGATAATGCATATGAGTAGAGAGAAGAGAAATTCAGCAAGATGAGAGGAGGCACGTCGGATTTTTCCTAGAAGGCATTTTAATGGGGCTGCGTGCCACATTTCAGGATCAAGTCCTTGGTTCTACTCCTTTTGGAGGCAGGAAAACATGACCACTGCTCCCCACTAAAAAAATCAAGGCTTTTGGTACTATGATGCCTCTAAAAGGATAAGCCTTTTGCTTGGCTATAAAAAGCTGCTATTATCAGCTGGGTTAAAGAATCATAACGCTAGTCCCTAAACAAAATATCCCTCAGTGCCTTTCATAAATGTGAATTTCAACTTATTTATGTCTTCGGTCTTTGAACCACCACCTCGAAGGGTTAATACCTTAACTTTTTACCAGGTAGTTTTAGTGAGAATTAGTTTTGCTCTTGGTGGGAATTTCTCTGTAGCTCATACTAAACCCCTGGAAAGGGACTGATCTGGAAGGAGGAAAGAATGGAGCCTGAATCACCCAGTCTGTCTTGCTGATGGTGAGCCATGGCCTAGGGTCTGGCTGTGTGAGGAGAGGACCCTAAAAATAGACTGCCATCAAGGTGGCTGAGTCAAAGCGCTGCGATGTCAGTGAAAAAGTGCAGGAGAAAGAAGTGTTGCTGACTGTATCACAAAAGTTTCTGCCTTCCAGGTGGATTTTCCCATGCTTTGAAATTAATCTGCCAACATAATAGTTAAGTTTGCGTATGATTGAATTAGGTGACTAAGCAATTTTCACAAGTAAACAAAAGAAAAATAATATTGTTCACATTTTTTGTTTTGCTTTTAAAAGTGTGTTGGAATTTTAAGTTCAGAAACTATGAGCCAGAAAAACAGAGAGAGAGAGAGAGAGAGAGAGCGCTCTGTCTTTCACAGAAAATCAAATGTTTCATAACTCAGAAAAAATGAATACTTCTAACTTTTAAGAAAGAAATCTTAAATTGTTTATTTCATCTATGAGGCTTTTCAGCCCACAGATCAGGTTTTTTGTTTGTTTGTTTTGATCTTCCACATTTTTGTCATCTTCAATACTCACCTTGGTTTCACCTTCCTTCCCCTTTCTCTCTTACTCTCTCTGACTTTAATGTTTCTTCTTGCCTTTTCGTGACTATAACTATCTTCCACTCATTTTTCTGCATTAGGTTTTTCCTCTAAGTCTCCAATGCCTGTCAACTCATTATATTAATAATTATAAGACATTCTCCCTGCTCACAACAGGCGCTTCCAGAAACATTTCTTTATCATGTTTGTGCTTACTTTGATCTTTGATGCAGGCAGTTAAGATTACCTTTGTTTATATATGTATACACACACACATATATACACACACACACATATGCACATATATACACACATATATACACATATAGTATCTATTAAACATTTACAATATTTAAATTCTTCTACTCTACTGTGATGAAAGCACACGTTAGTAACAATTTTTATGCACAGATTTCTACTTTCTAAGGGACCCCTTATTTAGACATGAAGTATTAAATTTATGTCAAAATGTAGGAGAAACAAATTTTTTAAGAACAACAAAAACAGGAAAGGAAGAATGTTAAGATTTTTGAAGGGAAAAGTTAAATATTACTATATTTTATGTGTGTGTTATTTACCTAATATTTTAAGGGGTAAGATGTCATCCACACAGAGTTATCACTATGAGCGCTTATCTCTTCTCTAGCTGAAACTGTGAACACTTATGTCTTCTCTAGTTTCTCTAGCTCTCTTAAATTTAGAATTCCTTCTCTAATTCCACATTGCTTACTGCATTTTTCTGATTTCTTCATTCTCCACAAGGATGCATTTCCTCACTTTCCGTTATTTTAGTGTTTTCTTTTTGTTTGAAATTTTTTCTCTAAGGGATATCATCTATATCCTTCATGCTGATGACTTCCAGTCCATCTCTACACACTCTCTCTCACACTCTGTGCGTGCGTGTCTGTGTGTGTGTGTGTCTTGCTAGAACTACACATCTGTATTTTTATATTCTGGCTGGATTTGTCACCTGGATTCCCAACAGGCTCCACACAGTATGTCCAAGTGGATATCATCTTTGACTTCCCAATCTAGTTACTTACACTGATTTCCTTTTCTCTGTCAGCAGCCACACAGGGAGAATGGCTGAGCTACTCCTCACCATCACAACCACCATCAGAATACACACGCTAAGCAGTGTTTGCCTCAGAATGAAGCAAAACACACAGACTTCTGAAGTGGGCACTCCAACACTGGAGACTCATGGTCTGGGGTAACAATACCAGGTAACATAAAGCCACAGGAGGTATGGAGAGGTCCCAAACCTAGAAAATAAGCTATGTATGATTTCCAGCTTAATTCCTGTTCTGCTGGTCTCCTGAAATCACTAAATGTGATATTCTGAGTGTGAAGTTTCATTTCTTTGCAGGGATTCCCTGAAAAATGAGAAAACAGACTGGAGCTAGTAATATATTCTACTTAGACTATCTACAAATATTTACAGACAAACAAAAATCACAGCCTAAGAAGAGACACCACATGCAAACAACAACTGAACAAGCTCTAAGAAAGCAAAATTAATAAAGTGGAAAAAGGAAACCTCGACATAAACAATCCTCATTCCTCATCAAGAATTGAGATGTAATTTGTTAAAAAAGAAGTGGAGAAAGGGGATGATGAGGAAGAGTAGAAGCAAGAGGTGAGGATGAAGAGGAGGAAAAGAAAAATAAATGAAAATGAAGTGGTTAAGGGTAAAATAGAAGCTTCTCAACAGTTCTTGGAGTTTTAAAATATTGTTATGGAAACAAAATGATAAACAGTAGGTGAGTGCTATAAATAAGACACATGGTGAGAATGTGATTTTTAAGGTGGAAACTTGTGTGAAGGAAACAAAAGATATTAGAAGAAAAACAATGAAACTTGGAAGATAAATCTAAAAGTTCCAACATTCACCTAATAGGAGTTCTAGAAATTCATACAATGATTTGCCAAAGATGAGATTATCAAAGACTTTTTTTAAAAACAGAAAACTTCATGGTGCAAAGAACTTAAGTTCACCTCAAGAATAAAAGGGCCAACAGGGTACAGAGCTGACTAGTAAAATTCATATTACTTGTAGAATATAAACATATGGGGGATAATAGGATTACAAAACCTAAAATAGTTGCTAAGAAATTATTTCTAAGTACTTAGAGGCCTAATGTCAAAATAATTATCTTTTGTAACTAAAATTCCATTTTATTTTAAGAAAGCGCAGGAGGTGGTGAAGTTAGAAGAAAAAGTAAAAGGATGTGAAGAATTGTGTCCTTCCATGTGCAGTGTGAAAACACACAGGCAGAAGAATATATAAACAAAATGTTTCTAGTAAATAAAAATAACCTTCAGAAAATAATGAGCAAAATAAAACTCAGGAAAAAAAAAAGAAAACAAGCAAATGAGATAGACTCCTAATTCACAGAAGAAATCCATGGGTCTGATAAACTAATAAGAAACCAGTAATCAAAGAAACAAAAATCTTAAAAGTAATGAAATAGTGCTTTTCATCCCAAATTGTCAAAAATTAAAAATAATAATTACTGATTTTTTACTATATGATAAAATGGAATAAATACTTTAAAGAGATGATCTCACTCAGTGACTATAATAAACATATGGAGAATGTATTTTTACTATTCTATCTTTATAGATGAGAATATCAAGATTTCAGGAAACTTCCAGAACCTTCTCTACTCTTCCAGAAATCCTCCGTCGCCTCCCCTTCACAGCTAAAATTTTGGAAGATTAACTCTGTACATATCATATCCACTTTCTCACCTTCTTCTTTTCACTCATCAACTTAGGGCAGTTATTTCTCTACTTCCATCACTCCAGTGAAATATTTATTTCTAAGCAAATGACTGTATAATTAACCCCGTAGCTTCTTCTCAGTCCTTGTCTTCATTGACTTTAAGTGATTGACATTGCAACTTATTTTGACTTCTTGATGCATCTTCCTTCCTTGACTATGGCCCTAAGGCTTGCATGTTTCTTCTTGCTCTTTGCTGAAACCTGCACATACTTCTCTATGCCTAACCTGCCACTTTCCCTAACTCACTAGTGCTCCAGAAGCATTCATTATGAGCCAGGGAGTTTAAAATATGTACATTCCCTTGCAGACAAACAAATTGTTACATCTACGTGCAAGATGAAGATGAAGTTGCACAGAGGACCAGTTTATTAAGATAAAAGAAGTGTGGCGATTATTCCCTTAACCCACAAACTCAGACTATCTCATATTGATACAGGAATTAAGAAGAAATTGCTTACACAGATAGTGAGGGTATGGATGTCTTTGGTAAGATTTTCCTTTTAATGAAAAGTAGCCCCAAATCATTTTCCTTTCTAACAAACAGCAGCCTGTAAAATGGAGCTGCAGACATAGATGCTGGTAATTGTGCCAGTCATGTTCAAAATAGTGGCTCCACCATCCCTTCTCCGCCAGCCACGTGTACAGTAAGGAGCAGACAAGATGGCCCTGGCCAAGGGGAAAGTTCAGTTACATAATAAGATTAGGGTAGGGTGGCCAGCCTTCCCTGGGCTGTGTAAATGTCACACCTGATGGAACCAATCTGTGAGCTCTACATAAACCCGACACCGCCTACTCGAACCTGACTATAAAATTCAGTGCATCTGCTGCCAGCTGGCCTTTCCTCTTGGAAGTCCCCTGTCTCTCCCTAGAAAGAGAGCTGTTTTCTTTTCTCTTTCTTTTGCCATTAAACCTCTGCTCCTAAACTCCTCGTATGTGTCCATGTTCTGCCAGAGGACAAACCCCATGTGTTTACCCCAGACAACATATCTTTATTATCGCTTTTGCTCATGTTAAAAAATTATACTCCTAATTGTAATTATTTTTTGTGAACATGTTACTAAAAAAAAGTGTACAGCACAACAGGTCCCTGGAGTGCATTAGGATAATAATCTAGTAAATGTTCCAATACAAAGAAACAAATCAACAGCACACTTATACTTAAAATTATGAAACAATCAATTTAACTCCATTTTTTTCAGAACTGGTCATGAAACACAGACTTTGTCTTATGTATATTTATAATTATTTATTTATCTCTACTTTTATTTTAGGTTCAGGGATGCATGTGGAGGTTTGGTACATGGCGATATGGCTTGTTGCTGAGGCTTAGTGTAAGAATGATCCTGTTACCCAGGTAATGAGCACAGTACCCGATCGGTACCCTTCCATTCCATGTACCCCTCTCACTCTTCTCCCTTACGCAGCCCCCAGTGTCTACTGTTCCCATCTTTGTATCCATGTATACTCAATGTTTGGCTCCCACTTATATATGAGAACACGCCTTATTTGATTTTCTATTCCTGCATCGGTTTGCTTAGGATAATGGCCAGCTGCATTCATGTCCCTGCAAAAGACATGACTGTGTTCTTTTTTATGGTTACATAGTATCCCATGGTGTATATGTACCAGTTTCTTTATGCAGTCTACTATTGATAGACATCTTGGCCGACCCTGTGTCTTTGCTAATGTTACTAGCTCTATAATGAACATAGAAATGCATTTGTCTTTTTGGTAAAATGATTTATATTCTTTTGGATATACATCCAGTAGTGGGATTTCTGGGTCAAATAGTAGTTCCATTTTAAGTTATTTGAAATATTTCCACACTGCTTTGCACAGTGGTTGAAGTAATTTACATTTCTACCAGCAATGTATAAATGTTCCCTTTTCTTTGTAACCTTGGCAACATCTATTTTTTTTTTTTTGACTTTTTAATAATAGCCATTCTGACTGGTATGAGGTGGTATTTCATTATGGTTTTGATTTTCATTACTCTAATGATCAATGATAATAAGCATTTAAAAAATGTATTTGTTTATCACATATATGTCTCTTTTGAGAAGTATCCGTTTATGTCCTTTGTCCACTCTTTAATAGGGTTATTTGTTTTTTGTTGGTTGAATTATTTAAGTTCCTTACAGATTTTGGATATTGGACCTTTGTCAGATACAGAGTTTGTGAATATTTTCTCCCATTCTGTAGGTTGTCTCTTTGCTCTGTTGATAGTTTATTTTGCTGTGTGGAATCCTTTCAATTTAATTAGGTCCTACTTGTCAGTTTTTGCTTTCGTTGCACTTGTTTTCAAAGACTCAGTCATAATTTGTGTGCAAAGGCTGATGTCCAGAATGGTACTTCCTAGGTTTTCTTCTAGGGTTTTTATTATTTTAGGCCTTATATTTAAGTGTTTAATCTACCTTTAGTTAGTTTTTGTATATGGTGAAAAGAAGTGGTCCAGTTTCAATATTCTGCAAACAACCAGTCAGTTATCCCAGCACCACTTATTGCATTGGAAGTCCTTTTCCCATTGTTTGTTATTGTCAACTTTGTTGGCCAGGCACCATGGCTCACGCCTGTAATGCTAACACTTTGGGAGGCTGAGGCAGGTGGATCACCTGAGGTCGGGAGTTCAAGACCAGCCTGGCCAACGTGGTGAAACCTTGTCTTTACTAAAAGTACAAAAACTAGCTGGGCCTGGTGACAGGTGCCTGTAATCCCAACTACTCAGAAGGCTGAGGTAGGAGAATCACTTGAACCTGGGAGGTGGAGGTTGCAGTGAGCCATGATTGCACCATTGCACTCCAGCCTGGGCAACTACAGTGAAACTCCATCTCAAAAAAAAAAAAAAAAAAAAAAAAAAAAGAAAGAAAGAAACAAAAACAAAAAAACAAAACAAAAAAACTTTGTCAAAGACCAGTTGGTTGTATTTGTGCAGCTTTGTGAGTTCTGTATCCTGTTCCAATGTTCTATGTGTTGTTTTTGTACCAGTACCATGCTATTTTGGTTACTGAAGCCTTGTAGTATAGTTTGAAGTTGGGTAATGTGATTCCTGCTGGCTTTGTTCTTTTTGGTTAGATTTGCAATTAAGGCTCTTTTTTGGTTTCATATGAATTTTAGAATAGTGTTTTCCTAAATCTGTGAAAAATGACATTGATAGTTTGACAAGAATAACACTAAATTTGTACATTTCTTTGGGCAGTTTGGCCATTTTAGCATTAATGATTCTTCTAATCCATGAGCATGGAATGCTTCTTCATTTGTTTGTGTCATTTTTTATTTCTTTCAGCTGTGTTTTGTAATTCTCCTTATAAAGATGTTTCACCTTCATGGTAGGCTGTATGGCTAGGTATTTTATTATTTCTGTGGCTATTGTAAATGAGACTGCATTCTTTATTTAATTCTCAGTTTGGACGTTGTTGGTGTATAGAAATGCGACTGATTTTTATACATTGATATTGTATCCTGACACTTTAATGAGGTCGTTTATCAGTTCCAGGAGGCTTCTGGCAAACTCTTTGGGGTTTTCCAGGAATAGAATCATATCGTCCACAAAGAGAGATAGTTTAACTGCCTCTCTTCCTGTTTAGATGCCTTTAATTTTATTATCTTGCCTGATTGCTCTGGCTAGGACTTTCAGTGGTATGCTGAATAGGAGTGGTGAGAGTGGGCATCCCTGTCTTGTTCCAGTTCTCTAAGGGAATGCTTCCAGCTTTTGCCTATTCAGTACCTCATGCCTTATTGGACCATGTAATAATGTATAGTGCAACTAAGCATTCTTGAATGATGTCTGCTTAGATAGCAAGCATCAGTGACTTATGATTTATTAACAAATATATTTTGTTATTTCCAAAACATAGAAAATGATCTCCACCTGATAAAGGCATTTAACAATAAAAACATAAAAAAAGGAAACATTGGCCGGGCATGGTGGCTCAAGCCTGTAATCCCAGCACTTTGGGAGGCCAAGACGGGCGGATCACGAGGTCAGGAGATAGAGACCATCCTAGCTTAACACTGTGAAACCCCGTCTCTACTAAAAAATACAAAAAACCTAGCCTGGCGAGGTGGCGGGCGCCTGTAGTCCCAGCTACTCCAGAGGCTGACGCAGGAGAATGGCGTAAACCCGGGAGGCGGAGCTTGCAGTGAGCTGAGATCCCGCCACTGCATTCCAGCCTGGGCAACAGAGCGAGACTCCGTCTCAAAAAAAAAAAAAAAAAAAAAGGAAACATCAATACCAAAGAAGACCTTGTAAAAACCAAAAAAGATTATACTGCAAATATTTAATATTAAAAGCTATCATTCTTAAGATAAAAAGTAAAAAAAAAAAAAAAAAAAGCTCAAAGGATTAATTACTCTCTCCCATAGTCTTGATCTTGGTTTCCTGACAAATGTTTCAGGTGTAGAAAATGTCTTTGATATTTTGTTGAAGTTGGTCACATGTGTAAGTGCATCTCAGAGCCTCTTTATACTGGGTGTTAACACATATATCAGTTCATGCAAATGTTTTGTTGGCTTACTCTGATACTGATTTTATTTGTGTGTCTTTGATGAAAATCTCCATTGCTTTTCTAATTCAGATTTTCAGATGTTTGTAATTTCAAGTCATAATATTTTGCAAAGAGTATCATGTTCCTTCTTTTCATGTCTTCTGTTAAATTATTTACAAAGAACTGTAGACTGTAGTTAACAAGGTTAATAGCACTCCACAGAATCTCTTTCAAAATTGCCAATCTAAAGACATTTTTGCTTCCAAAGCTTGCTATTTCTTGGGGAACTACATGACAGAGTATACTGTATATAAAGTATACTGTGCATACATATTAATGTTTATTTCATCTGCAAGAACGACTAAGCATTAGCAGCATACAGAGCCAGAAAAACATATATAATATGGCAGTGGCTACAAATAACACTGATTAGAAATTGTTGGCTTCTCTCCCACATGTTTTTGTGCTGGCTCATAGAAACGCTGACCTTAATCTTTGACTTCTAGTCCACTTTTTCCACTTTTGTTTTCAATGTATTGTCAGTAAATTATTAAATTCCCTTGAACCAGTAACAT